>NC_137471.1:26860090-27277981 GCF_964235325.1 Thermobia domestica
TATAAGATTGTACTACTAATAATGGAACTTATAATTGTACTATTAGTAGTGGAACTTGTGAGATTGTATGCTAGTAGTGGTACTTATAAGATTGTACTACTAATAATGGAACTTATAATTGTACTATTAGTAGTGGAACTTGTGAGATTGTATGCTAGTAGTGGAACTTATAAGATTGTACTACTAATAATGGAACTTATAATTGTACTATTAGTAGTGGAACTTGTGAGATTTTATGCTAGTAGTGGTACTTATAAGATTGTACTACTAATAATGGAACTTATAATTGTACTATTAGTAGTGGAACTTGTGAGATTGTATGCTAGTAGTGGAACTTATAAGATTGTACTACTAATAATGGAACTTATAATTGTACTATTAGTAGTGGAACTTGTGAGATTGTATGCTAGTAGTGGAACTTATAAGATTGTACTGCTAAAAATGGAATTTATAAGATTGTACTGCTAGTAGTGGTACTTATAAGATTGTACTACTAATAATGGAACTTATAATTGTACTATTAGTAGTGGAACTTGTGAGATTGTATGCTAGTAGTGGAACTTATAAGATTGTACTACTAATAATGGAACTTATAATTGTACTATTAGTAGTGGAACTTGTGAGATTGTATGCTAGTAGTGGAACTTATAAGATTGTACTGCTAATAATGGAACTTATAAGATTGTACTGCTAGTAGTGGTACTTATAAGATTGTACTACTAATAATGGAACTTATAATTGTACTATTAGTAGTGGAACTTGTGAGATTGTATGCTAGTAGTGGAACTTATAAGATTGTACTACTAATAATGGAACTTATAATTGTACTATTAGTAGTGGAACTTGTGAGATTGTATGCTAGTAGTGGAACTTATAAGATTGTACTGCTAATAATGGAACTTATAAGATTGTACTGCTAGTAGTGGTACTTATAAGATTGTACTACTAATAATGGAACTTATAATTGTACTATTAGTAGTGGAACTTGTGAGATTCTATGCTAGTAGTGGAACTTATAAGATTGTACTACTAATAATGGAACTTATAATTGTACTATTAGTAGTGGAACTTGTGAGATTGTATGCTAGTAGTGGTACTTATAAGATTGTACTACTAATAATGGAACTTATAATTGTACTATTAGTAGTGGAACTTGTGAGATTGTATGCTAGTAGTGGAACTTATAAGATTGTACTACTAATAATGGAACTTATAATTGTACTATTAGTAGTGGAACTTGTGAGATTGTATGCTAGTAGTGGAACTTATAAGATTGTACTGCTAATAATGGAACTTATAAGATTGTACTGCTAGTAGTGGTACTTATAAGATTGTACTACTAATAATGGAACTTATAATTGTACTATTAGTAGTGGAACTTGTGAGATTGTATGCTAGTAGTGGAACTTATAAGATTGTACTACTAATAATGGAACTTATAATTGTACTATTATTAGTGGAACTTGTGAGATTGTATGCTAGTAGTGGAACTTATAAGATTGTACTACTAATAATGGAACTTATAATTGTACTATTAGTAGTGGAACTTGTGAGATTGTATGCTAGTAGTGGTACTTATAAGATTGTACTACTAATAATGGAACTTATAATTGTACTATTAGTAGTGGAACTTGTGAGATTGCATGCTAGTAGTGGAACTTATAAGATTGTACTACTAATAATGGAACTTATAATTGTACTATTAGTAGTGGAACTTGTGAGATTGTATTAGTAGTAGTGGAACTTATGAGAGTGTATGTTAGTAGTGGAACTTATAAGTTTGTACTGCTAATAGTGGTACTTATAAGATTGTAGTGCTAGTAGTGGTACTTATAAGATTGTACTACTAATAATGGAACTTATAATTGTACTATTAGTAGTGGAACTTGTGAGATTGTATTAGTAGTAGTGGAACTTATGAGAGTGTATGCTAGTAGTGGAACTTATAAGATTGTACTGCTAATAGTGGTACTTATAAGATTGTACTGCTAGTAGTGGTACTTATAAGATTGTACTACTAATAATGGAACTTATAATTGTACTATTAGTAGTGGAACTTGTGAGATTGTATTAGTAGTAGTGGAACTTATGAGAGTGTATGCTAGTAGTGGAACTTATAAGATTGTACTGCTAATAGTGGTACTTATAAGATTGTACTGCTAGTAGTGGTACTTATAAGATTGTACTACTAATAATGGAACTTATAATTGTACTATTAGTAGTGGAACTTGTGAGATTGTATTAGTAGTAGTGGAACTTATGAGAGTGTATGCTAGTAGTGGAACTTATAAGATTGTACTGCTAATAGTGGTACTTATAAGATTGTACTGCTAGTAGTGGTACTTATAAGATTGTACTGCTAATAGTGGTACTTATAAGATTGTACTGCTAGTAGTGGTACTTATAAGATTGTACTACTAATAATGGAACTTATAATTGTACTATTAGTAGTGGAACTTGTGAGATTGTATTAGTAGTAGTGGAACTTATGAGAGTGTATGCTAGTAGTGGAACTTATAAGATTGTACTGCTAATAGTGGTACTTATAAGATTGTACTGCTAGTAGTGGTACTTATAAGATTGTACTACTAATAATGGAACTTATAATTGTACTATTAGTAGTGGAACTTGTGAGATTGTATTAGTAGTAGTGGAACTTATGAGAGTGTATGCTAGTAGTGGAACTTATAAGATTGTACTACTAATAATGGAACTTATAATTGTACTATTAGTAGTGGAACTTGTGAGATTGTATTAGTAGTAGTGGAACTTATGAGAGTGTATGCTAGTAGTGGAACTTATAAGATTGTACTACTAATAATGGAACTTGTAATTGTACTATTAGTAGTGGAACTTGTGAGATTGTATTAGTAGTAGTGGAACTTATGAGAGTGTATGCTAGTAGTGGAACTTATAAGATTGTACTGCTAATAGTGGTACTTATAAGATTGTACTACTAATAATGGAACTTATAATTGTACTATTAGTAGTGGAACTTGTGAGATTGTATTAGTAGTAGTGGAACTTATGAGAGTGTATGCTAGTAGTGGAACTTATAAGATTGTACTGCTAATAGTGGTACTTATAAGATTGTACTGCTAGTAGTGGTACTTATAAGATTGTACTACTAATAATGGAACTTATAATTGTACTATTAGTAGTGGAACTTGTGAGATTGTATTAGTAGTAGTGGAACTTATGAGAGTGTGTGCTAGTAGTGGAACTTATAAGATTGTACTGCTAATAGTGGTACTTATAAGATTGTACTACTAATAATGGAACTTATAATTGTACTATTAGTAGTGGAACTTGTGAGATTGTATTAGTAGTAGTGGAACTTATGAGAGTGTATGCTAGTAGTGGAACTTATAAGATTGTACTGCTAGTAGTGGTACTTATAAGATTGTACTACTAATAATGGAACTTATAATTGTACTATTAGTAGTGGAACTTGTGAGATTGTATTAGTAGTAGTGGAACTTAGGAGAGTGTATGCTAGTAGTGGTACTTATAAGATTGTACTGCTAATAGTGGTACTTATAAGATTGTAGTACTAATAATGGAACTTATAATTGTACTATTAGTAGTGGAACTTGTGAGATTGTATTAGTAGTAGTGGAACTTATGAGAGTGTATGCTAGTAGTGGAACTTATAAGATTGTACTGCTAATAGTGGTACTTATAAGATTGTACTGCTAGTAGTGGTACTTATAAGATTGTACTACTAATAATGGAACTTATAATTGTACTATTAGTAGTGGAACTTGTGAGATTGTATTAGTAGTAGTGGAACTTATGAGAGTGTATGCTAGTAGTGGAACTTATAAGATTGTACTGCTAATAGTGGTACTTATAAGATTGTACTGCTAGTAGTGGTACTTATAAGATTGTACTACTAATAATGGAACTTATAATTGTACTATTAGTAGTGGAACTTGTGAGATTGTATTAGTAGTAGTGGAACTGATGAGAGTGTATGCTAGTAGTGGAACTTATAAGATTGTACTGCTAATAGTGGTACTTATAAGATTGTACTGCTAGTAGTGGTACTTATAAGATTGTACTACTAATAATGGAACTTATAATTGTACTATTAGTAGTGGAACTTGTGAGATTGTATTAGTAGTAGTGGAACTTATGAGAGTGTATGCTAGTAGTGGAACTTATAAGATTGTACTGCTAATAGTGGTACTTATAAGATTGTACTACTAATAATGGAACTTATAATTGTACTATTAGTAGTGGAACTTGTGAGATTGTATTAGTAGTAGTGGAACTTATGAGAGTGTATGCTAGTAGTGGAACTTATAAGATTGTACTGCTAATAGTGGTACTTATAAGATTGTACTGCTAGTAGTGGTACTTATAAGATTGTACTACTAATAATGGAACTTATAATTGTACTATTAGTAGTGGAACTTGTGAGATTGTATTAGTAGTAGTGGAACTTATGAGAGTGTATGCTAGTAGTGGAACTTATAAGATTGTACTGCTAATAGTGGTACTTATAAGATTGTACTACTAATAATGGAACTTATAATTGTACTATTAGTAGTGGAACTTGTGAGATTGTATTAGTAGTAGTGGAACTTATGAGAGTGTATGCTAGTAGTGGAACTTATAAGATTGTACTGCTAATAGTGGTACTTATAAGATTGTACTACTAATAATGGAACTTATAATTGTACTATTAGTAGTGGAACTTGTGAGATTGTATTAGTAGTAGTGGAACTTATGAGAGTGTATTCTAGTAGTGGAACTTATAAGATTGTACTGCTAATAGTGGTACTTATAAGATTGTACTACTAATAATGGAACTTATAATTGTACTATTAGTAGTGGAACTTGTGAGATTGTATTAGTAGTAGTGGAACTTATGAGAGTGTATGCTAGTAGTGGATTTTATAAGATTGTACTGCTAATAGTGGTACTTATAAGATTGTACTGCTAGTAGTGGTACTTATAAGATTGTACTACTAATAATGGAACTTATAATTGTACTATTAGTAGTGGAACTTGTGAGATTGTATTAGTAGTAGTGGAACTTATGAGAGTGTATGCTAGTAGTGGAACTTATAAGATTGTACTGCTAATAGTGGTACTTATAAGATTGTACTACTAATAATGGAACTTATAATTGTACTATTAGTAGTGGAACTTGTGAGATTGTATTAGTAGTAGTGGAAATTATGAGAGTGTATTAGTAGTAGTGGAACTTATGAGAGTGTATGCTAGTAGTGGAACTTATAAGATTGTACTGCTAATAGTCGTACTTATAAGATTGTACTGCTAATAGTGGTACTTATAAGATTGTACTACTAATAATGGAACTTATAATTGTACTATTAGTAGTGGAACTTGTGAGATTGTATTAGTAGTAGTGGAACTTATGAGAGTATATGCTAGTAGTGGAACTTATAAGATTGTACTGCTAATAGTCGTACTTATAAGATTGTACTGCTAGTAGTGGTACTTATAAGATTGTACTACTAATAATGGAACTTATAATTGTACTATTAGTAGTGGAACTTGTGAGATTGTATTAGTAGTAGTGGAACTTATGAGAGTGTATGCTAGTAGTGGAACTTATAAGATTGTACTGCTAATAGTGGTACTTATAAGATTGTACTACTAATAATGGAACTTATAATTGTACTATTAGTAGTGGAACTTGTGAGATTGTATTAGTAGTAGTGGAACTTATGAGAGTGTATGCTAGTAGTGGAACTTATAAGATTGTACTGCTAATAGTGGTACTTATAAGATTGTACTACTAATAATGGAACTTATAATTGTACTATTAGTAGTGGAACTTGTGAGATTGTATTAGTAGTAGTGGAACTTATGAGAGTGTATGCTAGTAGTGGAACTTATAAGATTGTACTGCTAATAGTGGTACTTATAAGATTGTACTGCTAGTAGTGGTACTTATAAGATTGTACTGCTAATAGTGGTACTTATAAGATTGTACTGCTAATAGTGGTACTTATAAGATTGTACTACTAATAATGGAACTAATAATTGTACTATTAGTAGTGGAACTTGTGAGATTGTATTAGTAGTAGTGGAACTTATGAGAGTGTATGCTAGTAGTGGAACTTATAAGATTGTACTGCTAATAGTGGTACTTATAAGATTGTACTACTAATAATGGAACTTATAATTGTACTATTAGTAGTGGAACTTGTGAGATTGTATTAGTAGTAGTGGAACTTATGAGAGTGTATGCTAGTAGTGGAACTTATAAGATTGTACTGCTAATAGTGGTACTTATAAGATTGTACTGCTAGTAGTGGTACTTATAAGATTGTACTACTAATAATGGAACTTATAATTGTACTATTAGTAGTGGAACTTGTGAGATTGTATTAGTAGTAGTGGAACTTATGAGAGTGTATGCTAGTAGTGGAACTTATAAGATTGTACTGCTAATAGTGGTACTTATAAGATTGTACTGCTAGTAGTGGTACTTATAAGATTGTACTACTAATAATGGAACTTATAATTGTACTATTAGTAGTGGAACTTGTGAGATTGTATTAGTAGTAGTGGAACTTATGAGAGTGTATGCTAGTAGTGGAACTTATAAGATTGTACTGCTAATAGTGGTACTTATAAGATTGTACTGCTAGTAGTGGTACTTATAAGATTGTACTACTAATAATGGAACTTATAATTGTACTATTAGTAGTGGAACTTGTGAGATTGTATTAGTAGTAGTGGAACTTATGAGAGTGTATGCTAGTAGTGGAACTTATAAGATTGTACTGCTAGTAGTGGTACTTATAAGATTGTACTACTAATAATGGAACTTATAATTGTACTATTAGTAGTGGAACTTGTGAGATTGTATTAGTAGTAGTGGAACTTATGAGAGTGTATGCTAGTAGTGGAACTTATAAGATTGTACTGCTAGTAGTGGTACTTATAAGATTGTACTACTAATAATGGAACTTATAATTGTACTATTAGTAGTGGAACTTGTGAGATTGTATTAGTAGTAGTGGAACTTATGAGAGTGTATGCTAGTAGTGGAACTTATAAGATTGTACTGCTAATAGTGGTACTTATAAGATTGTACTACTAATAATGGAACTTATAATTGTACTATTAGTAGTGGAACTTGTGAGATTGTATTAGTAGTAGTGGAACTTATGAGAGTGTATGCTAGTAGTGGAACTTATAAGATTGTACTGCTAATAGTGGTACTTATAAGATTGCACTGATAATAGTGCAACTAATAAGATTGTATTGCCAGTAGTCCGTGCGTAGCGATAACTTTTGAGCGAATACAACTTGTACAGCAGCAACAAAATTTTCGTTGTCTGTGAGAAAAGTATATGCAACTTTCGTGTGATATTTACTATATTTACCAGAGTATCTTTATTCATTTTATTTATTTATTTATTTTGAATTTAATTTAATAACGTTTCACTCTCCTCTACGGCTTCCTTTCGCTTAGCGTTTTACAGAAATCATTTCTGCTTCAGTCTCTTCGGAGATGATCTCTTTTTCTTTTTGGCATGTTCTTTTTTCTCTCTCTCTCTCTCTTTGTTTTCTGCAGTTGAGGTAGAGCTATTCTAATTAGTCTGGTACGTAATTAATAACACCAGACCTATTTCACTCCTTTTAGATTCTTACTTTGAATTTTTTAATCCCTTTTTTGTTTTTATCACTCTTAATTACATGTTAACAACATATGTGTGCTTTCGTATACTTTACATATAAACATACAAAGACTAGACTAGAGATGTTTTTCTAATTCATTTTTCTACTCGATACTTTTTCTTTTAGAAATTGCAACCGTAAAGGGGCCCATATACGATCCACGGTTTTGTGCAAACATCATGTTCAACGCTCGGCCACACACGGATCAACTGTTTGCACAAACTTCAGTTTAATTTTGAGTTTGGTCGCGTAAACATGTCCACTGAAGCAGCGTGTCTAGCGATAGTTATTGCTTATGCTTTGGGAGCGGGAAGACTTGCGAAACTAAAAAGGAAGAAGAGGGTGTGGATGAAAGAGTGTTTCAAGAAACGGTCTAAGTTTAGTCATCAAAATGTAAGATTGAGATAAGTTCGACTATGGACTTTAAAAATTATTTACGAATGGATTCAACTACATTTGGTGAAATACTGGGAAATTGATACGATACTTTTCAGATTCCTGTTTTTATAATCTTAACTTTTACCTTTCACAGTTCAGGTAAGTTTCGATAAAGTTCAATACATTCTCACCAGAATTCTTAATTCCTATTCATTGACGCCATAGCGCAATAAATAAGCGCCTGTACACTAGGCCTCCTACTCGGAAATAAACCTCGTGTTTGCACGAACATGCCCATACACGGTCCACGTGATTGCGCAAACATCATGTTCGTGTAAACAATTTTCGAACGAGTTCGATGTGGAAAATATTTGCACAAACGTTTGCGCAAACAGTTCATACAGCGCCACACACAGTCAATCTGTTTGCAAAAACAGCCTTGTTTGCACAAACCGTGGACCGTGTATGGGCTCTATAATACTGAAACAATAATATACATTAAAATATATATGTAAAACAGAAAATTTTCATCTGTTCACGGCAGGGGCAGATCCAGGAAGTATTTCTGGGGGGGGCGGTGGATTGTAATACTGCTACTTAGAGCTACTTTTAAGAGCTCCAAATTCTGGGATGGGTTTTATTTATGTATAAAATATATAAAGTTTCCTCTTCTGGGGGGCGATCGCTCCCCTGGATCCGCTCTTGGCTCACGGTGAAGTTCCTAGCTGGATTTTATCCTCTTCACCATCATTTTCATAGAAATTATTTCTTCTATTTTTACACTAATTAAAAGTCGCGCATTGATCTCTTCTACAGTAATTTACAAACCTTACCCAGGTCTTTTCTACACTAATTTACAAGCTATACGTTACTCTCTTCTATATTAAAGAACTTAAATTTAAACAATTTATTTATATATTTACCCTATCTGTCCAAGTGTCCGTACGTCCGTACGGGAGACAAAAAACATCTCAAGAACTCTTTCATGGATTAGGATAAATTTTGGTCAGCATGTACAAGGTGAAAAAGTTAGAAACCGAATTCTTTGATAGAGGGAATATTCGAACCGGAAGTGGTAGAAATCAACGATTTCCGGTTTGAAAGGTAATGCTGAAACTTGTTTGCTGCAACCGACTAAGCGTCAGAAGAATATATTCTATTTCCATCTTTAACTCTCTACTTAAAAAAATAAAATAAACGAAAGTAATAGAAATCCACTAAAACTTCCGGTTTCAATATTGAACTACAGAAATAAAAAACGATAAGGGATAGCAGGAAAACGGGGATATTTCCATTATCCTTAAAGTTTCTACTGTGTATCCTACGGAAATCCTGTGGATATTTCCATTATCCTTAAAGTTTCTACTGTGTATCCTACGGAAATCCTGTGGATATTTCCATTATCCTTAAAGTTTCTACTGTGTATCCTACGGAAATCCTGTGGATATTTCCATTATCCTTAAAGTTTCTACTGTGTATCCTACGGAAATCCTGTGGATATTTCCATTATCCTTAAAGTTTCTACTGTGTATCCTACAGAAATCCTGTGGATATTTCCATTATCCTTAAAGTTTCTACTGTGTATCCTACGGAAATCCTGTGGATATTTCCATTATCCTTAAAGTTTCTACTGTGTATCCTACGGAAATCCTGTGGATATTTCCATTATCCTTAAAGTTTCTACTGTGTATCCTACGGAAATCCTGTGGATATTTCCATTATCCTTAAAGTTTCTACTGTGTATCCTACGGAAATCCTGTGGATATTTCCATTATCCTTAAAGTTTCTACTGTGTATCCTACGGAAATCCTGTGGATATTTCCATTATCCTTAAAGTTTCTACTGTGTATCCTACGGAAATCCTGTGGATATTTCCATTATCCTTAAAGTTTCTACTGTGTATCCTACGGAAATCCTGTGGATATTTCCATTATCCTTAAAGTTTCTACTGTGTATCCTACGGAAATCCTGTGGATATTTCCATTATCCTTAAAGTTTCTACTGTGTATCCTACGGAAATCCTGTGGATATTTCCATTATCCTTAAAGTTTCTACTGTGTATCCTACGGAAATCCTGTGGATATTTCCATTATCCTTAAAGTTTCTACTGTGTATCCTACGGAAATCCTGTGGATATTTCCATTATCCTTAAAGTTTCTACTGTGTATCCTACGGAAATCCTGTGGATATTTCCATTATCCTTAAAGTTTCTACTGTGTATCCTACGGAAATCCTGTGGATATTTCCATTATCCTTAAAGTTTCTACTGTGTATCCTACGGAAATCCTGTGGATATTTCCATTATCCTTAAAGTTTCTACTGTGTATCCTACGGAAATCCTGTGGATATTTTCATTATCCTTAAAGTTTCTACTGTGTATCCTACGGAAATCCTGTGGATATTTCCATTATCCTTAAAGTTTCTACTGTGTATCCTACGGAAATCCTGTGGATATTTCCATTATCCTTAAAGTTTCTACTGTGTATCCTACGGAAATCCTGTGGATATTTCCATTATCCTTAAAGTTTCTACTGTGTATCCTACGGAAATCCTGTGGATATTTCCATTATCCTTAAAGTTTCTACTGTGTATCCTACGGAAATCCTGTGGATATTTCCATTATCCTTAAAGTTTCTACTGTGTATCCTACGGAAATCCTGTGGATATTTCCATTATCCTTAAAGTTTCTACTGTGTATCCTACGGAAATCCTGTGGATATTTCCATTATCCTTAAAGTTTCTACTGTGTATCCTACGGAAATCCTGTGGATATTTCCATTATCCTTAAAGTTTCTACTGTGTATCCTACGGAAACCTGTGGATATTTCCATTATCCTTAAAGTTTCTACTGTGTATCCTACAGAAATCCTGTGGATATTTCCATTATCCTTAAAGTTTCTACTGTGTATCCTACGGAAATCCTGTGGATATTTCCATTATCCTTAAAGTTTCTACTGTGTATCCTACGGAAATCCTGTGGATATTTCCATTATCCTTAAAGTTTCTACTGTGTATCCTACGGAAACCTGTGGATATTTCCATTATCCTTAAAGTTTCTACTGTGTATCCTACGGAAACCTGTGGATATTTCCATTATCCTTAAAGTTTCTACTGTGTATCCTACAGAAATCCTGTGGATATTTCCATTATCCTTAAAGTTTCTACTGTGTATCCTACGGAAATCCTGTGGATATTTCCATTATCCTTAAAGTTTCTACTGTGTATCCTACGGAAATCCTGTGGATATTTCCATTATCCTTAAAGTTTCTACTGTGTATCCTACGGAAATCCTGTGGATATTTCCATTATCCTTAAAGTTTCTACTGTGTATCCTACGGAAATCCTGTGGATATTTCCATTATCCTTAAAGTTTCTACTGTGTATCCTACGGAAATCCTGTGGATATTTCCATTATCCTTAAAGTTTCTACTGTGTATCCTACGGAAATCCTGTGGATATTTCCATTATCCTTAAAGTTTCTACTGTGTATCCTACGGAAATCCTGTGGATACTTCCATTATCCTTAAAGTTTCTACTGTGTATCCTACGGAAACCTGTGGATATTTCCATTATCCTTAAAGTTTCTACTGTGTATCCTACGGAAACCTGTGGATATTTCCATTATCCTTAAAGTTTCTACTGTGTATCCTACGGAAACCTGTGGATATTTCCATTATCCTTAAAGTTTCTACTGTGTATCCTACGGAAATCCTGTGGATATTTCCATTATAATTAAAAGTTTCTACTGTGTATCCTACGGAAATCCTGTGGATATTTCCATTATCCTTAAAGTTTCTACTGTGTATCCTACGGAAATCCTGTGGATATTTCCATTATCCTTAAAGTTTCTACTGTGTATCCTACGGAAACCTGTGGATATTTCCATTATCCTTAAAGTTTCTACTGTGTATCCTACGGAAACCTGTGGATATTTCCATTATCCTTAAAGTTTCTACTGTGTATCCTACGGAAACCTGTGGATATTTCCATTATCCTTAAAGTTTCTACTGTGTATCCTACGGAAATCCTGTGGATATTTCCATTATCCTTAAAGTTTCTACTGTGTATCCTACGGAAATCCTGTGGATATTTCCATTATCCTTAAAGTTTCTACTGTGTATCCTACGGAAATCCTGTGGATATTTCCATTATCCTTAAAGTTTCTACTGTGTATCCTACGGAAATCCTGTGGATATTTCCATTATCCTTAAAGTTTCTACTGTGTATCCTACGGAAACCTGTGGATATTTCCATTATCCTTAAAGTTTCTACTGTGTATCCTACGGAAACCTGTGGATATTTCCATTATCCTTAAAGTTTCTACTGTGTATCCTACGGAAACCTGTGGATATTTCCATTATCCTTAAAGTTTCTACTGTGTATCCTACGGAAATCCTGTGGATATTTCCATTATCCTTAAAGTTTCTACTGTGTATCCTACGGAAATCCTGTGGATATTTCCATTATCCTTAAAGTTTCTACTGTGTATCCTACGGAAATTCTGTGGATATTTCCATTATCCTTAAAGTTTCTACTGTGTATCCTACGGAAATCCTGTGGATATTTCCATTATCCTTAAAGTTTCTACTGTGTATCCTACGGAAATCCTGTGGATATTTCCACTATCCTTAAAGTTTCTACTGTGTATCCTACGGAAATCCTGTGGATATTTCCACTATCCTTAAAGTTTCTACTGTGTATCCTACGGAAATTCTGTGGATATTTCCATTATCCTTAAAGTTTCTACTGTGTATCCTACGGAAATCCTGTGGATATTTCCACTATCCTTAAAGTTTCTACTGTGTATCCTACGGAAATCCTGTGGATATTTCCATTATCCTTAAAGTTTCTACTGTGTATCCTACGGAAATCCTGTGGATATTTCCATTATCCTTAAAGTTTCTACTGTGTATCCTACGGAAATCCTGTGGATATTTCCATTATCCTTAAAGTTTCTACTGTGTATCCTACGGAAATCCTGTGGATATTTCCATTATCCTTAAAGTTTCTACTGTGTATCCTACGGAAACCTGTGGATATTTCCATTATCCTTAAAGTTTCTACTGTGTATCCTACGGAAACCTGTGGATATTTCCATTATCCTTAAAGTTTCTACTGTGTATCCTACGGAAACCTGTGGATATTTCCATTATCCTTAAAGTTTCTACTGTGTATCCTACAGAAACCTGTGGATATTTCCATTATCCTTAAAGTTTCTACTGTGTATCCTACGGAAACCTGTGGATATTTCCATTATCCTTAAAGTTTCTACTGTGTATCCTACAGAAATCCTGTGGATATTTCCATTATCCTTAAAGTTTCTACTGTGTATCCTACGGAAACCTGTGGATATTTCCATTATCCTTAAAGTTTCTACTGTGTATCCTACAGAAATCCTGTGGATATTTCCATTATCCTTAAAGTTTCTACTGTGTATCCTACGGAAATCCTGTGGATATTTCCATTATCCTTAAAGTTTCTACTGTGTATCCTACGGAAATTCTGTGGATATTTCCATTATCCTTAAAGTTTCTACTGTGTATCCTACGGAAATCCTGTGGATATTTCCATTATCCTTAAAGTTTCTACTGTGTATCCTACGGAAATCCTGTGGATATTTCCACTATCCTTAAAGTTTCTACTGTGTATCCTACGGAAATCCTGTGGATATTTCCACTATCCTTAAAGTTTCTACTGTGTATCCTACGGAAATTCTGTGGATATTTCCATTATCCTTAAAGTTTCTACTGTGTATCCTACGGAAATCCTGTGGATATTTCCATTATCCTTAAAGTTTCTACTGTGTATCCTACGGAAATCCTGTGGATATTTCCATTATCCTTAAAGTTTCTACTGTGTATCCTACGGAAATCCTGTGGATATTTCCATTATCCTTAAAGTTTCTACTGTGTATCCTACGGAAATCCTGTGGATATTTCCATTATCCTTAAAGTTTCTACTGTGTATCCTACGGAAACCTGTGGTTATTTCCATTATCCTTAAAGTTTCTACTGTGTATCCTACGGAAACCTGTGGATATTTCCATTATCCTTAAAGTTTCTACTGTGTATCCTACGGAAACCTGTGGATATTTCCATTATCCTTAAAGTTTCTACTGTGTATCCTACAGAAATCCTGTGGATATTTCCATTATCCTTAAAGTTTCTACTGTGTATCCTACGGAAATCCTGTGGATATTTCCATTATCCTTAAAGTTTCTACTGTGTATCCTACGGAAATCCTGTGGATATTTCCATTATCCTTAAAGTTTCTGCTGTGTATCCTACGGAAATTCTGTGGATATTTCCACTATCCTTAAAGTTTCTACTATGTATCCTACGGAAATCCTGTCGATATTTCCATTATCCTTAAAGTTTCTAATATGACAGACACATCCCATTGAAATCCAAAGGAAATCTAGATATATTTCCATTTTTGTTAAAATTTCTACTCTTGTAGCCACATCCTACAAAAATTCAACGGAAATTCCGTTGATAATTCCATTATCCTTAAAGTTTCTACTCTGATCAGGGGGTGAAATTGCGGGGGAACGCGGGTGGACTCCGTCCCCTCACCTCCAAAAAATATTTACGGTGTTCCCCAGTTCCTAAGAAATTACAGTGGGCAAAGATAGGCAGACGGCGTGACGTCATGCCACGACCTACCGTCCTCCTACTTTTCAGATCCACTTTTACCCCTGACTCTGACAGACACATCCCATTGAAATCCAAGGAAAATCTCTGGGATATTTCCATAATCATTAAAGTTTCTACTCTGAGAGGCACATCCCATTGAAACCCAAAGGAAATTCCATAAATATTTCCATTGTCCTTAAATTTTCTATTGTGACAGGGACATCTCATTGAAATTCAAAGGAAATCTCGTGGATATTTCCATTATCTTTCAAGTTCCTACTCTGACAGTCATATCCCATTGAAATGCAAGGAAAATGGCATGGAAATTTACATTATTCTTAAAATTTCTACTTTTGCTTTCTTTTTTCCTCCTTTTACATTGCACATAATTGGCGCAACAAGACCATTTATAAATCAATTTATTCTACAAATTGCGTCAGTTCTTACTATCTTTTACTGGATCAGCTTTATGCAGATCGATATTTAAACGATAAGTGATACGATATTAGATTTCAACTACTTCGAGTTTTAAAGTGGATCACCACCCGGAAGTCAGTGCGTATTTTAGCTTATTCCCTTAACTACGGTGCGATGAAACATTATATATTACAAATATTGTAATATAAGATAGAGTTGTGTTTCAGCTTCAACACAAGACACTGATTCATTTGGTTATGTCTCCTGATGTCGAAAAATGTAACAGATAAAAGAAAATATTAGATTCGTTTTACAATGAGCACACAAGATGGCACTTGCTGTTAGATCTTACTAGAACTGCTCAGTTTTACGAAATGTTTATTTGTAAGTGTAAAGTATTTTAAAGTATCGATCTTATTACGAAAAAGATATGTTGTTTAACCGTTTTTCGTGTTATGTTTCCCATTTCATTTAAATATTAATTTACATTTAAGGAAATAGATTTTGAGAAGAAACTTGCACAGAACGCCATAATGCGTTGTTGCCAAATTTGTACGTTTACTGTGGTAGTCAGAATAAGAAAATTCCTGGATTCTAGCATTGCAACTCGAGAAGCGTAACTTAGCAGTGAAGTGCGGTAAGGGTCGACAGTAAATATTTAAGCAGAATTCCATTATTACTTCCTTTATTATCTGGCATCAGTAAACACTCCACACTATCTGGCAATGCCGCACTAATCAAGCAGCGTTTAGCATAGCATCGAGAACACCTAGTGATCCACCTTGAAGACGGAATCTTCTCTTGAGATACTGGATTTATTGAAAATAATATTAATAATAAAAACTCGCTATGTATTAACGTTTTTTTGTTCTATGATGATCATTAATCAACGTTGAAACCGGAAATGGTTGATTTGTACCACTTCCGGTTTGAACAAGGGGTTAAAGAAGGAATTGTAACTTTCACGAAGGACACTGAATTTATGAATATGAAAGCCATATCTCTTTATCTTTTACCGTGTAACGAAACTCCTGAGCACGAAAGGCAAACAATTGAAATATATTTAAAAATTTAATAAATGAAAGATTTTTTTTTTCTGAGTTGGACTGAAATCTGTAAAGAAACTCTTTAATTTCACCTTTTACGGGATGATTACCCCGGGACCAAAAATCCGTACTTCAAAGTTTTTTTTTTTTTTTTTTTTTTTTTTTTTTTTTTTAAGTACAAGTCTACCTTTCAACCACGGACCCGATCTTCGGGGAAATAATCCAAAAATTAGATTTCGCCGACACTATATGAAAGCCGCTAAGCGTATCCAGAAAATGATAATGTTTCTCTGTCAAGTTTAATTTGCTTAAGTTAATTCAAAAACCTTTTAGCTTTTCTTGGAAAATTCTTAATATTTTTAGTAATAATAACAAATATTTATCATAAGCAAAGTAACTAACAATACAGAAAAAAATAACAGTAGGATACGTTATAAATGTGAACTATAGTTCCGAAAAGGAATATCCTGCCAAACATGTCTCAACCTGCCATTCAAACATGGCCAACAGTACAATTCTAATTTCTCGTTTTAATTCCTGACAAATTACATTTTGTTTAAAAAGAACCTATACTTTCTCATTGACCAAATCTGAATCTATGAAGATTATTTAATTACATTGTTTGAATATATTCACGGTTATCTAGGAGACATTTTTGCACCATTTTACACAAAACTAAAATATTTAAACTTAACAGAATGTAACGTATGTACGCTACGTACCTCAATTTCAGTCCAACTGACGACCACTGATCACGCTGATGAACCGCTCCTTATATTCCTAATGGAAATTCAAATCGTTCCCACAATGCAACAAAAGTGACTCGGCGACACTACCGGCTAGAGTTGTAACTAACTGCATCGTCTGCTACTGGCAGTAGCTAAGTGTATCATTGGCTAATTCTATCATACTCACGCGCTCTGAGTGATTTGATTCATTCTTGCTTTTAGCAGTTCGTAGTACCCAAGTTCCATGAGTGGTGGCGCCACAGTCTCCACAGTTTCAGCGGGAAGAGCAGCTGAAACCTCTTTTACTATATTATAATGCTGGCGACCGTACGTCAGTTGATGCCTGGTTTTTCATTACCCTCAAAACCAACCAATTATAATCGGGCATATAAATCACGAGGCCTACGTAATTTTACACAACAGGCTGGTACCAGATCATACAATATAATTTCCTAATATATGTATCATATCTTGAGTTTAAGATCTTGACGTACTAAAAATATTATAAAATTTTAACATGTTTATTCATAAGTGAAAGGAAATAATGAAATGCAACTTATCTCAATCTTAGATAATGTTGTTCTGCACCAGAAAATATGAATTTGAAGAATTTTCAGTGTTGCCATCCATAGAAATTATAGTATCGTCAGAATAACAATTCCCTAAAAACCTAAGTTAAGGCAGCGACTAGAAGAACGAACTCAAATGCACTTGAATACGTATCATATTGTCTTGTAATCCTGTGAACTATTTTTTAAATAATAGTTGTATTAAGTTTGTAATAAATAATAGTTTTAACATTGTTATTAAAATTAAATAATAAAGTTATTTAAAAAGTAGTTCACAGCATAGCAAGACAACATGATACGGAATCAAATGCAGTTGAGTTCGTTCCTCTAGTCGCTGCCTTAACATAGATTTTGAGGGAATTGTTATTCTGGCAACACTGAAATTTCTATGGTCGGCAACACTGAAAATTCCTCAGGTTCATATTTTCTGTTGTAGAATAATATTATCTATAATTGTGGTAAGTTGCATTTCATTACTTCCCTTCACTTATGAATAAACAAGCAAAAGAATTTTTTTTTTTTAAGTACCCTTAAGACCGGAAGGGTAAGGAGGAAAGGACAAAAGAAAAATATTGGAAGTCGTAAGTCAAGATAGAAGTAAAAGACGGCACCGTCTACTTTCAACTAAATCCACAATATTACCTTTACCATAATATTTATCTACACCAGTGGTTCTCAACTGATGTGTCGCGACACACTGGTATGTCATGCAGGTCCCTAAGGTATGTCGCGAAATTTAAAGTTTAAAAATCATCAAGAATTTATTAATAATAAGTTAAAATCAAGACAGACTGCACCATTCACCACATCCAGCGGTAGCAATAATGCTCAGTGCTATATAGAGTCATTATAAAAACTAATAATGATGTAGGTTTCACTGTTATAATATATTATTATTATTATTATTATTATTATTATTATTATTATTATTATTATTATTATTATTATTATTATTATTAACAATAATATCAAACAACTGTGTCGCGATGTCCTGGATAGCGTGCTCGAGCGAGTTTTCTTTGAAACTCGACTCGACTCGAAACAGATTTCTTCCAAGTCGACTCGAAACTCACTCGAATTCAGGTCGAGTCGAGCCAATTCCTGTGTGGAGTTTCAGTACTCTTTCAAGTATCCTACATAGACATTATAATTATTATCAACGGTACTACTACTACAATTTATTGTTATAACACCGTGTGTAAACATAAAAGATAGGCGGTTTATATCTGAATACTAAAATCTAGTTGGCTAGGACTTCAGTAGTCGTAAAGTCTAGGAGGCAAGGCCATTGTTCACTTCCGGAGGAGGAAGTATTCGGGCTCGAGCCAAAAATTATTAAAAACTGCTTGGCCCAATTGAGCCGTACTAAGCCGGTGGCTTATATCTAACCGAGCCGGCACCAGCCGATTACTTACTCCAACCTAGCTGAACAGAGCTAATGGCTCACCTCAACCGGCTCGAGTCATTGGCTCAATTGAGGAAAATCGATGGCTCATCCCAACTATGCCAGCTCGAGCTGTTCGCTCAGTTGAACCTAGCCGAGCAGGTTGATGTCAGTGGTCAGTACCCGGTTTGCGGTTCTGCATGGGCTGAAAAATTCGACCATGCAGGTCCCGGCCTTGATGGTAAGGACTACAGTATATACTTATATTGGTGCTCATGGCATTTGAGACTGTCTCGTTATAAAAATCTATTGTTGTCTCGTTATTGAGACGAGACGAGATGCGAGTAGTGTCTCCCAACATTAGGAGTATTTCACGTTACTGCTTACATTTCTCATGGCTTTCGCTTTCCCGTCTAATTAGGCCATGATTTCAAAACGAGTTAAAACGAGCTGAACGAGCGAGCCATTTATCAAACTCGACTCGATTCGAAACTTGACTTCAAAACCAGTGACTCGGCACAGAACTCGAGAAAATTACTTTTGATTCAACTCGGAACTCGACTCGAGTCCATGTCTAGCTCTGTACGTCATGTAAAGTATGTCGTCAGTCTAAAAGGTTGCCAACCACATATTTACACAATACTCATTAACCATTTTCGTGACGATCCATATTGCCACAGCTGTTCGTTTTTCCCTTGATACCTGTCAAGACACAGATGGCCGACCATAATCTTTCTACAATACGTACTACCCACAATGCATTGGAAGACTAAAAAAAATTCGTATATACGATAATGAAATATTATTTCTTTCCTTTCTTAGTGATGAAAAACGTGACTATCCACATTGTGCAAGCAATCAACTTAAAATCGAAATTCTCAGAGCAGGGGATGAACGTTACTTTTCTTTCTTTCTTTCTTTTTTTTTTAAATTCTCGTGATTTCAGTGCAATGTAATTACTTCAATTAATGTAATAGATGCTAATTAATTGCTCTAAAAATAAAAATAAGTATCGCAGCTGTTTCTGGATTTAATTACTTACGTGGATATTTGCAGATACTAATCAAATTCTATTTCATGAAATACATACATACATATACAGTGTGAGGCAGCTAAAAGTACCATCTGAAAGAGCGAAGAAACTAGAAACACTAGCGATGTAAGGTTTGCGAGAAACAATAATAGAGTAGGGCTCGCAAAATGGAGGTATGGGGTGGCTCGAAAAAGAGCGACAAATGGGGCATGTGGAGCAAAGTTAATATTTTGTTAAATGGAACGATATACATTAACATGCATAATATAAAAGAGCACACGCAGAGAAACACAACGCCGTTGGTCCCATGTGTGTACTGTACATAGGAACGAAGAGATGGCCATGTGAATAGGTGTAAGCTAGCGATGGGCAAAACCGGTTTTTATAAAAACCGAAAACCGGTTCCCATAAAACCCAAAACCCGAAAACCGACATTTCGGTTTTCTCCAAAACCGGTTTCGGTTTTCTTCAAAACCGGTTCGGTCATCACCGAAACTGGTTTCGGTGAAAACTTTTGGAAAACACAAAACTATTTCTGTGGAAACGGATTCGGTTTCCGGAGAAGAACGAAACACTATTCTGGTCAGAAATAGAACAAATTTTGGAAAAAGCCGGAACCGGTTTTGAAGAAAACCGAAACCGTATCCGGTGAAAACCGAGCCAGTTTTGGAGAAAAGCTATAAACGGTTTCGGTGAAAACCGAACCGGCTTTTGAGAAAACCAATAAACGGTTTCGGTGAAAACCGAACCGGTTTTGAAGAACCGAATCGGTTTTTGGAGAAAACCGAAATCTGTTTTTTTTTCAAAATTTTCAAAACCCGGTTTCCGTTTTTCTAAAACTGAAAACCGAAAACCCGGTTTTTGTGCCCACCACTAGTGTAAACAAAATAACAAGTGGCTCACTTGACCGTCAGTACCACGGCATGTTAGACGTCTCAGGTGCCCGACAGAACTGTCTTAACAAGAGCAAGTTTTGATTGCAGAGCCACTAGATCGTGTTAGTTCATAGCAGTCAGTGGTAGGAGCGAAGAGTATGGTGTATACGAATATGGAAAATGCGGACATGACCTTGATTTATGGGGAATGCCGAAAAAATCCCTCAGAAGTCTACCGTGTGTACGCAGAGAGATATCCGGACAGACGACAGCCATCTCGACGTCTGTTCGGTAATTTATTTAGTAAATTAAGAGAAACCGGAAGTGTAACATCACGACAACGTGTGCCGAACAAGCCAATTACAGGTAAGGCAGACGCAACAAATGTTCTCGCCGCTGTTGCTGTGAATCCGCATATTAACTCCTGTGAAATTGCCAGGGATGGTGGAACGAGTCAGCGAAGTGTATTACGCATTCAGCACACACACAAATTTCACCCATATCATATCCCCCTCCATCAGGAACTGCACGGGAATGATTTTGTGGATCGTGTTCAGTTTTGCACATGGGTGTTACGACACGACGCACCAGATTTGTCACGTATCCTGTTTACCGACGAGGCAACTTTTACTAATCATGGTAATGTCAACCTAAGAAACATGCACTATTGGTCTGTGACAAATCCACATTGGCTTCGCCAGGTGGAATGCCAGCGCCCATGGGGTGTGAACGTATGATGTGGTATGGTGGGTGAACATCTCATTGGCCCTTTTTCATACAAGGGACACTGAATGCTGACCGATACATACAGTTTTTACAACATGAACTGCCTGTACTATTAGAGGACATATCACTTCAGACAAGGAGGGAAGTGTGGTACCAACATGATGGGTGCCCAGCTCACAGGGCACGACGCGCTACAGCATGTGTGGAAAATATGTTTCACAATCGGTGGATTGGACGTGCCGGGCCTGTCAAATGGCCTGCTTGTTCTCCAGATTTAAGCACCGTTAGACTTTTTCCTGTGGTGAACGCTGAAGGACATTGTCTACCGGGATGTGCCAACAACGCCAGAGGATATGCAACATCGCATTACTGCCACCTGAAGGGACATCCCCTCTGCGATGCTACATTCTGTGGAACGATCTTTACGTGGGCGCATCGATGCCTGTATCACAGCTGACGGTCACATTTTGAACATACACTTTGACAGGTTTTCGCTTATTACACAGTGGTTCTGCCACATACTGTAATGGTCATTGTCATTATGCTGTAACACTGTCACATAGATGATGCTGACGATGTCTCCTCTATTTTTCGTCCCTGTTATCACGCCCTTTCTTCATCTTGTCCGATTTGTTCTGACAGCTCATACATACATACCGTGGTACTGCCGTGGGCCACTTGTTATTTTGTTTACACCTATTTACATGCCCATCTCTTCATTCCTATGTGCAGTACACACATGGAACCAACAGAGTTGTGTTTCTCTGCGTGTGCTCTTTTATATTATGCATGTTAATGTATATCGTTCCATTTAACAAAATATTAACTTTGCTCCAGATGCCCCATTTGTCGCTCTTTTTCGAACCACCTCATACCTCCATTTTACGAGCCCCTACTGCTATTATTGTTTCTCGCAAATATATACAAACCCATATATATACAAACATATACCGGAAAAATGCCAAAGATAGACATACACCAATTGATTGATCTGATTGTGCTGAATAAAATAATATGGGTGACCATAAATCAACATGCGAAGTTTTCGAGAATATATTTTTAAAAAATATAAATTAATGCTGTTGAATAACCAAGTTAACTATTGAGTAGAAATAGATGTTGTAATATATGTAATTAAGCTGTTCATTGCACCATGAGCAAGATGACAGTACCAGAGATGGCGGGGTCATTGAAAACTTGACCCACCACCCAACATGATTCACTGTGATTCACTGCGATCCACCAAAATCCATCGTCATCAACTTTAACCCATGATTCACGCCCTTCTATCGACTGACTAAAGAGTTTAGACTTGTAATAAACCAAGACTGTGAAAATATCACTAATCGTAGTTTGAATTTCTACGCTCAATCGCTCAAGCACCGCTCCGTTACAATACCGGCGGGTATGACCTTTATGATATATAATGGTAAAGTCTTTGTCATGAACCATATTACGATGAATTTCAATTTAATTAATATATATAATTATTTCCTCGTTGAATTACAGATACTTTTCAATGGAAAATAGGATGAAGTTTGAAAGTCTAAAATCAATGTAAAGTTGGCCAAATTGAAGGGGAAAAAACAGTGTAAAATTCGGAAATGTTTCGAAAGTCCTACTGCTATTACTACAATTATAAATATAAAAATCCAAAAGTACGTGAAGATCTTTTTTCTACTCATCTCATGTAAGTAAATAGAAACAAATAAAAAAAGGAAGAAAAATGGAGGCATTCCAAGTAGATCGTAGACAAATTCACCGGTGTTTAGAAGAAGCTGTCTACAATGCACTGAGCAGTGGGTCGTAGTACGTTGGTGGGTCAAAGTAGTTCATGGTGGGTAACTAGTTAATAGTGGGCCATAGTGGGTTACACTGGGTGGTGCGTCGCAGTGGGTCATGTCCTGTTGACCCACGACCTACTAACTCACTTACAAATCTTGACCCATTGGACCGACGCCCACTGACCCACTCTATCTCTGAACAGTACCATTTATGATTTCTGAAATATAGTGCTAACGCTCTCGCCTTCGGTGTGAGCGGTCCCGGGTTCGATTCCCGGTGGGGGCACTTGGTCGAAAAAGTGTAAAACGCTTTTTCAGGCCAGCCACCCTGCAGGAGGTTTTGCTGGGTTTTCCTCATTCACACCAGGCAAATGCCGGGATGGTACCTAACTTATAGGTCCCAGGCCGCTTCCTTCCTTCCCTTTTCCCGGATAGTGCGATCGCCGAGGGACATCATTCCTCAAAACGTGAAGGGCTAAATGGCCTTCGATGCCGAAAGCCCAGAAATCTAAATCCTAAATCCTAACCTATTTATGAGATATAGCTTGAAATCATAATTAACTATTAAGCATTACTTAGAACGATTCTGAGTAGACCAAAGAGAACCTAAAAAGAACGATAATTTAAAGTATCTGGGAAGTTCTTGACGAGAGACGCTTACTGCACCAAAGAGATCTGGTCAATAATGGCAATGGCCAAAGAAGTGGAAGAAGTTGGTCAGGTACTGTATATGGAAATACAAATCATTGAACAAAACTTTTTTTTTTTTAAAAAAAAATAAATAAATGTGTAACAGTTTCGCAAACATACTGAATATATTTATTTCATCAGACACTGTCTGATGATGTTGACAGTGTGATGAAAAGGGAGAGAAAAGGTAAAAAAAAAGTGAAATTAAAGTAATTAAGAAAGGGGACAGAGAAATGAAGAAGTGAAAGGTAATAAGAAAGGAGAAAGGGAGAAGAAGTAAAGGGTAAAAGAAACAGAAAGAAATAGACAGAAACGGAGAAATGAAAGGTAAAAGGAATAAGAAAGAAGGAGGGGTGAAGTAAAGGGTAAAGTAAGAGAAAGAAATAGACAGATAAAAGAAATAAGAAAGAAGGGAAAAGTAAAGGGTAAAGAAATAGAAAGATAGAAATGAAAGATAAAAGGAATAAGAAAGAAGGAAGGGTAAAGTAAGGGGTAAAGGAATAGAAAGAAATAGACAGAAATGAAGAAATGAAAGGTAAAAGGAATAAGAAAGAAGGAAGGGAGAAGTAAAGGGTAAAAGAAACAGAAAGAAATAGACAGAAAGGAAGAAATAAAAGGTGAAAGAAAAAAGAAAGGAGGAAGTAAGAGACACATGAAATAAAAATAGAGTGAAATACAGTGGAATAGAATAGAAACAGAGACAAAAATAAAGAGCCAAAGAGAGGAAATGAAATCCCAATTTAGTAAGGGACAAAGAGAAGGACAAAATACATACAACAGTATGTAGGAAGACATATTGCTTGACAGATTGTATAAGCTTTCCACACTGCTATTATTATTATTTCAATATGTAAATCACTAAGAAAAAAAGTGAACTTAACACGTATATGGATTTGAATATAGAAATTAATTATCATTGTCTATGAATACTTTAAAGTTATGAATGCCACTGGCGTAATTGAAGATGGATTCACGTAATACAGGAGAAAATAATAGCGCACGACACAATTTGACTTCAAGGAAGCATGTAATTAATTGTCAGTTATTTGCTGAATAGAATTCAATAACACTTATACATACATACGTGCAGTAACATTTATATCCAGTTTTAAATTCAATCTGGAAAGGTATTGTCTCGTAAGATACACAAAGGGAATAATTAACACACGTAGGTGTTTCATTCAAATCTTGTCCCAATAGGAAATTTTAATAACACCTTTTGACATTTTTTACTATGAATGTTGTTAAGAAAATGCTTACGAAATGATAATGACAATGAAATAACGTTGAATTCAATTATGACAATGTAGTTTTTTTGTGGATCTTAATGTTCTGAAGTTTTCTTTAATTTTTTATTAGTGTCCACTATTCGTTTGGTTAAAACCCGTTTAATGTAACTAGTATCCAGTTTAACTAACATTTGTGAATATGCCCACAAAGGGAATACAATGGCAGAATTAGATTATTAACATTGTAAAGTGGTTTAAGAAAAAAATGTTTATACTGCAATGTTCTGGTTGGTAGAGTCTAAATAATATCTACGGAATTTCAACTCTTCATCTTTTTATTATAAAAGGAATATATATATATATATATACGAGGGTAGTTCCGAAATTAATGCCTCGTTTTTTTGTGTTGACTTTGTATGTCCGTGCCAGATGTCGTTGGTGTAGTGCTAATGCTTGAACCTTTCTCTTTTATTTGCAGCTGGTCCCGTTGTTCGGCAGTAGTTGGCGCCAGCATAGGAGTGTTCCAAAATGGAGTCTCATATGGACGTGCGTATAAAACAACGGTGTGTGATTGAATTCCTCACTGCTGAAGGAATTGCGCCGATTGAAACATATCGACGCTTGGTAAAGGTTTATGGAGACGATATAATAGACGTGAGCAATGTGAGGCGATGGGTGCGGCATTTTCAAGGTTTTAAAAAGGGTGTTTATAACAAGCCACGGCCCGGTAGACTCTGCACAGCTGTCATCCCTCGCAATGAAGATGGTCTTGATCAACTCATCCATGCTGATCGCCGGATAACGAGCAGAGAATTGTGTACAAAGCTGAATGTGGCGAGCATTTGTTAGACTCGGAAGCTGTTGTCAAAGCTGTAAGGAAGTGGTGAGCCTCAGCTGGGTCCGATTTTTACAAGCGCGGCATGCAGGTTGGTTCATCGTTGTCAAAAGTGCATAACGAATGGTGGGAACTATGTGGAAAAATGACAGTCTGTAGCTGAAATATTGCTCTGTTTAGCTGTGCTGTTACTCTTTATGTATCTCTATTAGTTTCCATGAAAAGAATAGGAGGAATATATATATATACAGGGCAGGATTTAGGGGGGTGCACTGGAGCACGTGCACCCCCTCCGTTCTGAATATACACTATTTAAAGCGAGAAAATGGCAGTGAAAATAGCAATACTTTCCTAAAATTTCATGTCATGTTTCCGTTTCGGGCTTAAAAGAAAGTGGAGTTTTGCTAAACACAATAGTTTAAGTCAATTCCTCATACACATCACAGATGCCTAAAGGTATTTAAAAAATTTAAATTTGATTCAAATGTACTGATTGGTGCACCTCCCCTCAGAAAATCCTGGATTCGGCCCTGTATATATATGAAGGTGGCTATGTTTGTGACTTAATAACTCTTGAGCCACCAGACGAATCTCGATCAAATTTTCATTATGAATGGGGTTCGGGTCTGGGATGGCTTTTTATTATTTAATTTTGACAGTGCAACTCATGGGAGAGAGAGGGGGAGGTATTTAAAACTGATCGAAAACGACGGATGTTAGTGTCGAATCAATAGTTTTCGGGACCACTGAGATGAACAGTGACACTTCAGATGCCGTTTAAATCCAAATTTAGTCCACAATAGTAATATTTACTTTTTATTTATATAGATTACTTATTATTTTCTGATTTTTCATTAATTTTATTTGTTCCTATCGATTTGAGAACGCTTGAATAATAGTGAAAAATGACAGTTTAAAGGAACATGTTAGTAAGTTTTCTTATTTTAACCCAGTGAAGCGGGTAATTAATGCTAATTGTTATATATATACACAGGGTGTTAAGGAACTATACCGACAAACTGTAAGAGCTGATTCCCCACATCAAAACAAGAGAAAAAGTTCATATGGACCTATGGCGAAAAGTGCATAGTTTCAGAGCTAGGGCTGTACAAAATCGCGAAAAAGACAAATTTCAACAGGACTTATTTCGAATTCCAGAAACTGTGGATGGTGGTTCTTATCAGCGTAAAGGAAGCCAGGCATACTGTACACAATGCAAAAGTGCATATTTCATCAATTTTCAATAGGTCTACAGATTATTCCCTACAGGATGTAATTCTCAGATATACTCTGAATAGAGTTTTCAGATATACCCTGATTTCAAGGAGGGTTCAAAGTAGGCAGAAAGTAAGCCTTGACAACAATGGACATCCAGTGCTTCGGAGGGAAGTCGAAAGTGTTAGGAATCGGCAGCTCTGTGTTTCTTTGTGTTCGCAATAACGTGTGATGATATATATTTCATCATGGTATATTTCACGCTTTCTTCACATATAAGCGTGAAAGAAAACATTGCAGCATGCGTTTTCCCGAGTACGAAAAACCGTACTGCTGACGATCCTTAACACTTCTGATATCGTGCCAAAGGATTCTGTGTTCACTGCTATCAAGGCTTATCGTTTGCTTACTTTGGACCAATCATAAAGTAAGAGCATATCTGAAAATTCGGTTGATGGCATATCTGGGAATTTCAGCCTGTATGGAATACTCTGTACTCCCACTGAAAATTAATGAAATATGTATTTTTGGATTGCGTATGCATGACTTCCTTTACACTGATAATGACCACCACCCACAGTTTCTTGAATTCGAAATAGGGCCTCTTGAAATTTGGCTTTTTCGCGATTTTGGACAGCCTGAAACTATGCACTTTTCCCCACAGGTTCATATGAACTTTTTCTCTTGTTTTGGTGTAAGGAATCACCTCTTACAGTTTGTTGGTATAGTTCATTACAAAGTTTTTGTAACTCTTTACTCTAAGTCTTACATGTTTTCAATGTACAATAAGATTTTAAACTAAACATTGTGTAATGATTGTTTAATTTGTGAAAGAGAATCATATTATCAAAGACAATGTCTTGATTACCAGGGAGATAGGATAAAGTTTCATGTCATTTTTCAGCACGAGGCTATGACGTTTGATGTTGATCTTGTTGAAAATTAATTAATTCCTTACTAAATGCGAATTCAACAACAAATTTCTGTATATAATTACGCTAGTGAACATTGATCGTTTACTAAACCAATAAGTACAACTATTTCATATAAACGTAAGCCATATGTCACTAATCGCATAGTAGCTAATAACTATAGACTACTATAATTGATACTACTTGTCCCTTCTGAGAGCTCGCTGCGCGCACGTAATGCTCAATGCTGTGTTGCCGGCTTTTGCGTCTGGTGTCGAAACATGAAATTATTCATTGCAAGTAAATCTCAGTTTTATAAAATTAAATGACACAAAAGAGAACTAAGAATAATTCTCTCAATAACCAGCAGGTCCACTACTCAAGTTGACATTCAACTAAAACAATGTGCATTTGTTTATATTCAAACTGGCAATGTGCGGAGAGGGTAGAATGTTTACTATTGCAGAGCGAGAGAAATGAGCCACTATAATTGGCTGAACGTAGTGTTACCATTGAAACAGTTCTTCTTGCCTGATTGTTGTGACTATGTGCAGGATGAAAAAAAAAAAAAAAAGAAAAGAAAGAAAAGAAAAAAAAAACAGAGGAAATCAACTGTTAGATGGGACAAGTTGTATCAAATGGCCTGTAGCTACCGTTAATATGCATCTGTCATATGATTCTCTTTGTCTATTTCGCTGACATCTGTTCAAATCGTTTCCTGATGATTAATCTTTACATCCAGTAGCAACGCTACAGAAGACTCCTAATCGTATTTCCTCCTTATTCTTAAACACATACATCTCAAGAACATTAAGAGATCTCATCAAGATGAAATTAAAATACCGCTAATTTTACATTTATTATGTGATATCTTCAAATAGATAAAAGATAATCGAAAAGTGGAACAAGAGCTCGCTAGATTATATTATTTTAGATGAGATACTGTTATCATTATCTCATACATTTATTATGTGATATCTTCAAATAGATAAAAGATAATCAAAAAGTGGAACAAGAGCTCGCTAGACTATATTATTTTAGATGAGATACTGTTATAGGAATTGGATTCTAGGGTTTCGGCATCTATACTCATGTTAGCTGTCACATATGAAGAATGACATTCCTCGGTAATCGGACTCCTCGCGGTACAGGGGAGGAAAAATTGAATGAAGGAAGAGGCCTGGGACCACTATGGTAGGTACCACCCTGGCATTTGCCTGGTGTAAATGAGGAAAACTCAGGAAAATCTCACTCATAATGACTGGACTAAAAAAGCTTTTACACATTTTCGAGCGAGTGTCCCCACCAGGAATCAAACCCGTTACCACTCGCACCAAAGGCGAGAGTGTTTGGCGAGAGACTACGCCAGGATAATTATTTGAAGTCTTATAAATTACCATGAAGAGAAAAAATTAAAATATTATAATCAGCACAAGAACGATAAAAATGAAGTGAAATGAAATATTTTAGTTTTATGTCCCATGGTTACGCCGTGTAGGCTAAAGCAGACGATGATGATGAGTAATGAATGAAATGATGGATTAAAGAAAGTGGGAGGAAACGGGAGAACCCTGAGGAAAACCATGCATGCGGTATTTGTCCACCACACAAGATAAATTGAATGAAACTTTATCAGCTTAAAACTGAAATTAGTAAAAACATCATTTTAACATGTGAAAAAGGATTTGAAATATTATTTAATTGTGGTAAACATACAAAATAAATGATTACACTCCTTGAATAATTAAATAGAAAAATCTCCACGTGTTAAATTTGATTGGCACAAAGTTTTTGCCACTAAAATAGAAGAAATAAAGGTAAGAAACAACTAAAAGAGAATACGTTGTGGACACAAATGGAAGACTGTTTTGCGTGACTATTCAAAAAAAAAAAAAAAAAAAAAAACCTACAATTTTTTTCCTTTTTGAGGGCAGAAGATTAGTGGCTATCATTACTGAGTTTCCACGTGGAAATGGCTAAAAATAACCTTTGTGTATGCGGGGGGAGGGAAGAAGAGTTCGAGAAACGGTAAGAAAGGTCTCTTTTACGCAGAGCAAGCTTTGTTTAGCCACGTGTCAAAAGGTGAATGGAATGAGAAATCGTGAATCGATGTTAATTTTGGGAGAACTGAGCGTGACCATTTGTACGCACGAATACTATTAAAAGGAACAGAACGGCGTGCGAAGGCTACAATATGAATACGGGATGAAAAGAAAGTCCTGATAAAAATAGATATTGGAGAAACGCTTAATAAATAAGAAACGAAATAAAGAAGCGCATATTGAGGGAAAAGAATATGAATTTATTCCCACAAAACCGAAGAAACTATTGGAAGAAGCAATGCGTGTTCATACGCTATCAATATTAAAACGAAATAAGTTTTAAGGGAAAAGTTTGAAATTAAGTTTTTTTCATCTATCTCGTTATAGCCCTCACTATCACAGAAAAAGTTTGGAGGAATCAATAATTATTAAATCACAGAGAAACAAACAAGAACTGGCCTACACGTGGATACTTTCTAGTAGTTGTGTTAGAAAAAAAGAGTCAGTTTCGTTTCCCGTGCATTACACTTGGTAACGAGGTAAATATAAAAGTGAGTTCTGGTAACAAGATAAATATAGAAAGGAGTTCTGCTAAGGGGGTAAATGTCGAAAGAAGTTTAGTAGCAGGGTAAAAATATGAGTTTGATAACTCCGTAAATATTAAAAGGAGTTTTGGTAACGGGGTAAATATAGAAAGAAGTTTTGTTAACAAGGTAAATATAGAAAGGAGTTTTGGTAACAAGGTAAATATACGAGTAGGAAGGAATTTCGGTAATGGGTAAATATTAAAAGGAGTTTTGGTTACAGGTTAAATATACAAGTAGGAAGGAATTTGGATAACGGGTAAATATAGAAAGGAGTTTTGGTTACAGAGTAAATATACGAGTAGGAAGGAATTTCGGTAAAGGGTAAATATTAAAAGGAGTTTTGGTTACAGGTTAAATATACAAGTAGGAAGGAATTTGGATAACGGGTAAATATAGAAAGGAATTTTGGTTACAGAGTAAATATACGAGTAGGAAGGAATTTTGGTAACGGGTAAATATTAAAAGGAGTTTTGGTAACACGGTAAATATAGAAAGGAGTTTTGGTTACTAGGTAAATATAGAAAGGATTTTGGTAACGTGGTAAATGTAGGAAAGAATTTTGGTAACGATAAATACACAAAGGCTTTTTTGGTAACTGAGTAATTATAGGAAGAAATTTTGGTAACCAAGCTGCTTAGTGAACGTAATGGATACATCTGAGTAAATACATAAAGATAATAGTTCATTCATATTTACATGATTGAACTCAAAGCAGAGGTTTTTCGTTGCAGAGGTAAGAACTACCACTGAGCCACCAAGCATTATCAGTAACTACGTATTAAAAATGTCTCTGAAACAAATAGTGAGACGAAGAGATTCTTTTTCTATTTTTCATAATTAACAATAATAATAGGATTCAAAATTTTAGGTCCGATTTCCTCTACCTCTGTTCCGTCATAATTTTCTTGCTCGCTGGTATATCTGCTGGAAACTAAGTGAAAATTGTGCTCCGAGCGGAACTTCTTTTTGTGTTTGTTTCTGCCCAGCCAGAAAACGATTTGGAGGTGGTTGCTATGACAACGCCCTTTAGCTTATTCCTTCATCAGCAAAAACAAAAAAAAAAATATAAAAAATAAAAAAAGGATAAAGAGAACGCTGGAAATTTTGAAAGGTCCACTCAGTATGTAATCAAACTAACAAACAAACACGATATGTGTTTGTTAATTTCAGTCCCAAATGCTAGGCATCTAATTACTCTACGTTCACTTACTGTAATGATAAATGAAACAAAATCTATTAACGTCCAGTGATTACGTTCTGCAGGGTAACGAATAAGGAAACAATTAGTGGAAAGGAGACACTGAGAGATAATTTAAGAAATAATACATACAGAGTATAACGATACGTGTATTTTTCTACTTGTATTTCAACATCTTTGGGCAGAATGTACTTCAAATTGACGCACAAGCTATCTAATAAAAGAAAGAAGAAATATATAGAAAGAAAAGGATATATAAATGTAATTGTTTTGCTGTTGATATACTTTGTTGTTTTTAATGTTAAAATATAGATTCGTTGTCATAGCAACGAAATATAAATAACATATAATTCCGGAACCATCTTATAAAAAGCTACAAGCTTTCCGGAACCATCTTGGAGATGTATATTTATTTTAGTAATTATGTACCATAATAAAAAGGAGAATATTAAATGTAATATAAAATGTTTTACGATGGTTCTAGTAGCCTTATTTATATACAAATATTAACTGAGGACCTTTATATAAGATTCGTCTTATAAATGTTTGGTGGTTTGCCGCCAGGAACCTTAGGAGATCCGGACGAAGTTTAGTAGACAATCTCCTAAACAGTAAGCAAAATGAGTCTTCCTGATGTTGGAAACACATCTGAACCAGATGGCAACAGGGAAATGAGCTTTTCTGACCTGGCCGATCTCACAAAACAACAAATGGAACAATCGAAGCAACAAATGGAACGAATCAAGCAACAGATGGGACAATTAAAACAAGATTTTGCTGATCAAATGAACCAACAGATGGGACAGTTAAAGCAGGATTTTAATGATTGCATGAATCAACAAATGAAACTCGTCAGTAAAATCAACAGTAACAGTCAACCTTTATCAGAACAGATTAATCAGACAAATCAACGGATTGAACAAAATGAACCTGTACGTTCCACAGAAACAACAGAAAATGCAGATCCTGAGTTTGCATTAGTGAAATTTACTGAGTTTTCTCAAAAACATACGGCAGTATTGGTTGGATCAGATTATCCTGACTTCTCTCTTCATTCGAATGTTTTTGATTGTCTTATTGATGCTGCGTGTAATGAAGATTTTGATATGTATCAATGTGCGAAAAGTTATGGTCATCTTCGTCTAGTGAATGCTATTGATTGCTTGTATTCACGATATATTCAACATGATATTAATCCCGGAAATGAAGTAATGGTAAATGAACCGGCAAGTCTTTACCTTAGGCAAGGCAGTGACAATAACCAATTTATCTGAACCTGTTCCCGCAATTATATTTAAGGTTCCCAAGAATGAAGACAGAAAACAACGTGCCCTGCGGGGCTCTAACCCACCTTCACTCGCTGACGCTCGTTCGGCAATACTAAATACTCACAGAATATCACTGCCTTGCCCAAAGTAAAGAGTTACCATTGAATCGTTTAATGATAAGTACACGACATTGGTTCATGTAGCAGGAAGAAAGCTGATTCCAGTATTCATGAAATTCCGAAAGAGAACGTGTGTTCCTACCAATGCTTGTAGTGATTGGTCGATTGAGTTAGAGCTATTGAAATGTTCATTCAACGAAAAGACCAAAATGATAGTAGTGAATATTCAGATGGTACTTTTACCGAACGTAATGCAGTGAGTTAACTTCAATCATCTAGATATGACATTGCAAAATTTCGAAAATCCATCAATGGTGCAATACAATACTAACCTGAATCAAACTAACCTTAATCGAAACCAAGTTCGAAGTGTCCATGTGAGATTAAAGTGTGATACCAATATGAGAAGTAATGTTAAATTCATGTGTGCCGGTAATGCAACCGAACCTAATTACAGAAGAAACAGAAACCGTGGTAGGACAGACTACCTTGGATAGTGTTGTAAATAGAAAAAAAAACCGTTCGTTTTTTTTTCAGAAATGTACGTTTTTTTAAGAAAAAAAAACATTGCCTCTCGTTTTTTTTCTAAATTTCGTTTTTTTTCAAATAGTCATTTGTAATGCATCTTACGTCTATTTAAATATGATTTTTTTTTTTTAGGTGTAATCACCGTAAAATGCAACATAAATTAAACGCTAGACACTGATACGCTACAAATATTTTACAATATACATGAATACCATACCTATTAATAATTCGGATTTCAGCAGTTTTCATCAATATCAACTAAGAAATAAAGGTAGAAATGAAATTTTGTTTTTTCTTGAAAGCAGGCCTTTAATATGTACGAAAATAATGTCACGAACAGTGTAAAATTCAAACAACTTGTCTAAAGGTAAAAGCTAATACTAATTTGCCTAATAGTATTTTTCTAAATATCATATATAAATAATTTGTCGATTAGATATATATGATATGCAAAGCCGGCTCTACCATATCTGTAACACATGCATTTGCATAGAGCGGCAAGTTTGGAGGGTCCGGCAAAATCTGTTATAAGTAGAAACCGGATGTTTAGGGATTAAAAACTTGGAAAATGGTCAGGCAAATAGGCACTTAAAATTCTATAAAAAAAAAAGCAGTAAAATAGGCACTAAAATGTAACTCGAAATAATGAAGATAAATACTCAATACAATTTAAAAAATAGATTCGTCATAAATAGTGTTCAAAGGATATAGCAACATACCTGTTTGTTAATGTCTTCTTTCATTCTATATGTAAAAAACGAAGCTAGAGAGAGAGAGAGAGAGAGAGAAAGAGAGATTGTAATGTACCATGTGCTTGTGTTATTTACAGTATATAAATTATATGTATTTCCCAATTAAGTCTTATTTCAAAGAAAATGCATAGAATACGCAACATTAGGCACTAAAGCAATTATTTAGGCAGTGAGGGCCGAAATAGGCAAAATAAGCAAAATGAAGTTGGCTTAAAATCGAAACTATAATTCCCGATATAAAATTTAAAATGTTATTTTTGATCATATCTTTAGCATTAAAGAACATTAAAGAACATTTTGCCTAACATCCGGTCTCTAGTTATAAGTATATTATTTAAATTAAATATTTCTTGTTGGAAACAGACTTCATGATGATGATAGTTACACTTACTAAGTTGACCTATTTGAATACTACCTTCATTTGTTTAGGTTGCATTAGTTTAAGGTCACATGGGCAATGTTAAAGCAAATAGTCGAATCAATCCGAGCACAATTGCTTGATTGTTTTCAAATGCAAGAATCCAATTCTCGAATAGTAGCGAATATCTGTTCCACTTAGTAACTTATCACAGTTTTGATATGACAACTAGTCTTGTTTTTGTCAGAAACAAGTTCCTTATCATTGAAGATAGAAACAAGCTTTTTAAAAAATGTTAACAGATGTAAAAGAAAAATCAAGAAATAAAGATAAAAGAGCTAGTTGCACTGAAATTGCAAACTGATACATTGAGATTGAAGCTCGATATTGAATTCTATAAAAAGGATTACCATCTTTCCTCTTCAGGTGTGTTTGCTTTATCTTTCACTAACATAATAGATTAATATTTAAGGAAAAAAAAAACAGACACAACGGGATTGCATTTTTAGTAAGTATTTAAGCCTTTCTGAGTGCAACTGCATTTACCCTAACCTTCATTGTTCATGCTGAAGTAGCATACTCAAAATGATGACTTTTAAGATTTCTTTTCTGGAGAAAGGGGGAGGCGGCAAATTATCCCAAGCACGGGGCGACAAATTGCCTAGGGCCGACCGTGTGTATGATGATGAAAGTTGGTAGTTGATAATAATGGCACTTCTTGTATATGTATATACAAGACATGAATGTATGATGACACAATTTGAAGTAATGCAGGGTGTTTCAAAATAATATTAGGGTTTTGAAACTTTGTAGTATCTATTACAATTAACTTACAATTATAAATATTATATCAAATGAAAGAGCATCTGAAACAGTTTTGTACGCACGCATGTACATACATTGTTTCTTCTGTCTGCCGTTAGAAGGAGCAAGTAGCAAAGATGGAGACTAGAGAGCAAAAAGCTTTTTGTGTTTTAATAAAGATTGAATCTGTACAGTGCAACCGTCTGTGTGAAGAATATTAAGGAGACGCTTGCAACTACGTCCTTATCGTTTGTAGTTGCTACAGGTCTAAAGCCTACAGACTACGGTTTACGTGCCAATTTCGCAAGTGAAATATTGCTGCATAACAATAAAGATTTTCTGGATCGTGTCGTCTTCAGTGATAAATCGATATTTCACCTAGGAGCTAATGTGAACACTCATAATGTTTGCATCTGGCCGTCAGCAAATCCTCAGGAGATGGTACAGTTGAAACGAGACTCCCCTAAATTGAATGTGTTTTGTGCCATATGGCGGAAAGTTTATGAGCCTTTCTCGCCTATCGACTAGATGTGTACCGTGTGACGAATGAATCTCACATCGAACACTTGTAGCAAAGACTGTTTGAGGTGCTCTTTTACTAGATGCATTTCTTATAATTGTACGTAAAATGTAATAAGTACTACGAAGACTTAAAACCCCGATATTCCTTTTGAAACACCCTGCATTTCTCACCAACAATGTTAGAACTAACAAGTAAGGGGCCATATGGTTGTCGCGCAAATCAAATGCAGACATACGCCATCTGATTGAGCATGAAAAGGTATGGAGAACACAGAAATTTAAGGTGCTAAGGGCCATAGGGAGCGGAGCAAGAAAAGAGGAAACATTGAATGTCGGCAAAATTGGAGAAAGTCAGGAATGACGGGAAAAGTTAATTTCGTGCAAACAGGGAAAGAAAGTCAAGCAAAAGAAAGAAACTGAACATAACAAGGGCATCAAGGACGAAGAAAGATCATAATCAAGGTTGCCATCCGGACCGCAGTGTTGCCAGCGCTGCATAACATTGATATGGAAGATATAGCACAGTATAGCAATTCATGCACAAGGAAAAATATTAGTAACACAAAACACAATTGAAAAGACTCTGCACACGTGCGTAAAAAGGTTTAACGTAGTCGTGAGTGAATATGTAAATGGAGGAAAATAGAGAACAGTACGCACCATTTGTAGTTTAATTGCAGCTGACGTTAGATCACGAATGAATGCGTGGACAACACACAAACATTTCTCGCAGTGAGCACAGCGGATGAAAGCAAGCTGGTCACACGCGTCTCTGCAGCATTCCTCTGTGAGTCCTTTTTCAAAGCAATATGCGGAAGGTGTTTCAAACTGTCCAGGATGTTCATTGGAGTAGCCACATTTGAAAAACGCAAAGCGTATCATCTTTTGGAATCGCCTAGAGGAAAACTGGTAATGAACTAATGGCTGAAGGCGGAGAAAGTTCTCACGTTGCCACACGTTAATACTGGAGAACACTAACATTTCTGTGATGAACTTCACCATGTTTTTGAATGGACGAAAGAAGAACACATCAGCAGGTTGTATAAGGCCTGTACATTTCGGAGGAATCAGCTTTTTGTAGAATTGAACACCATTAGGAACTGTTATGTTGTAAAGAATGTCATCCTTGTTTGGAGTCCAGGAGTCAACCAAAGGCAAAACACGATCCTTACCCTGAAGATAGGGCCACAAAACTTCTTCCAGGAAGATTTGCAAATCCCGGATCGAACACAAAAGGTTCGGATCCCTCGTTAAACTGTAGCTCCCGTCCTTTATACGTCATTATCATCCCATGGAAGGCAATAGCAAACCACCATGGGTTCATCCAGCCTAGGGACCTTCAGGTCAAAACCTGCCTTCGGGCAGAACACCGATCATCATCATCATCATGGAACGATGCTCCCAAACACTTTCGTTTCTGTGTTCTCATGTGTACCCCCTTCACTTTCATGTCTATATTTGTCCTCCCTCATGTACATTATTCACTCACGACTATCGTTCAACCATTTTACGCACGTGTACAGAGTCTTTTCAATTGTCTTTTGTGTTACTAATATTTTTCCTTGTGCATGAATTGCTATATTGTGCTATACCTTCCATATCAATGTTATGCAGCGCTGGCAACACTGTGGTCCGGATGACAACCCTGATTATGATCTTTCTTCGTCCTTGATGCCCTTGTTATGTTTAGTTTCTTTCTTTTGCTTGACTTTCTTTCCCTGTTTGCACGAAATTAACTTTTCCCGTCATTCCTGACTTTCTCCAATTTTGCCGACATTCAATGTTTCCTCTTTCCTCGCTCCGCCCTTTATGGCCCTTAGCACCTTAAATTTCTGTGTTCTCCATATCTTTTCATGCTCAATGAGATGGGGTATGTCTGCATCTGATTTGCGCGACAACCATATGGACCCTTACTTGTAAGATGTAAAAGGAGAGAAAATTTTCCTTATAAAGTTATTGTTTACAACAACGATATTATTATTAGTCGAGATTATAACTACAACAAAAACACGGTTTAGTAATGTAATCAAATGTACACCAGGTGGCCAAAGTGGCACACTCGGGTGTGTCATGCTTTAATCCGCTCCTGTGTGGACACTATTTAAGATATCGGGATATTATTCTTGCCAAGTATGGTTGGACCATAGTTTATTATATTAATTTATTTTTCTTCTAGTGTCGAATTTCCTTCTCAAATTTCACGCCAGTCAAAAATTCGAGAATTTTCTAATTTCAAATTTCCTTTACTTCTTTTTTCCCTGTAGCTTCCTTCGTTGTAGAAAGACCTCTTTAATTCTTGCCAGATAGATACCTCGGATGGATACCTAACTGTTGACATCAATTGGACGGGCCTGCGCGTAGTGTTGCCAATTAGGGAAATTAAAACTTACCTAAATTTGGAAAAAATTCGAGATTTTGTTTATAAATCCGTACCTATACGTCCGAGTGCAAGTCAACTTACGCCAATCGAACATTTGTCCTTACTTAACAAATGCAAGTACAGATCTTTACAATGGGTAATTAGGGGGCGCACGAAAAATTCGTATTTAGGTTCTAACCCTTGATTTTTCTAGTTTTTCCCTTTTATGTTTACCATAATATATTTTTGGTAATTAGAAGCTTTGTTCCTTAAATATCGCCCTAATACTTGTAGGATATATTAATGGTGTACCAATGTTTAATTTAATATAGTTTGCATCTGTCTGGTAGCAGTGTTGCCAGATACAGAAAATTTTAATTCCAGATTTTAGAGGGAAACTTTGGGAAAATTATCTGTTTTGTCTCTATTATTTCCCTCTTGTTGGCTGCACTCGAACAAATGTACCAGTGTCTAAAAGCTTCGTACTTAATCTACACAGCGCACCATAAAAAGTTTCACTAGAATAATTAGGAGAAGTACAGTTGAGGTTTATAATAAACCATTTTCTGGAAATGGTAAGAAAATGGCGAATTTCTGAGATAGAAAGAGATATTTTTTAAAATTTCATGCTTACTTTGTTAGATATCGCCATGATACTTGTAGGATATGTTTTTGGAGTACCAAGGTTTATTCTCAGATAATTTTCGTCTGTCTGATAGCAGTGTTTCTAGCCAAAACAATTAATTCCCGATTTTAGGTGAGAAATTCGGGAAATTTCCCCTTTCCCCTTTATTATTACCCTCTTGCTGGCTACATTGAATCAAATGTACCACTACCTGAAAGCTTCCTCTTTGGCCAACAGAACGCACCATAAAAAGTTTCAATAGAATAATTAGAGAAGCTGTAGCAACGGGATATCTGTTGATTTTTGCTTCTGAGGCATAAAAAGTGTCAAAATTTCATGTGTATGATGACAGAGAATTTTTTCTTTCCCTCTTTGAATTGAAGCCAGCAACTTCAGGATTTCACTAGACCTTGTCAACACACCAAATAATTTTTTTAAGTGACTTGAACCCATATAGCAGCAGTGGTGCTAGATACAAAAAAATGAAATTTGGTTAGGGATTTTTTTGTAAATTTTCACTCCTACATTTCCCTCAATAATTTCCCACCCGTTGGCAAGACTGCAATGTAACTTACACCAAAAATAGCCACATCCATTTTCTAAAAAACAAGGCCTTAACTATATCAATCGAATGAATGTTTTTTGAGCAATAAGTCACTAACTGAAAATGTAGGAAAACGCCAAAAATGACCTGGGTCCGGAAGGAATAATCACACAATTTTGCTCGTATAGGTACAAAGAAACAAACGATTTTTAAGTTACGAGTGCTCTGACTCAAGTTCTGTTGATTATTTCAATAATCTGCAACATAAATCAATAAATAATAGTTGCCAGAAAAAAAACAGACATTTGAAAAAAAACATGAAAAAGAACGATGTTTTTTATTGAAAAAAAACTTCACAGAAAAAAAACCGTTTTTTTACAACACTAACCTTGGATATCGTGTAAAGGACAAGTACAGATCCGTTAGGAGACACGACATTTCGCCACCAGTAAAACGAATGAGAACTGAACCTAATTTTACCGGTAAGATAATAACCGAACCTTACCGTATTAGTAACAGTAATAGTAATCGCGTAACCGAACGTAATCTTGACACTTAAGAAGCAGGTACTCATTAGATCTAATTTCGTTCGAATTGGATTTCGTAGAAATTTCATAGATGGTACAAATTCTCAAAATAAGAAACAAAGAACTGTAGAAGTAAGTAACGTGCAAGACTGTGTTCCGGTTTATGACTTTCAATACCACTTGAACGAATTCGTTGGACATGTAACTTAAACTAAAGTTACGGCGTCCGAGAAAACTGTATTCAATTGACTTTTGCTTTATTTCGCTATAAATATCGTTATGATTTAGTTTGTTATTCGTACTTCATTTGAATTCTATGAAGATAATTCAATGAATGGAATAATTCGTACATTTGTAATCTTGATAAGAAGTTAATTATCATATTTTGTTCTACATGTTGTCGATATTTCAATCTTAATTTATATTTTGTTTGATTATATCCTGTATTTCATCCTTCCTTGTGTGTAATGATAATTATGTAGATGTCGGTTTCTGTTCAACATCATAATTCTGCCCATTATATTAAGATAAATTCTATCAAATTACATATTATGTTATGTATCAATGGCCACAAAAGGACCTGAAAGCTAAACAACTGTTAGGCCGGAATCCGAATGTACACTCAGGTCCTAAATTGTTGTCGCATGTCTATAAATATGTTATTGTAGGAATATAATTTGATAACGAATTCGCCCGATATTTCTTATAATGTTGGTATCTGTATAATTGGCAAAGACATGTATGTGGCGAATTTCATTTCAAAAGAGAAGTAAATAATAACAATAAAACAAAAATTAAACTTTCTTGTCCATTTAGCAACATTTTGTTTTCCTCATTCTAATTTTCGTATTTATAATTCTTTTCCTATGAAATTTACCACAAATATACATTTCCCGATTATACATATAGTAATAGTGTTAAAAGTACACTGCAAAATCATTATCAAATTATATTCTTACAAGAAGACAGTTATAGATATGAGACAATCATTTTGGACATGAGTGTACCTATATGTTCGACGTTAATATATATATATATATATATATATATATATATATATATATATATATATATATATATTTAAAGTGAAAATAATTAAGTTGTCACAGTAAAATATAAAAATAATATTGTTGTGAAAGTGAAATATGAAATATGATGATGATGAGAATTATAATTTTATATATATATCTATAAGGGTCATTCGGAAAGTCCAGTACCTCATTTGTAATAGTTAACGGCCCAGGATTTCTCTTTTTATTTGAAAAAAAAAATAATAAAAAAATATAAAGGTCCATTTGTTCAAGTCGCCATTATATAACGATATGTGTATTTTTTTTACTTGTATTCAACATCTTTGGGCAGAATGTACTTCAAATTGACGCACAAGCTATCTAAGAAAAGGAAGAAAAAATATATACAAAGAAAAGGATATATAAATGTAATTGCTTTGCTGTTGATATACGTTGCTGTTTTTATGTTAAAATAGAGATTCGTTGTCATAGCAACGAAATATAAATAACACATAATTACAGAATCATCTTATGAAAAGCTACAAGCACAGTCTTGGAGATGTGTATTTATTTTAGTAATTATGTACCATAATAAAAAGGAGAATATTAAATGTAATATAAAATGTTTTACGGTGGTTCTAGTAGCCTTATTTATATACAAATATTAACTGATGACCTTTGTATAAGATTCGTCTTATAAATTTTTGGTGGTGGTCCATGATTGCTGTTATAAGAGAGCGTCTGAAAACCATCTAAATATCGAAGAAGTTTGTTTCTCATTGTTAAGAATATTTGTGTCCTTGCTAAGAATATGAGTATCATTATTGAGTGTGTGTGTGTGTGTCACTGCTAGAAGTGTCGTTATTAAGAGTATATGTGTCACTGTTAAAATGTGTGTCAATATTAGTAGTGTCTGTGTCACACTTGAACATATATGTTACTGTATCACTGTTAGGAGTATAGTTTCATTATTAGAAGTATTATGTTATTGCTAAAAGTATGTGTCACTGTTAACAGTATTTGTTAATGCTAAGAATATGATTGTTAAGAGTGTGTCATTGCTAGAAGCATGTGTCATTGCTAAGGGTATGTGTGACATTGTTAGGAGCATATCACCATTAACAGTCTGTTTGTGTCACTGTAGGACTATGTATGTCATTATTAAATTGTGTGTCAGTATTAGGAGTATGTGTGTCACTCTTAAATGTATGTGTCATTACTAGTAGCATGTGTCATTGCTAAACGAACTTGTGTCATTCATAGAAGTATGCTACCATTAAAAGTGTATGTGTGTCAGTGTTAGGACTATGTGTGTCACTGTTAAAAAGTGTATGTCAATATTAGGAGTATGTTTGTCACTCTTACACGTATATGTGTCATTAGTTACTAGATTTATTTAAATATTTAGTATAAACAAACACATTCCGCGAATGTTTGGACCCCTCGCAATAAAAATTTCTGGGTGCACGCCTACTATCTAAGTATAACGAAGTGATATATATCGGGAGAGATCGGGACTTGTTGGAGGCCAGGCAAAGGGAGCTGGTGAAGATGCACAACCTCTTCCAATCCAGCGGCCAGAAAACGTCTGATTCAGGTAATTGCGCACGTGACTCGCGAAGTGAGCTGGTGCTCCATCCTGCTATACATAAACAGGGAAATAAATGAACATGGATAGCAATGTTGCCAGACAATGCCAAGCAATGTTACCAGGCAATGCCAAGCAATGTTACCAAACAAATGTGGGTAAAACCTAAAATCGTCAGAAAACACCAATTAGTGATACGCCCACTTTCGGGCCACGCTATATATTCAAACACGTTCTGAAAGGTTAGGTATACATAGGTGTCACGGGCAGTATAGGTCTTACAACTAACCTAGTATTATTTCTAACGGTAAGTTTTTTTTTATTTATTACATTTCTTACTGTTGTCAATCATATTTGTGTGTGATGGGGGAGGAGATAGAGGGTCTCATTGTCCCATTTTGAATTATTACACTTTCAGAGTTTTGCGAGGGTATGGAGGTTCAGTGGTAGAGTATTTACCTCTGGTGCGTGGGGTCCCTGGTTCTATGCCTGTCCAAGTAAATTTGTAGTGGAAAACATTGTATCCGTGTGTTTTCTTGGGGGTACTCCTATTTTCTCCCACATTCTCATTCCACCAATTGTCCCATCATCATTTAATTGCCTTAATCATCGTCTAACTTAGCCTAAAGGACATAATCGTGCCACGGCAAATTCAAAGATTTCATTTTATTCAGAGTGTTGAATCCTGCTGAGCCTAATTTTATCGCCCCTCCAATATCAATAGCCCAATTCGTACTTTGCTTATCGATTCGCCCGTTACAAAGTGGAAAAACGTAGCACTCCTATCTACTGGTCGTATCGGCTTTCAAATACTATAATATTGTTCCACGTCTTCAAATCAGTTTAAACTAAGAAAATTCACTTTATAAATGAAGAGGTTATTTTGGAAAGGGACATTTCCACAATGACTAGTTTTACAGTAGACGTAAAATAAAAGTTTGACTTTGAAAGAGCTTATGAAAATGTATCATTTCAGAAGAAAAGAAATCCTCCGGATTGTTGTATTCCCTTTTGAATGAAAAAATATCGAAGTCAATGAACTATAGTGATCGCACAGAGTCGTGAAGCTTAACCTAGATCTACCAACCTCAGTATCCAATAGCACGCGAGGATGTGTCCGCGACCTTATGATATTTTGTCAGTGTCGTCTCTCGTGTTCTACGGAGAACATCTCCTGAGGGTGCAATGTTGTCAGATTGCAGCTAACTTTGCTTTTGTTTATTTTTAATGCTATTGTTTTTATCGTTCCTTTATAGTTTTGCTATTATTATTGTTACTATTCAATTCGAATTATTGTTAGTGTTCGTGTTACAGCTCTAAAAATGCTTTTTTTTCTTTTTATCACTCGTTCACCGTGTTTTGTAAGTTTGGCAACGTTTTGGTGCTCTTCTGTGGTTTCACGTTCTCTCAAGTGTGCGTTCAAAAGGCAGGTTCACGAATCGTAAAAAAAATTCTTCCGACGCATCATACGTGATGGAAGACAGTTCTATCATTGGTGTAGAAAAAAAAAAACGTTCCCGTTTGAATATAAACTCGATTGCATAACCCGACGAAACTCATCCCAAAGATACAGAAACTGTTGGAATGTGTGTTTCAAAAAGAAAATGGAAATGTTTCCTTTTGAATACAAGTTTCTCAAATACGTACAAATAGCCAAGAATTCCTAGAGAAATGTCCATACTGCGTACCCTTACACGTCACCGGAAGAGCGAATTGGTAATATTAAGTATGCTCGTAAATATAACAATCAAACAGTCGTTTTCAGTCTTTATAAAATTCTAATGTTAAAAAAATATTTCCTTTATCTACTGTGTAGTTTTCGAAATTAAGTTTGAGGAAGTGTCAAAGAATGGTGCTGCTATCGACAGGGATTAAAGCCTTTCACTAACACGAAAAGCATCTTAGGTTAGACCTTCAAAACAGAGGCGTGTAAACTTTTACAGAAAATCGAAAAAAGGGGAATTATTTAATTTCTCCCCCCAAATTACTTGGTAGTGATTCTGGCCCAAGTACCGGCTCTGGAGACATCGATGGGGATGTGGTCTTGCATTCTTCTGTGCACATTCACTTTAGAAGAACTTCAGTCTGCATACGCAATAAGAAATATTGTGCAAAAGATACTAACCGACTTTTGCTAGGTGGTCACTAAAATCACAAATGCTATCTAACCGAATCAGGGCAGGAGCGCAGCATTAGAGCCCGAGCGGAAGCAAGAGGTTGCGTCCGTAGAGAGCAGGCACGTCAGCGATGGTGGGTATACACATAAACGAGGATGGGCGAAATTGTGTTCAGCACGCAAAGGTGAGATTAAGAAGTTCTTTAGAAGAGAAAGTAAGCCTCCTCTAACATACTCCAAAAGATTTAACTAGAGCTTCATATTTATTATACGACTTAAACAGAAAGATAAAGAGAGAGAGGGTGTCATACTAAAGTAGAAAATGAAGCTAATTCATAGTGCTTCGAAGTGTAATCACGAAAATTCTATTCTTTTCAGGAGCGTCAATTAAGATCATCTTCCTCGTGACTAAACGGTTAGTGCACGCGCCCTGGGCGTGCGATATCCGGGTTCGATTCCGGGCGGGAATTCGTGTGGTTCGGATTCCACGTGTAGGCCCACGTCTCATATATCCTCGCTGCTGAAAGGGACGCTAAAACCAAATCAAATCACATCAAATCAAAGGAGCATCAGGAAAGTTTTTGCTCTACCTGCAAAAATTCTGTATCAATGCGAATATACATACCCACTCAGATCTTTAATTGTTTAAAAATTTACAGGAAAAAGAGTTTATGATTCGACATTTAAGCGTTACGGATTTAAAATTTTATTTGGGTAAACAGTTTTGCATGCTGAGACTTCGGAATGTGTAATTAATTTCTTACACCTGATAGATATACAACCATTCTTACAATTTTGTTAATTGGGTTGCCTAGCTAACATGGCTCCAAGGGTTGAGAAATCAATGTTCAAAAAGTGTTGGACGTGTCCAATAGAACTTTTACAAACGTCATTATGAGTCAAAGGTGCAGCAAAGTATGCGAAAAACTTATTAAATAGGAAATTTAACTACTATTTCACGTTTCTTTTGAATCATTGGAGAAGGACGCACCAGAACTAGAATACAGAATATTCTTACTTCAGAGAAAATTTATATACTGTCCGCTTGAATATATCTAATATGACAAACCCATGGAAAGGGAAAGTTACCTTTGAAATGCTGGATACATATGCACGGAATGGATTTTCGATACAGAATATATCGCTTATGTAAAATCTTTATCAATTTAATGAAAACACCCGAAAAATTAATATGGTGTTGTATGTTACTACATTAATATAACATTAGGGTACCTTTCTCCCTCAGAAAAGCTCTGATATGATATGGAATGGAGTTACGAAGGTAATGAATTACACCATTCCACATGGAGTGTATTATACAGTTCCGCGAGAAAAAATGAAGACGAAAATCTGAGCCAGACTTGTATTTACAAAACAAAGCACAGACGTCCAATTATATATATTCACGTCTGGGGACTAAGCTGGCCTATGGAACTGTTACTTTATTCCAATGTTCCGTACACCACGTCACAACAACACAAACTGTGTGAATTTGTGCATTGTCATCTTCCAATATGGTGTCACAGCCCGGAAACAACATCTGCACTGTGAAAAGAAAATGGTCTCTTAAAATGGCAACGTAATCACGGAAAGTGACGTGAACGATAAGCGTGAGGATCCATTGAAAACAAGGATATTGCGACACAGCACCACAGACATACCGACATGTTTCACAGTTGGGTGAAGACACTGCAGATCATAAACTTTTGTGGACGTCCGCCACACATAAACACGATTCGTGGTTTAAAATAAGATGCATGACTATATCATGTGTTTCCAGTCATCAGCGGTCCATGTTGTACGTTCACGGCAGCATTAGTATCGTTAAAGGAGAGAAAGGGGGCGATCGCCTACCAGTTATTTAGACTAGACCCCGAATGCTCCACAGACATGCTGTATTGTAATGAAGGCCAAGTAATATAAAATCATTTCGGTGTACAAAGGACAACTGCCTCCAAAATCGTCTCAGCTTCTACGCTTGCCTTCCCCAAGAAACTAAAGCTGGGGTCATCACTGCCACTGCAGCATTAGGATTGTGTTAAAGTTTTATGGTGCCTTATCAGTCGTTTCATCCGTGAAATGCAATCCTGTATGTCCATGTTACGTAATACGTGGCAGATTGTGATTTTCCACACAGGCTCCTTAAAAAATGAAATGGAATATTTCAGTATTACGCACCACGTTTGTGATGATGGAAGAATTGGTGGAATGAGGATATAGAGGAAACGGGGATACCCCGAGAAAACTCACGGACACGATGTTGTCCACCACAAATCTACTTGACTGGGAATCGAACAATGGATCAAACTCATCAGAGGTAAAAACTACCACTCAGCCATCATGTCTCTCAGGTACTGCTTAACTTCCTTTGTCATTTGTATCGCAGTTGCACGACAGTTCTGACTGACAATCTACTTTAATGTTCGGCGGAACCAGTTCCTGAGGTTTTCCTTCCGACTAATGGTCCTCTTGCCAAATGTAGTTTTGCCGTGAGTTTTGAAGGTCATAATGACTTTGGACACCGTGTCTCGTGACACACCCAACGTACTTGGCTACTATCCTCACGCTCGCACCTCGAACCGGGAGCCAACAATTTGATCGTCCATTTTACACTATCACCGTTCACTGCTCACTGTCGTCCTACTGCTCCTCACGTAGTACTAATTTTGTTCTAACATACCATCACCAACAAACTCGGCGCTGCGTTCTCTTGATTGTTTCAAATTTAGACATCTGACGTATTTCGAACTCTAGGTGCATTCATTAAATTGAGAAGAATCTGAATATTTTACATCTATTCCATTCCGAAAGTTGGGAGAAGAGAGATAAAATCAATGTGATGAACGGATGGAGAAAAGGAAGACTAAAATAAACCGTTGAACATAAAGGAATGACATTTGGTATTTGAATGCTTTTTGACATACAGAGTTTGAATCTTTCATTTATTTGCGCCAATTTTGGTAGCTTGGCACCAACCAAGTAGGGAAACTAATTCTGCGTAGTGAATACACAGAGACAGAAAATATAATTTGTAAGTTTGGTTTACCAAAAACTTCTTTATATACAATTAAACCTCGATATCTCGAATTCCTTGATAACTCTATTCTTTTTTTACATTCCCTCGAACTCTCCATAACTTTTAATGTTAAAATAACCTTTATAACTTGAAGGTTTAAAAGTTACAACCTCGACAAATCAAATCTTAAGGGTTTCATAATCATATTTTAAAACGCTCGTAATTCGAATTTTCGTGTTTGCGAACCCCAAAGGGTCGAAGTTTATTTCTTTAAGTCGAATTTTATTTCTTTAAGTCGAATTTCTCTTGATATGACTTCGATAACTTGAAGTTATAGTGCTATAATTTTATGCAATTGTCATTGTTGCTAGTTTTGTCATTGAAGTTCTTGAATTGTGTTTTTACTCATGCATAGTATTTTATTTTTACTAGTCAACTTATTTAATTTAAAGAGGTTTTACAACTTCGAGTTGGTAGAGGTTGAATAAATAAACCTTCTAGTTTTAGAGGTTGAACAAATAAAAACTTCTAGTTATAGAGATTGAACAAATAAAAAACTTTTAGTTATAGAGGTTGAACAAATAAGAACTTCTAGTTATAGAGGTTGAACGAATAAAACTTCTAGTTATAGAGATTGAACAAATAAAAACTAGTTATAGAGGTTGAACGAATAAAAACTTCTAGTTATAGAGGTTGAACAAATAAAAACTTCTAGTTATAGAGGTTGAACAAATAAAAACTTCTAGTTATAGAGGTTGAACTAATAAAAACTTCTAGTTATAGAGGTTGAACAAATAAAAACTTCTAGTTATACAGGTTGAACAAATAAAAACTTCTAGTTAGTGCTCTCAAACTCGGGTCGGGTCAGTCGGGTGAGCTCGGGTCGGGTTGTCGGGTCAGGCTAGTCGGGTCGGGTCAATCGGGTCAGCTCGGGTCGGGTTATTCGGGTAGGGTTATAGGGTCGAGTAGCTTGGGTCCGGTTATCGGGTCGGGTCAGCCGGGTCAGCTCGGGTCGGGTCACTCGGGTCAGTTCACTTTGGTCAACTGAGTTTAGGTTGAGCTTAAACTCGGCTGGAGTCGAAAGCTGCTGTTTTTCACTAGCTCCCTAATTAAAAATAGCAATTTTTAATTGATTTTATAGAAACCATAAATCTATTTTGAACACTTGCAGCTAGTGTTTTTATGGTAAACGCTTATTTTTGTACTTGTGTGTATTTTAATTATTAAATATGGAAGATTGATTTTACCAATCGACTGTAATATTAATATCTACGCCAATATGGAGTCTGGATTAGAACAAAACTAGAAGTTGTTTAAGCAAGGCCAAAAGAGAGATTGGATATGGACGACCAAGCCCAAGCGGGGCGGCGGTGGCTCAGTGGTAGAGAATCCACCTCTGGTGCGTGGTGTCCATGTTTTTATCCCAGATTGTGCTAAGTGGGCTTTGTGGTGGAGAAATACCGTGTAGTGGGTTTTCTCGGGGTTTTCCTGTTTCCTCCCACTTCATTCCATTATTTCATTCATTTCTCATGGTCACCAACTTCCTTAGCCACGGTGCAGAATCGAGGGACCTTAAACTGAATATTTCATTTCATTTTACCAAGCCCAAGAACATCGATACAAGAACAAGATAAAGATTGGATATGCAAGACGAAGTGCACAGTAATCTTGCCCTTGGCCTTGTTTTGGTGATCACCAAGTAGCGATGAGCATATTTTCTTGCTTTCCGTATAATATGAAAGACCATAATCAAAATCACACTTGGTCTTCATTTGTACCGATGAGGCTAGCATTCTTGGCTCTTGTATAGCATGAAAGACAACCAAAACTACGAAATGCAGGACCAAGACTTGACTGTGCAAGACAAAGAATAAGACGCAGTATTGATGACCAAGACCCAGAGTGAGAATTGTTTGAATTTCATTTGTTGGGCTGAAAGTGATGAAATAAAATTAGTATTTTATAATTAATTGTCGTACTGTGTTTTTAAATTTTAAATTACAAAATTCATATTATGTATCTTCTTACTTGCAACTATATATACTGTAAAATACGTTTTAATTACTGAGAAAGAAAAATCAAACTGGCGCGGGTCCCGGAATCATAAGAACCTATTTTGGAATGAAAGTTGAAGGGTTGGAAAAAATCAGAGGTGTTCTCCCGTTTCCTCAACCCTTATCACTGTAGTTAAACGATTTCCTTTTGTCTCCGCCAAGAGACTCTTGCTACTGCCTTCCGAGCAGGTGAGAACACTGACCTTGAAGAAAAATTTCGTCACTTATAACTAAAGGAAGAAAAAAATTCTCCCACGTCGGACATTGGTATCAGTTATAAAAATAAATAACCAAACCTCAAAAGTGCCAAATATTCCCTAAGATGCATATACAAATCCTACTTAAAGAATCGATAACTGATATCTTCCACAATACCCGCCTGTGGGTCTGACACTTCCCTGTCTCAGTCAGAAGCGATCCTGTTTCTTCCAATATATTCACTAGCGACCATATTATGTTCCTGTCTGGGTCAGAATGTGAAGCAAATTTGTATCTAAATACCCTTTGCGTAGCAACAACAGATTCCGTTCTGAATTTTTTTTTTTAACGATAAGCTCACGTTGTTCCAAACAGTACTCACTGTGTCCTGATAATACTCACACAGTAGCATAGAACAGTACAGCAGAATTTCCAATGCAACGGCCCAGTTTCCTGTTCCTTATTAACCCTGGCGAGTTTGCCATCTAACGAAGAAAACTCAAATCTCCACACCGCACCGAACCTCATTCCAATTATAAGGTACACTGGCGAATATTTGCTATTTTTTCTAGAGGCGTCGCCGTTATTACCCCGGATGAATTTGAACCAATAAACATAGCTTCATAAAGCTCCCATTCTTCCTTGAACATGTGCCACAAACCGCGTGAAAATCGGACTTCAGTTAGAAATTCTAGACCCAAATGAAATCTGCGAGTTTTAAAAAAAATCACCCTGTATAATTATTTAATGCATATCTACAATTTATTTGTATACTCAAAAATGTAAAAATGAGTGCGTTCTAACAGTGCCGGATCTAGGCCGAGGCCAGGGGACCTAGGCACCCAGTTTTTTGAGTGAAAAAATAATTTAAACCATTATTTGTATATTTTTGGAAGTTTATAGTAGACAATATATCTATCATAGTTTCGGTTCTAACTGACCCACTCGGCTTTACCTTCTTGATCCGCCACTGTGTTCTAAAACTATGGTGTATTCACCTATTATATCAATGGCATTATCGGGCATAGCAATAAGGCTTCACGATAATTTATCTTACGATTGGTAAGGCTTTTATACTGTAATTTGTTGAAGGTAATGCGTTTTTTCCCCATACGTTAACTGAATTACGTTGTTAGAACATATTATCAAAACAATACCCAAGTTTCCAGTTCATTTGAAATTGAATTTTTTTTTTAATGATAGTAATAAGGGAGGAAAAGACTAGATAATAACACGTGTTTGTCCTGTGCTCAGATGTTGTGAATTGAAATTCAGAGAGCGACTTTTAACGTTTTTTTAACGATAGCATAGACCGAAAGTGAAGACTCCCGCGGCCTATCTTATGTCAAGAGAAAAGATTGATTGAAAAACCCAGTCGCGTACGGAAAGAGTTCTCTCAGCAGTTCTATACGCGGTAGATCTTCAAAAAAAAGAAACGTAAAAGGCAGGATATTCTCGTTTTGGTAACAGGACGTTCAACTTTTGATAGGTTTTATACACACGTATAGCTAACACACAGAACGATGAATTTGCCACGTGGCTGTTCAGTATTACATTTTCAATTTGAAAATATCAAACGTCTCATCGCAATATTTTTATCCATCTGTCCCTTTCCTTTTTTTAAAAAAAACCTTTTATGGTCACTATACTTAAAGGTATTCGTTTCTTACTTTACCAGAAAATTTCTTTCTTTCTTTTTTTAAACGTTTTATGGTCACTATACTTAAAGGTATTCGTTTCTTACTTTACCGGAAAATTTCTTTCTTTCTTTTTTTAAACGTTTTATGGTCACTATACTTAATGGTATTCGTTTCTTACTTTACCAGAAAATTTCTTTCTTTCTTTTTTTAAACGTTTTATGGTCACTATACTTAAAGGTATTCGTTTCTTACTTTACCGGAAAATTTCTTTCTTTCTTTTTTTAAACGTTTTATGGTCACTATACTTAAAGGTATTCGTTTCTTACTTTACCAGAAAATTTCTTTCTTTCTTTTTTTAAACGTTTTATGGTCACTATACTTAAAGGTATTCGTTTCTTACTTTACCAGAAAATTTCTTTCTTTCTTTTTTTAAACGTTTAATGGTCACTATACTTAAAGGTATTCGTTTCTTACTTTACCAGAAAATGTCTTTCTTTCTTTTTTTAAACGTTTTATGGTCACTATACTTAAAGGTATTTGTTTCTTACTTTACCAGAAAATTTCTTTTTTAAAACGTTTTATGGCCACTATAATTAAAGGTATTCGTTTCTTACTTTACCAGAAAATTTCTTTCTTTCTTTTTTTAAACGTTTTATGGTCACTATACTTAAAGGTATTCGTTTCTTACTTTACCAGAAAATTTCTTTCTTTCTTTTTTTAAACGTTTAATGGTCACTATACTTAAAGGTATTCGTTTCTTACTTTACCAGAAAATGTCTTTCTTTCTTTTTTTAAACGTTTTATGGTCACTATACTTAAAGGTATTTGTTTCTTACTTTGCCAGAAATTTCTTTCTTTTTTAAACGTTTTATGGTCACTATACTTAAAGGTATTCGTTTCTTACTTTGCCAGAAATTTCTTTCTTTTTTAAACGTTTTATGGTCACTATACTTAAAGGTATTCGTTTCTTACTTTACCAGAAAATTTCTTTATTTCTTTTTTTAAACCTTTTATGGTCACTATGCTTAAAGGTATTCATTTCTTACTTTACCAGATAATTTATACCCTCCTTAAATTCAAAATAAAGAAGACGATAAAGTGATTTGGTTGAATTTTGCTTCCAAATTCACATTATCACTTTAATGCAATTTTATGCAATTCAAATTTAATGCGAAAATGGCAAATACTCAACCACGATACTTATTATTATATGATACACCTAGAACGGAGCATTATAGAAATTCACCGTTGGTTCGAATGTACAAAGCATATATAATTATATCACAGAAATTGTTGTATTTTGATTTTACTAAGTCATTTCAAACCTATTGTCAATTATTGCGACAAAATGTTTTATAATTTTCTATAAAGAATACTCTCAAGTTTATTTATAACAGTAATATTTTTTGTGTCTGTCTTTTTGTTATTCCAGTTTAATAATTTGTTAGAAAAATAATTGTATAATCTTTACGTATAGCATATTCATATTAGTATTTTCTATTACTACTAATACTCCTTATATTTAATTCTATTATAATAACAAGATTGTAAAATATTTTGTACAGGTCTTCTGTAATTGGAGAATATATTCTCTGTTGAAGACAATAAATAAATAAATTATAAGAATTATCATACTTATATTTTATTTATCAGTGTTATATTTTGCAACGCAACGAAGGGTCACGGTGGCTCAAAGATAGAATTCTTAATTCTGGAGCAAAGGGGTCCGTAGTTCGATCTCAAGTTATGTCTAAGTTTGCTTTTTTAAAGTAAAAGTTTACCTTCCGTTTGTAGCATCAAGACAATGTAGGGCGTAGACCTACAGTTTAAGGTGGTGTCCTAACCTCCATAATGTATTCATCGCTCTCCTAAAAGGATCGAACCCGTGACCTAGTGCCAGAGCCGGATTAAGGGGGACTTAGGGGGCTATAGCGCCGGGCCTTCAGGTGGAGGGGGGGCCTTTACTCTGATCAAAATCTCAACTGGTTATCTAAAAAGAATTATGGACATACAATCATCATAATAAAACATGGCCAAAAATAGGAAACATATTCCATTACATTTCCTACTGTACTTTCACACAAATGTATTAGGATGTCAGTACAGGCCACATATTTTTTCTAGCCCCGGGCCTCCACACGGGTTAATCCAGCTCTGCTTAGTGCACCAAACAGATACGCGGTATCCACTATAGACCAGCGAAAAGAACTCGTGTAGACTTTTCATGGATAAAAATCAATTCCGTGGGAAGAACAACTCAGAGTTCTCTTGCTTTCCCCAACATTCTCATTCCACTATTTATTTAATAATTATGACTTTAATTAATAATTTGACTTGTTTTAGTTTACAAGGTCTAATCATAGAACGCAAATATTAAAAATTTTATTTTTGAATGTGCAAGGAAAGCATGACAAAGCTTGCTCTTAGTATATCATTATAAAGTTATAATGAAGTATAAGAGAAGGAAGATAGTGTTTGAAGTAAGCAAGCAGGACTTTCTTATCACTATTATTATTATTATTATTATTATTATTATTATTATTATTATTATTATTATTATTATTATTATTATTATTATTATTATTATTGACTAATATTTTCTGAAAGACAATTGGCCCTGGTACTGCAGTGCTATATAACAACATAATGTATGTAGGTAATAAACTCTTATCAAAGAGGGTAAATTAGGTCTAAGGCCTCCGAATTTTGAATTATTTTGGCATTTTTAACCCACAAAATGGAACGAGATGGGCCACCCAAATTCACAGAGGTACATACCATGGTTCCACACTATCATACCAAAATTTTTAATGTTGGTAATTTCTGATTTAAAAAAAATCTTCTATGCACTTCTCCTGAAATTTGAGGGTATGGTCCAACGGGTATACGGACAAAATCTCGCGGCCGAAACATCGCAGCCCAAAATTTCGCCGGCCAAAACCTCGCGGGACAAAATCTCGCCGGGCCAAAACCTCGCGTGGCCAAAACCTCGCCGCCCAAAACCTCGCCGCCCAAAACCTCACGGGACAAAATCTCGCCGGGCCAAAACCTCGCCGCGAATGAAACTTTTTCTTTAAAATTTACTCAATGTGTTTCCTAATATGCAATTCCACATTACAAATAATAATAATAATAATAATAATAATAATAATAATAATAATAATAATAATAATAATAATAATAATAATAATAATAATAATAATAATAATAATAATATACAAAACATCGTGTGCGTGGGCTTTCTCGGGTTATTTCCGTTTCCTCCCACTTTCTTTATTCGATCATTTCCTTCATCCTGGTCATCTACGTCTCCTTTAATTTATAGGACATAATGAAGGGACGTCGTAAAAACTCATATATTATTTCATACTTTCATAAATATTATTAGATTTTTGCTAAAATTTTAAGTTTTTGGATGTTTCAAAGTTCACGAAACTAACCTCGTTAGTTGTCATTACTTTCCTTATGCAGACTTTCTTTCTCTATAACCAGTTTAAAAACATCCTGTCGCCCTACCTTCACATTGAAATCCTCTAATACAGAAATAGAATTTTCATATGGTATCGCGGGACTTGGTCAAATACCCGTGATACTTCTTCTGAAACAGCGTCTTTTATATCGTCATCCTTATCATCTGTTAGAACATTTACATTTTGGTCAGGCGAGATTTTGGGTATGGCGATATTTTTGGGCGCGAGGTTTTGGCCCGGCGAGATTTTGGCCCGCGAGGTTTTGGGCGGCGAGGTTTTGGCCACGCGAGGTTTCGGCCTGGCGAGATTTTGGGCCGCGAGGTTTTGGGAGGCGAGGTTTTGGCCACGCGAGGTTTCGGCCTGGCGAGATTTTGGGCCGCGAGGTTTTGGGAGGCGAGGTTTTGGCCAGGCGAGGTTTTGGTCCGCGAGGTTCTGGCCGCGAGGTTTTGTACCCAAACCGGTCCAACGTACTCATTGGCCAAAATTTAGAGAGGGTAGTCGTAAGTATTCCTGCACCATAGTCCCTGGACCAAGAACCCAGAAGCACAAAATTTTGCCCAAGTGGCACCTTATTCATCTCTTATTTCTCAGGCATATTCCAACGTATATCCATTTTTGTGAAACTTACCATACAGCTCTATTGAAACTACGTTTAAGCGGATAATCTAAGATACACATGTTCTAACGAAATTAAGATTTTGTAGAGCTTCTAGATCAGTGATCGCCAAACCGTCGTTCGCGAGCTACTAGCAGTTCGCGGGTATATTTTCAGTAGATTGCGTTAACGTTCTGGTTGGCTAACTTTGATCAGTGTTGCCAATTTGGGGTAAAAGTCACTAAATCTAGGGTATTCGACTTCCGGATGACAAAATAGAGTTCCATCCTTCTAATTAAAGTTAATAAGTCTGATAAAAAATCTGTTATTACATTTGTCATTTATTACTCAGTGCACTTCAATTTCTTTCTTATGTACAATTCAATTTCAGTTTCTTTTTTGTTGTGTACAGTTTAATTAAAATTGATTTCACATTTACGAAAAATGGTAAGTTTATTGGCAATAAAGAAATGTAACTTTTTTTTTTTAAAAAAAAGTTCGTAATTCTTTTGGTTGGTAGCTCACAGTAGGTTGGTAGCTCAGAAGCTTCGTAACTTTGGCGACCACTGTTCTAGATTTTGTAAACTCTCCAAGATTCTCTCTATTGGTAACAAAGTTGAAACGTATACAAAATGTTAAAACAGCACTAGGATTAGAGGGTTTATATTTACACAAGTGTTTCGTAGGAGAGACTTTAATCTATGAACAAATATCCACACTAACATGCTTACAATTTTAATGGTTTCCCATTTCCTGATGCATCTTTTCGTCACACAACGTTTGTACTTTGGGGTCTCAGTACAGGAGTTAAAAAAAAAAATGTCATGTGTTTTTGGTTAATTCCCTAATGGATTTTCTGCTAATGGTTTTAACCCAATCTTCGCTTTCATGCATGTTCATCTACACCTTGCAACAAGAAAAAGATACTTTGTATTATTTTCCTCTTGTGGTCAAGGGAAGTGGTCTGCTAATTCGGCGAGTAAATCCCCACCAAAAAAAGAGAACAAAATAGTACGGGTTACGAGTTACTGGGTTTGAACAAAGGGCTTCTGAAAGAAGAACCCCTTCCCCCAAGGGAGAAAGAGAATTGTGAAACACACACACAATCATACACACACACACACACACACACACACACACACACATATATATATATATATATAAGCGAGAAAGATGTTCCTTTTTTTATTTTGCTGGTTCAAAACAGGAAGAAATTAATGCTGCAGTGCAGTGGAAATATCTCCGAAAACAAAATAAAAATGGCAGCGTTCGCGTTGAGAACAATGTATCTTTGTAGGCATATAGAGCTCGAAAACAAAAGAGAAATTCTAAAATTAGATGGATTTTTTTGTTTCAACTTTACAATATCCTTTTAACCTTTAACATTACGTGAAAGCTACAGTAGAATTTATAATGAAAATTTAGGTACCACGCGTTAATAGTTAATGATACATTTAGTAACTTAAACACTGATAAGAAACAACGTATTTTGGGTAGTGGGAACGGATTTGTGTGTAAAGCTCTCCGATAAAACAAAAGAAAATACCTTATTTACCCAAATGCATTGAGATTTTCTCTAATTTGTACCTCGAATATTAGATTTCGCTTTAGAGTCGAAGGCAGATTTGATGTAAGTGCGACATTACATAAATTGTCTTGTGCTAGAAATCTGAATGTTTTCAGGGACGGATCTAGAAGATCTAGGCCTTCCAGGCCCTCGGATAGATCCGGCACTGAATGATTCTTTACAATACTTAATCATTGTTCTACAAGAATAGTTTGGACAAGAGGTAACGAACCATTATTTTGTATAATATTATTTTCCCGCTGCAACTGAGGACGAGTTCCTTGATTATCATTCTATGCAATATACTTGTTTAAAATAAATGCTCCATGTGGGCATTACAAACCTATTTAATAACATGAAATTGTTTAACATAAATGTTCCATATATACGTACACATTACAAACCCGTTTTACGAGGGATGATTGGTAAAAGAAAAGGTTACAGAGCATAAACCTTTTATTCATTCCCTGTAACTTAGCACATTGAAGGCCATGCTCGTGCACAAGGGCGCCGATCCTGGGGGGCCCGGGGCCCCCCAAAGCTCATGTGGGCCCCCTATGAATATACAATATTTGGCATAGTTTGAATGCAATTTGTCTTAAAATCCTCATATATACAGGTATACCTTCTGCATCTGAATGGGCCCCCCAAATTTACAGAGAAATCGGTGCCCTTGCTCGTGCATAGCACGAACAGAGTAATTTTATTATATACCGTCAGTTACTGCGTTACAGACAAGCTAAAAAAATTATTTTACAACGTTGATGTGGATAACTCTGCTTTCTGCTACACTTTTGTGAGCAAAATATGAACTCTATTGTAGGCAGAAAGGAAGAGCAATAAGTATCTTTACTTGAGCACGTAGCATGTTACAGAGGTTTTCTTTGCAGGTATGCTCGTATGAGGTTTGAAAAGACAAGTGAAGGCAAAATAATTCAAAATAACACAACATTTAAAGTGCCCTGAAAGCAGTGTGGGGTTTGCATGCTAAAATATTTCATACCAAAGTTAAATACGCTCAAAGCACGGACTTTTCTCCTATGTTGAAAACAATGTCAAACATAAACCATTATAGCTCGGCTAAGAATACATGTGTGATTGCAATATTTATTTGTGGATGTAAAGGAGGCAATGGCCTTTAATTTGATGTAATAAACACACCTACTGAGCAGTAGAATATTTTGTAATTTTTTAATGAAAAATATAAAAAATGGCCGGTTTTCTGGGTTATTTTTCAAAAAATATCCATGGTTTTATAAGTGTTAACGAAAATTTATTTGTAGATTAATAACACGTCTGTCGTGGTGCAGATTTGAAGACTTCGGATTCTGATTATGTATAGCCGAGAAGCAGGCCCGTATCCAGGGCGGCCTAAGGGGGACCGGGCCCCTCTAAAGTTTTGCTGGCCTTCCTAAAATTTTCACGGCAGGCTTGTAAATGAACTATATATAATACGGTGATGAACTATAATATGGTTGGGTCAGGCCCTACCTAACTTCATCCGGCCCCCCCCCCCCTTCCTACATTTTTGGGCTGGGTACCGGCCTGCCGAGAAGCGGACATTAAAGATGATGACTCGTCTGGAAAATTGGTCAAGGATAGAAGTGACATGAGTGGTGCAGTTCCTGTAGGCCAAGAACACTACACCTGTTGACATTCATAGACAGACTGTAGAGCTGTATGGAGAGGGATAAATTTCAAAGCAATATGTAGGAAACTGGTGTCGCACCTTCAAAGAAAAACGGACAAATATTGTTAATGTCAATCTTAGACACAGCGGTAGACCTTAAACCACTGACGTTACTCTTGGAACGATTGAGTATCCTTCTACAACCCTGACCTACCCCAGTGACTTTCACTTTTTTCCCTGTTATAAAGCAAAAAAATGGGTAGCTACTATTATCTGGCTTGTTATTATGTCAAAACCGCTGCCTCATGGTGGCTACGAGAACTTGACGTGGAATTCTATGTAAATAGTGAAGAAAACTTTATGGGCCGTATGCAGAGTCATTTTGACGCGTGATTAGTGCCATACTAAAGAGTTCGACTAACATAAGGTTCCTGTAGTAGTAAGGCCTTTAGTATGACGCTAATCATACTTCAAAACGACTCTGCATAAGGCGGTATATGTCTTTGTGATAAGTGGTTGAAAAAAAACTGTGATTACATCGTGGACTATGTTGAGTGCCTTCTATCTTTAGGCGTGTTGATCTTACAGCCATGTCTCATACACAAGCCATAGTAGGCGTTGTAACCTTTTTTTTCTTATTATTATCCCTCGTATAAGATAACTTTATAGAAAATAAATGTTCTGTGTTCGTATTACAAACCCATAAATTGCTGTATAAAATAAGTGTTAGGTATTCGCATCATAAATGACAAACTATTAAATAAATTTATTGCATAAAATGACCATTTCATGTATACTATTGGAAACCTGTTATGTTTTGCCTGTTATAATAATTATTAAAGGCTCTTCGGAAAATATTCACCAGTATTTCATCTAAATATTTATTAGATGAAGATTTCGCCTCCAAAGTTCTAGAATTCCTTCTCAAAATTTTGAAGATTTTGACTTTAGGTATGAAAACATTATCAAACATACAGGTAGGGGCGCACTCATTGGCTGGTCCACCAGGCCCGGACCTCCCCCAGAGAAACTTGTAGCATGAAAATTTGATCTTACACTTTATCAGTACTCGTTCTGTTATAAAAAGAATCTAGTTCTAACATTTTTTTCCCTGAAACTATAGATGGAAGTATTTTACAATTACTTATCGTCTTTTCGGGTGCACAATACGGTGTAATACCTGTTCAATACTGCATAGACATAGTGGTTAGTAGTATTGGACCCGCCCCTTCTTTTTGCCCAACGCTTGGATCTCCCCCAACAAAAATTTCTGGCTGCACCCCTGATATATATCATTGCACTTGTCTTGAATCCATTGCAGTCACTTCCAGAATGTCCGCATTAATAATTACAGACACATACAAGTGCAGATTTTGGGTTTCAAGGTGTAGGTGATGAATATGGTCTTCCCCTAGAGCTTTAGTTCGTCCCCTTCGCCTGAAATCGAGAAGACTAGATAAAAGCCAATGTAAATTTCTGTTTCTGTTTTTTTTTTTAAATAAGAAATAACATAGATCATATAATATTATACAGTAAATTTATTTAGTGAAACGCTTATGAATTACGAACAAAATTGCCCGAGTCATTTTTGAGAAAATCATCCGAACAGAGCTCGTCTTCATTAGTAGTCTATCCGTTGAGTATTTTTTACTGGAAAAATGGCCTTTCACATCTTGTAGCGTTAGCACTGAAATATTAATTTTAAAACTTTAACAAAATCATCTCATAATTATGAATCATTTTTTTTTCTTAAAGAAACCACCCTAAAATAATTTAGCCCAAAGGTTAACTGTTATTCAGGATTTTGCCAGCGGTATGTCAGCTTCAGAAGAGCCTCCTAGAACCAGTTGTTTGGAATTCCATGTTCCATGTTTGGACAGCTCGTTTAAGATGCTAACTGACAACCACACTGAAGTTTTTTTTTTTTTTTCATTTTCCAGAATAGGTAATAATCAGTGGGAGCTAAGTTCGCAGAGTAGGATAGATGTTGCAACACTTTAATCTTAATTGATCAATGGCAGTAGTGGTTTCCAGGCTGGTGTGAGGATGTGCATGATTATGTTGAAGAAGCCCTCCTTTCGTCTATTTTCCTGGCTGCATCTTTTGAATGGCACGGCGTAAGCGTTTGAGAGTAACACATACATTGCACTGTTAATCGTGGCTCCACCTTCCAGGCAGTCGATCACAATAGTCCCTTTCGTGTCCCAGAACACTGTAGCCATACGCTTCCTACCTGGAAATGTTGTTCAAAATTTGTTTACCGTTGAACATTCATGATGTTTTCACTGCATTGATTGATGCTTCGTCGTTGGATCATCGTAGTGGAGCCAGGTCTCATCGCAAGTCGGAAGGCTAGACATGAAATCTTCGCGATCATGATCATAGCGTTGCAAAAGTTCCCTGCACATGTTTACACGGATTTGATTTTGCTTTGCAGAGAAGGGTTTTGGAACCGATCTTTCGCTGATCTTCCCCAATTGTAAGTGATTGTGCATGATGCGCTTCAGAATGTTCCTGGTTAGTCCTGTGGCAACCCCTATTTCAGAGAATGTTCTCTTGAATGGTCCTCTCTATCACGGTGATGATGGCTGGTGTTGTTACTGTTACTTTCTTCCCAGAATTGTTCCTCTTCTTCGTCGAGGTGTTACCCTGTTTCCAACCTTCTACCCAGTTGTACATGTTCTTTGAGACGGTGCATGTTCTTCACACACTGCCACAAATTATCTAGATTTAGCAGCGGCCACACCCTCTTTCTACAGAAACCACGACGTCCAGCGCTGCCCTCCGTAATCATCATCCATGTTGTCCGTTAGTAACATTAATAGGGGTCTAAGAAATGGGCTGCACAGGCCGCTACTGTCGAATTTGTTGCCAGTGACACTCCCAATTGATAGACGAAGGTCGTAGGTGCCTGTGACTGTCTTCACAACTTCCAGTGATCTACTGTATCTGTAACGAGAAAATAAAGTGTAAATCGTTAATAGTACGCCACTCACAGTTCTGAACATGAACGTAGAGTAAAGAGTCTCAATGGTATCCATATGATCTATAAACTAAAACATCAGACAAGGTGTGTCTAATACTTTCAATGAAATCCTTTTGCTCAATTACATTTTGGATGTGTTTAGGCATATATCGAATAAGATTATCGATTCTCGACTGGGAAATTGTCTTCCACGCTTCTATGAGTTGAACAAATTTTATGTTGCATTTGCTACTCGTTTATAGTTCAACGTCTGTCTATCTCATCCTACAAAGGTTCAATGACGTTCAGGTCCAGAACTTGACCTGGCTAATCTATTAGGGAGACACAATTTTCTACGAACCAGTCGAGCACTTTACACACGCGATGATTCGGATCATTGTCTTGTTGATAAGTAATGCTGCAACACATTTTGCGTATGGAAGCATGACATTTTGCAGGATATCCTTGTATATTTTTCAATCCATTACCCCATCGATCCTGTGAAGAAGACTCATTCCAGTTGCAAAGAAAGCGTTCCACACCATAACCGAACCCCACCATGCTTCACAGTTGACAAATTGATACTACGGGTTGAAACGTTTTCCTTTAGGGCAACGAAACCACTTGATAGCGTCACTACCGAACCACATGAACTTACTTTCTTCTGAGAGAACTGTAGCCTACCTCAAGCCTCCAAGCTTGTTGTAGAGCTCTAAAGGCTCTTGCCCACTCTGCTTGCCTGGAGCATTGTCTGAACTTAATTCCTCTCTTAGTTTGCTGTTGAGCTCTGAGAGATTCCTATTCACAAACCACCTAGCTTCCTGTGGAGCTTCGTAGTTTTTCCCTCAGCTTGCCCGGAGCTTTGCGGGACTCCAACCTCTCTTCGCTCGCTGTGAAGCACAAAGAATCCTAACCAATCTCACTGAGCTTGCCTTTAGTTTTGTGGAGACCCTTTCCCTTGGCTACCTAGGCCTTGGGACAGCTATTTACCCTAATTAGTTAGATAATTTTTTTTATTTATTTTAGTGAATGTGTGTTACATTATTTTATAACAGAAAGTTTTATTTTTAAATAAAACTGATTGTGGGAGAAAATCGATTCCCGTGTGTATTTGCTCTACCTAACAAGCTAATTTTACAATATATTACAATATTTTCTGAGAAAAAAATAATTTTCGTTTTTTACCATCCTGTAAAACACTTTCATTTATGGAAGTAGGAAGAAAATTCGACAATGTTCTATGAAAAATGTTATTTTTAAAAAAAACTTAAATTTTGGCCAGGATATACAGGGACGTACGCAGGGGGTGAGTCCGGACCCCCCAAATCCGGGCTTTTTTGAAAATTTAGTCTAATTTTAGAGACAATTTTTAATGTAATTTAGCCAGAAATTGTGTTTGGAACCCCCGAAAAGCTTTGGACCCCTCCCAAAATAAATTCCTGCGTACGTCCCTGATTGATATAAGTAATGGTACGGTCTCTATGGGCGAGTCCATACACCAAGACGAACGGAGGACGCATGGACACGACCTAAAAATAACCTCTTCGCTATATAAGTGCCATGAAATGTGTAAATTAGTTGAAATCAGCAATTCAAGTTTTTTTTTTTTTTTTTTAATTTTTCATACTTTCTCGCTTCGTATCATCGTTCTAAAGTAATTAAAAGATGGCAGTGTTTACTTGTTATATTAGGATAGCAGCAATATCATCAATAAATAAATACGCATTTTACAAACCTTATCTAAAATAATAAATCTTCTTTTTGTATTTATATAATACATATATCTGTCTAATACCACTATAGTATTTTGAATCGTTTAATTTACCAGAGTAAATTCTCAAAACAAATATTTACATTCCACATATATAACCATCTGCTCTTTTATTTTCACGTAGGTTTTGATTAAAATATTCAATCAATATTTCCATGCTTTACTATCGGGTGACCCAAAAGTAGATGTACAGTCCCGTAGTTATCACCTCACCGTATTTTATTATCAAACAGGTAGAACTAGTTTTTTATTATTAATTATTCTTAACATCTTTTTACTTATAACTTAAGCCCGGAACAGTCAAAGCAAATAAATCTATAAACTAGAATGTTATACTTGATCAATGCAGGGGTGCATACCTACTTTTAGGCCACCCTGTACTACCGTTAGCATGGTTGCGACTTCTAAGGAATTTTTGCATGGGAAAAAACGAAGGGAAAAGGTGCTAAGAAAAGAGAAAAGAAAGTGCTATTTCCCCCAACTATTATCTTTTATCTAATTACATAGACGTTTTATGATTTTAGGTAGAATGGCGAAGGTGGAAGGAAACGGGAGAACCTCGTGAAAATCCCACGCACATAGTGTTTGTTCGCTACGAAGTTTACTTGATGGGAGCTGGAATCGAACTAGGGATCCCAAACGCCAAAGCGGTTTTAACATTGATTCATATAAAGCAAAAGCTGTATCAGATAGCGAGAAACTGTTTTTGATATGGATTCAGCAGCGTTCCATCTCCGACTTTGTGTTTTATTGCAACCAGAAGTTATCGATCTACTTCCGGTTTCAATACTCATTGCCCATATTTTAAAGTCTTCCGCAGTGTCACAATTTTAAACGACACTCATTTGTTTTTGTTTTTTTTTTTATTTCGGCACACATTATGCAGATTTTATACATTTTTGGAGATTACGCAAAAGCGTTGAGAAAAGACTATCAACCTTCGAAATGTGGACGTGGAGAAGAATTAAGAGAATTAGAACTAAGAACAACGGAAAAAATGAGAAGGTGTTAGAAATAGTAGAGAATTTAGGATTTAGATTTCTGGACTCTCGTCATAGGGGTCGTCCACTTATTACGTAACTCTTTAAAGGGGGAGGGGTTCTACCTTGCGATACGAAGTGTGAAAAAGGGGAGGAGGGGCTTAGGTCTTCGTTAGGTAACGCATATTTTTGCTGTAATTTTTATTATTATTCTCAGATTTATATGTACTCTTTTAAACAATTTTATTCATTTTTCTTTTTTAAATATAAACTAACAGAATACCAGTTCTCGCACGGGGAGAATGCGTTTCATTTTAAACATAAAGGGCACCAAAACTGTCAGCAATCAACTTAGGGGCCCCCAAAACTATGAATTCGATACTAACAACGGCCATTCTCGATCATTTTTATATATCTCCTCCTCCTCCAAGTTGCACCTTCAAAATAAAATGATACAAAATATCCCAGGCCAGAACTTCATCTATGTTGAAAATTTGATCGAGATCGGTCGGGTGGTTAAGAGTTATTAAGTTATAAATATAGTCACTTTCATATATATATATATATATATATATATATATATATATATATATATATATATATATATATATATATATAGATAGATAGATAGATAGATAGATAGATAGATAGATAGATAAATAACTATTTCTATTGTTATGGAGAATTGCGAACTATAGCCTATGTAATTTGAATTATACAGAACGGATTCGAAGACACGCTAGACACCAGCATGACTAGTGAGGAACGCTGCGTGTATTACAATACAATAAAACTTCGTTTTGTGGCTATCGCAGCATTGTATTTAGGGTATATGCTTTTCTGGACTTAGTTGTTAGTGATTGTAACCACCACTTGAAAATGCCTTCGCGTTCCCACTCGTATCACTATGTCTGAGAATATTATCTAAAACCTTTGATTTCAATCATTATCACTCGTTTGTTCTAAGGGTTTCGCATGTGAAACAAACGAACATTTTTTTTCGTGGAATAATACGTATTTTCCGCGACAGAACGATCCACGATTTGCAGATCAAAATAAGAAATTAAAAACCTAATTCGTCAGATATTAGTTTCGTACTATTTTTTATTTTTTATTTTTGGATTTTAATGTTTCTGAACAAATCGAGTTTATTCGCATTCTCAAACTGATTTAAGACAAGAAGAATTTGAAAAGGGGTAAACTGAAGTCAAAGTTCAAAGAAGATGCTCGAAAGCAAGGGCGTACACAGGGGGGTGGGTCCTGGAGGGTTCGGAACCCCCGAAATCACGACTTTTTTGTAAATGTAGTTTACTCTTAGGGGCAATTTTAGAAATTTTCATATTTTAGCCTCAAATTGTATTTGGACCCCCCCCCCCCCGAAACGCTTTAGACCCCTCCCGAAATAAATTCCTGCGTACGTTCCTGCTCAAAAGCTTGTTCACAAACGAGATGTCTCTGCTCCTTCACCTGTGCAGCCACTCCAAATCTGTGGCCGATGAGGAAGAAAACTTTGCGTGGTCAACACGCGAATTTCAAATGCACGAAGCATCCTGGATCGCTGAAAAAGAGAGCTACTTCGTGGCTAAGCGGTTAGCGTACGCGCCTTTAGCGTGGGAGATCCGAGTTTGATTCCCGGTGGGAGCTCATGTGGTTTGGATTCCACATTAATCAGTAGGTTCACGTCTCATATAGCCTCGCTGCTGAGCGGGACGTTAAACTCAAAATCAGCTCAACTCAACTCGCTGAAAAAGAGATCGATGTTAGTTCTTTAGATCCTGTTTTACCTGCATTTTCCGGCAGTATTTCCTACTTGGACCTAAAAGGATGGATGCGATCTTCTTGGGGAAACGACAGTATGCAGTTTTGAAGAAATAGGACTGTTTAATTAAGCAACCTTATGGTTTTAAAGTATTATGACGATTCTAACATTTTCTAATACGTACTTTGATTTATTGGCGATAAACACTACAAATATATTCAGAATACAAGGATTTTGTAATAAAAAGTTCTACTGTTAAACTTAGTTTTTTTTATTGTAATAACAATCAAAATAAGCAAAATTGGTGAAAAGCAAAAATCAAAAAGTGTTACGTAACGAAGGGTTTCGGCTTTGCGTTACGAAGTGTGACAAGGGGAGGGAGGGGGTAAAAATTGGTCAAAAATAGCGTTACGTAATATGTGGACAGCCCCTAAGGCCATTTGTCCCGCCATGTTTGAGGGATAACGTCCCTAAGCAAGCACACTATCCGGGAAAAGGTAAGGAAGAAGGGATTGGGGAAGGAAGGAAGCGGCCTGGGACCTATAAGTTAGGTACCACCCCGGCATTTGCCTGGTGTGAATGAAGAAAACCCAGAACCCGGAGCCCCGTAACACCCACGTAGTCGGCGCCTATGGTGGGGTAGAGACCTGCACGGACCGAATTTTTCGGCCCGAGACCAATCCAGCTCGAATGTACCTAGGCCCGGCTCAGCCCGGGCCCGATAAGTATTTTAAAATTCTTGGCCCAAGCCAGGCCCCGGCCCGATAAATTTTAGAAGTTTTTGGTCCGACCCCGGCCCGATAAACTAAAAAAAAATTAGCTCGAGCCCCAATCTTTCTCAAAATTTAGTATTAAATTTGACCTAACCCTCAGAAACATTTTCTAAACTCTGGTTCACGACATGACGCTTTCCTCCCGAATAGTACCATTGTCTCCTAGAACTTTGCCTGTCATCGAGAGAACAAAAACTCGATTTCCTGTAACAAAAATCTAACTTAATTGATTTTTTTAGCATAAAGTGAAGATGGCAATATTGTTTAGCGACAGGCAAAACTTTCCCACCCATTCTTGTCATATTTTGAGTTCAATGAAGGTCAAGGTCAAAGCTTAATTAACCGCGCAATGCCTGCAATGCTCTATAGTAAAGTGGAGCCGCTAAGCAACACAAACTGTAAATAGCTATTGCATTCTTTGTAACATTTTTCACGGGCACACTTCTTCAACGTTTGGCTTTCTTCCAGTTATTGCTTAACGAAAGTCAATCATTATTAAAGAATTGCAATTAATCGGCCCCAGTTCGGCCCGACCTGAAGAGAAATCAGTGTAGGCCCGCCCAAGCCCGGCCCGTGCAGGTCTTTATGGTGGGGACTGCCTTTGATTAGGTCAGAGGTAGGCAGGTATGGAAGGGAGAGTGTGTTACTTGGCTGCGTTTGCACAAACATGTTTGAAACAAACAATTATGTTTTTAGAGGTTTGAAATTTTAACTTCCATCACAATGTTTTGATTGCTTATTATTTTTTGATAATGCTAAGTGAGAAATATTTATTTTATTTTGTTTCCATCTAACTAAAAATCTTGTGGGTGTGCCGCACCCACAAGATTATTTGTAAGGGTACTGGACCTCAGGAGCACCCACGTAGTCGGCGCGCATGAGATGCAGAATACTACATTAATTGGAGCCAGTGGCGTATTTAGGGGGGGGCTTCCGGGCTTAAGCCCCCCCGAAATCTTACTTACTATAGTAAAGTATATGAAATATCTTGCAGAATTTTCACATTTTCAGGCAAAGCCCCCCCGAAAGTTAGCAAAGCCCTCCCCGAAACAAAATCGTAAATACGCCACTGATTGGAGCCCTCCCCTAAAAATAAATAAATAAATAAAAATAAAAAACTTTGAACCCCTTCCAATAAAAAAAAATCTGGCTGCGCTCCTGTCTGAATCAATCTTCCAACAAAGCGATACAAATTATTCGTCTTAGCTGGCGAGCATATAAGAGATACTAAGTTTATATGTGCAGAACACATAACTAACAGGATAAACTGATTTACCTTGCTGTAGCACTAAATACAACACCAGATTAGTAAGAAGCCGCCTTTACAGTTTTCAGGAAGTATTTTATTGGTTGCTCAGGTAATGAATAACTTCACCATGACAACAGAACTTTTGAGAGAATTTCCAGCTCACAGTCAATATTCGCAACGCCATCTATTAGCAGTTATTTCTTCAGGGATTTGAGAAACCATTTAACAGCGTGTTATTAATTTTTTTTGCTACCAATCTCCATATTTCAATGCATTTTATACATTCTTTTGATATTAATTGTTTTTTTTTTTTCGCTGAGTAAACGTGAAAAATAAATGCTATTTCACAAATTGTTTGAATTATTGGGATGCAAAAACATCATAAAATCAGTTTCACTACTGTTTTAGGAGAAATTTTGTTTTTCTAAATATTGCGAGTGTCAGTGGCGTATTTACGATTTTGTTTCGGGGGGATTTGCTAACTTTCGGGGAGGCTTTGCCTGAAAATGTGAAAATTCTGCTAGATATTGCATATACTTTACTATAGTAAGATTTCGGAGGGGGCTTAAGCCCGGAAGCCCCCCTTCCTAAATACACCACTGGCCAGTGTAGTAGTATTGTAATTCAAACTGTAAAATGTATTCATTATATTTAAGTGGCATTGCAGGGAAAGGAAATTTATGGCCGGTAATATGGCTTCCAGTGAGTTTTACAAACGAAATTTTAGATTCTTACTTGCAAAGTTGTTGCTTGTAAACCAACCAGGCGCACACCCAGAAATTTTTGTTGGAAGGGTCCAAGCTTTACGAGGTGGTCTAATACTACAAATCATTACGTCTTTGCAAGGGCGTCGATCCTGGGAGGGGCGAGGCCCCCCCCAAAAAGCTCATGTGGGCCCCCGCATTGTATTTATGAATATACAATATTTGGCATAATTTGAATGCAATTTGTCTTAAAATCCTCATATATACGCTTTCTGCATCTAAATTCCCCCCCCCCCCAAATTTACAGAGAAATCGGCGCCCTTGCGTCTTTGTAGTGTTGAATGGGTATTATTCTGCACCCGAAAAGACAATAAGTGATTCTAAAGTACTTCTTCCTATATTTTCAGAAAAGAAAGATAGAACTAAACTGCTTTAATAAGAGAAAGAGTACAGATGAAGTGTAAGATCAAATTTTCATGCTACATGAATCATTTCCCTGTTAAACAAATATAGTTTTATCCAGAAAGTGTACAAACGTATGTTGAGTTAGGAAGTTTTGGGAGGGTCCAGAACCAGTGTACCTCCCTTGTGGGTACGTCCCTGAACCTAACTGCCTTAGCGTAATGTTTCGTTCAACATTATCTTTGGAATGAATTAAACTTTTGAAATACCAAACAAATGCAATTTCGGATGCAGAAATGTGAGGAAAATTCGGGCATTTTCCGTGAATTTTCAAGATGCAAGTACCTCCACTAAAATACCCAAAAATAACACATTTCGTAGTGTGAAATTGGTAGGAAAATTAAGTGTGAAATTGATGAAAAGTTTTAGAATAGTCCTGCTCGTACCGTAATTACTGTACATTCATCATTCTTACGTCATTTTCTTTAGAATCAGTTAAGCTTTCGAATGTCTATACATAGCTGTGCCTTACGACCAATATATTTTGTGGAAACCTTGGGAAACTCGAAAACTTTTTTCGGAAAAGTATATTTTCTTTAACAACTGGGATCGCTATTATGGTCCCATACCTGCACCCAGTGGCGTATTTAGGGGAGGGCTTCCGGGCTTAAGCCCCCCGAAATCTTACTTACTATAGTAAAATATATGAAATATCTTGCAGAATTTTCAAATTTTCATTCAAAGCCCCCCCCCCCGAAAGTTAGCAAAGCCCTCCCCGAAACAAAATCGTAAATACGCCACTGCCTGCGCCATAACGTATACAAAAAATAATTATGCGTTTTAGGCTACATTTTCGTGAAGTTTCGTTAGCATATAATTAGTAGGTACGAATATAGTTATGATATTTTGAAATATATGTAAATAATGGTAATATAAACAAAGATCTGTGCCCGGCCAACAGCTTTGAGTTCTGCAGTATACAACGGCTCCCATTAATAATTTCTCCACTATTGAATTTTAACAGAATTCCACTAAATAATACGGTAACTACCCTACTTATTCGAATCTAATATGCAATCGATTGTGAAGTGAGCACGACCTTCTATTTTGAAACGAGAAAAAATATTGGCTACCAAATCTAACATTTATTACACACTATTTTTTTTTAAAAGGAAAGAGTCAGTTTTCAAAAAGAGCCAAAATTTACATACGAAAAGGAAATTAACAAGTCCTGTTTCAGAAAACGAAACCACTAATAACACACCATACGTAACTAGTAAGCCAGTGTTGCCAAATGCTGTGTTGCCAGTTAGAATTGCTTAAAAGTCAAATGAAGTTGACACAGTTCCATGTTTTAAGTGTAATTTTAGTTGCTTAAATTATTTTAACGTATTGAAGTGGTTTGACGTGTTTTTTTTAAAAAAATACTTTCTTTCATTTTTGTTTATAAAAGTTCTTAGGCTTAAGCATGTTTAATAAACGCATAACAAACGAAAATTATTTGGAGGCCAGAAGCATATTTGGGGGCAGAGACCCCTCATTTGAGACTCCTTTCTCTTCTGGATACATCCTTGATTTTATGCAACAAGGCTATGCTGTGTTTACAATGGATTTGTAACAATCATATGCAATTTCTACCCATGAGAAAATCCAGCTGATACCTCATTTGAAACTGAGAACTACAAAAATTTTTTAAAATAAACATACAAACTTTTCATTCTATTCAATACATCAAGCTTTTACTTTAAATTTAATGAATAGTAGTTGCAAAACATCAGTGGTGAATCTAGACTGGGGCCGGGGGAGCCTAGGCCCCCGGTTTTTTGAGTGACAAAATAATTTAAGCTATTATTTATTTTATTTTTGAAAATTTATAGTAAACATGATATACCTATTATAATCTTGGTTCTGACAGCCCCGCCCCCAGATTTTACCTCCTAAATCCGCCTCTACAAAACATATCATTTTGTACGGAATAGAAACGTTAATAGCGATACAGTAGTTTAGTGGTTCGTCCTTGGTCTCATGTCCGCGTGGTCCCGGATTCGATTTCCGGCCGGTGCTTCCCAATTTTCGGTGTCCATCCAGCATTGTGTGGCAAACTGTGTAATCACGTGAATACAAGATATGACGGTCACTATGTCTACAAAGCACCTGATACATTTGTTACAGAGGGAGCGCTGTGGCTCAGTGGTAGAGCGTTCACTTCCGGTGCTTGGGGTCCCTTGTTCAATCCCAGCTCGCGCCCTGTGAGCCTTGTGATGAACAAACATCGTGTGCGTGGGTTTCCTCGTGGTTCTCCCGTTTCCTTCCACTTTCTTCATTCCACCATTTCACTCATCTCTCACCATCATCGTCTCCTTTAGCCTAAGCGGCATAACCGTGGGACCTAAAACTTATAGATTTCATTTCATTTTTTACAGAGAAAACGACGCAGCAAATTTTCAATTCGGCGGTAGAACTTGGTGGAGGGGTATCTATCTATCTATCTATCTATCTATCTATCTATCTATCTATCTATCTATCTATCTATCTATCTATCTATCTATCTATCTATGTGTGTGTGTGTGTGTGTGTATAGAACTTAATAACTCTTGAATCACGCGACCAACCTCGATCAAGTTTGCCACATAGATGAGGTTCGGGCCTGGGATCGTTTTTATCTTTTCACATTGACGTTGCAACTTAGGGAAGGAGGAGGGGAGATACTTAAAAATGATCGAAAATGACCGATATTAATGTCGGTTATATAGTTTTCGGGGTCGCTGAGACGAACAGTAACACTTCCGATGCCGTTTAAATCCAAACTTCAGCCTTCATTGCTATTTATGTACAAAATGAAACTATTCTCCCCGTGCGAAGAACGACTATTCTGCTAGTAATAATATAAAACAGTTACCACTCCATCAACAGAGAGCCATATCGCGACACGAAACATCCCGGAAAACAATATTGGGACAGTTGACAGCCCTAATTGGGGAGGGGGGAGAGTATCAATTCATCCCTTTATTCTGTACTGAATTTAAGTCCATGTGCTAATGATTGGGATGCCTCAAAACGATTATCTGCCATATTCGCTCAAATCAAATATACAGGGTGTTCCAAAACAACACCGATAACGTTTTGGAGGTGATTTCAGACACCAAGATAGGACAAATTGTATAGACCAATCTGGGTGCACAATTGCTTCCTTTCGGGGATATAGGCTGCTGAAAACATGGAAAAATGAACTTTAAAGGTCTATAGCTCCAATACTGTGGGATCTATAGACTTCACTTAGGAACCTGTATGTGCCCTATCCAAATATCCATGTTTGAGAATGCTGCGGTACTCAAGTAACAATTTTCATAGAGAGAGTCATATCATTTCAAGTAAGCCTACTCATCAACTACCTCTATAAAAATTGTTGTGGAAGTACCGCAGGATTCTGAAACATGGATATTTGGATAAGGCAGATTCCAGTTACTTAGATCCCATAGTATTAGTATATGGATCTTTAAAGTTCATTTTCATGTTTTCAGCAGCCTATAACCCCGAAATGACGGATTTTGCAGCCAGGTTTGTCTATATACCTATTTTTGTCTTATCTTGATGTCAGGAATCAACCCCCAAACGCTGTTTTGTTTTGTTTTGAAACACCCTGTATATAACGAAAATTATCGTCAAATCTACTTCTCTATTTTTAACGATGGGGAAGTAAATTTACTTTAGACTTCAATCCCAAGTAAGCCTACTGGGGATAATTGAAAAGTGTGTAAAAAAAAAAAAAAAAAAAACTACTAGTAAGCTCGGTAGCCTAAACTTTTAGTGCAGTCAGTTTCGAGTTTGAACGAGTTGTGACATGTTAGTTGTCTTTCAGAGGCAGAAGAGTGAGGACGTGTGAAGAGTGTCTATCGCGCGCCAACGTTAAGTGCAAAAAAAAGTGCGAAAGAAGCTCATGAAATGCTAAAACCAGTGTATGGCAATGAAGCGGTGGTGTTGAAGACTGTTTACAAGTGTTTTGAGCAATTCAAAGGCAGCAAGGAGTCGGTTGAAAACGCGCAACAATCGAGACGTCCTTTGACGTCAAAAACAAATGAAAACGTACAAAAAAAGTGACACAAATGATTTGTGCAAATATGCGAATGACTATTCGGGAGGTTTCCTAAGCACTAAACATGTCATGTGAGTTCGTGAAAAGCATTTAACTGCCGATTAAATGGACAAATGACTTCCTTCTTCATCACGAAAACGCGCCGTGCCACACCTCGCTTTCAGGCCGGTAGCCAGCCCAAAAATGTAGGGGGGGGCCCGGCTGAAGTTAGGGGGGCCGATCCAACCATACTATAGTTTATCATCGTATTATAGTTCATTTGCAAGCCTACCGTGAAAATTTTAGGGGGGGCAGCGAAAATTTAGGGGGACCCGGCCTCCCTAGACCCCCCCTGGATACGGGCCTGCTCGCTTTTGATCCGCAAGTTTACTTATTTATTTATTTATTTATTTACTGTAACAACACAACAGGCGTTCTGCCTCTTTACAGTGTTTGTTTACATATATGGTGAAATGTAATTACTTTTACAGAATAAAAAGAAAATATATTCCTCTCTGTCCACATTCACTGTGCTCTCCAGATATAGCATCATGCGACTTCAGGCTCTTTCCCAGAATTAAAACCGTGCTTAAAGCAAAACGTTTTGATACCATTTTGCTGACATTGAGAGAACCACGACCAAGCAGCTGAGCACCCTTCCAAAAGAAATGCTTGCAGTCACGGATTTAACATTCGGATAAGTGCAATGCTAGTCGAGGACAGTACTTTGAAGGACATTAAATCAAATTCCATGTAAGCTTATTACTTTGTTTCTAATAAAATTTCATGTAAGCTTATTACTTTGTTTCTAATAAAATTTCATGTAAGCTTATTACTTTGTTTCTAATAAAATTCCATGTAAGTTTATTACTTTGTTTCTAATAAAATTCCATGTAAGCTTATTACTTTGTTTCTAATAAAATTTCATGTAAGCTTATTACTTTGTTTCTAATAAAATTTCATGTAAGCTTATTACTTTGTTTCTAATAAAATTTCATGTAAGCTTATTACTTTGTTTCTAATAAAATTTCATGTAAGCTTATTACTTTGTTTCTAACAAAATTTCATGTAAGCTTATTACTTTGTTTCTAATAAAATTTCATGTAAGCTTATTACTTAGTTTCTAATAAAAGTTTCCATCGTATATTTTGATCACCTCGTATATATCCAAAAATCAGATGGATATTAATCGATGCATCTCATTGGGGTGAACGTAAATAGTATGGGTAAGTGTAAATACTCACTTGTAGTTTTCGAAAAAGTCGAGGAAAACCGTTTTGTGCGAGAAAGAAAAAAATTAAGATTTGAAGTGCGATAACCACTACCTAAGATGAACCTGATACAGAAACATGCACTAATGAAGCTTCTGATTTTCAAATTAATAAGACGACTCACTGGTATCGTGTCGTTCATTATGCAGGGTGTCTCAAAACAACACCTACAACGTTTGGCAGGTGATTCCTGACACCAAAATAAGAAAAAAAAAATGTATAGACCAACCTGGATGCACAAATGCTTCCTTTCGGAGTTATAGGCTGCCGAAAACATGGAAAAATGAACTTTAAAGGTTCATAGCTCCAATACTATGGGACTACCGTAGTCGGATTAAGACTTCACTTAGGAACTATTATGTGTGCTATCCAAATATCCGTGTTTCAGAATCCTGCGGTACTCACTCAACAATTTTTATAGAGGGAGTTTGACTATGGACATATAATTTGAAGTATTCACCAACTATCTCTATAAAAATTGTTGCAGAAGTACCACAGGAGTCTGAAACTTGGATATTTCGATAGAGCACATACTAGTTCCTAAGTGAAGTCTTGATCTGACTATAATAGGTCCCATAGTTTTGGTGCTATGGACCTTTAAAGTTCATTTTTTCAGAAGCCTGTAACTCCGAAAGGAAGCATTTGTGCGCCCAGGTTGGTTTATACTTTTCGTCTTATCGGCTGTTCCGATAATCGAATAATCGATAACAATTCGATAAAATTTCAAAACCGTTTCATCGATAAAGAATTTTAATTTTATCGAATTATCGAACTTTCGAGATTCCCGAAATGTTTGAGACTCTCGAAATGATCGAGACTCCCGAAATGTTCGAGACTCTAGAAATGCAAGAAACATTAGACAACTTCGAGACACTCGAACTGTTGGAGAATCTCGAATTGTTTGAAAGCAGCAAATACAGAAATATATCAATATGATCGCATTTGTCGAGTCGCTTGAATATTTACAAAAGTTGGGGATTATCGGAGTGTTCGAAAGAAACGATGTATTCCAGGTTATCATAGTTGTATATAATATGTATTACATATATGCAGAGTGTTCATTTTAAAACTTCTCTCCTTAGCAATGCAGTGAAAGAAAAGTTTTTTTCCTCACAGATCTGTACACTCATGTCCAAAATTATTGTCGCATGTCTATAAATATGTTGTTGTAAGAATATAATTTGAAAACGAATTCGCCCGGTATTTTTTATAATGTTAGTATGTGTACAATCGGCAAAGACATGTATGTGGAAAATTTCGTGTCAAAAGAGCAGTAAATAAGAATAATAAAACGAAAATAAAACCTTCTTGTCCATTTAGCAACACTTCGTTTTACTCATTCTAATTTTCGTATTTATAATTCTTTTCCTATGAAATTTACCACAAATATACATTTCCCGATTATACACATAGTGTCAGTATTAAAAGTACCCTGCAAAATCATTATCAAATTATATTCTTAAAAGAAGACAGTTATAGATATGCGACAATCATTTTGAACATGAGTGTACAAGGTTTAAGCAGTCTGTCAGAAGAGAGAAAGAGGAAGAGAAAACATGCATCACCCGAATGGAACTGGAATTCAAGACAACATTAGTCTATTAATAGTAACTTTGCCGATTGCGCCAATAACGGGGCAGGCAGAAAAATAATTTTACATATGATTTCGACAAATACACCTTTGCAATAACTTATCAGATGAAAAAAGTTGACTAGTTTGGCTGCAAGAAGAAATCATTGGAGAGGTGAAGGAACCGAACTGTTCATCACTACTTTTGATAATACCCGAAACTTCGATAATACTCCAAATGTCGATAATACCCAAAACTTCGATAATACTCGAAATGTTGATAATACCCGAAACTTCGATAATACTTGAAATGTCGATAATACCCGAAACTTCGATAATACTCGAAATTTCGATAATACCCGAAACTTCGATAATTTCAAATACTCGAACGGTTTCGAGTAACCGATGACAACTCGATAAATTTTCACTCCCGAAGTTCGATAGGTCGTCAGCCTTATCGAACACCCCTAGTCAGGACTCACATCCCAAACGTTGTCGGTGTTGTTTTGAAACGCCCTATATAAAGCCCAGAATTAGAATTGATAATTAAATTTTACCTTTTATTTAATTACGATATTGAATAAGAATGAGATATAATGAGATTTATTGATAAGTGACATTTGAGGGGGGGGGGGAATTCTTATGCATAATTTTCGAGATAATAATTTTTTTACTGTGATTAAAAGTACGGTGTCAATAATATTGGCTGGAATAGATTTTCTTTCAATTGGGATCAGGAAGTGCGATTTATAGCATTCTAAATTTAGTACGTCCGTTATTTCACACACGATAACTCCTGAACGGAAGCGAAATTTTTAATACAGTATTTTTTTCGTAATAGAGAGCTAGAGTGATTACTTCGGCCGAGTTCGTTAATGGAGACATCCATTAAGATCCTAAGGGTGAACGGCATCTTATTTCCATCCATTAATCCAAGTAATAACACTTGAACGAAAGCGAATTTTTAAAAATTCTCTTTTTGCAATAGACAGATAGAGTGATTATCTTCAACTAGTTTCTTAATGGAGTCCACCCATTAATATCTTAACGGATAACGAAGAATTACAGCCGTCTGTTACTGCATACAATAACTCTTGAACAGAAATGATTTTGAAATTCCTTTTTTTCCCGCCATAGGCAGCTAGAGCTGTTACTTCGGCTAAGTTTATTAATGGAGACAACCACTAAGATCCTAACGGATAAAGGCATCTTTTTTCCATCCATTAATCCACATAATAACACTGGAAGGAAAGCGAATTTTTAAAAATTCTCTTTTTGCAATAGATAGTTAGAGTGATTATCTTGACCAAGTTTGTGGAGTCAATACGCTAATATATTAACACAGTGACGATGACTTAGTCCGTCCGTCATTCCACACAATAACTTGAACAAAACTTAATTTTCAAATTTTTGCTTTTTCTTGCAATAAAGTGATTATCTCGACGGAGTAAACCTCAAATTTAACGGTGACTTCAACGCTAGGTATTCGTATCCCATTTTGTACCGTCGAAATAAAAGTTGTACAAGTTACACACCTCGCCGTTAGATGGCAGTAAATATTCACCAGTGGCTGACATCTAAAGGATGAAATTGGAACTTCCAGTCGGTGTTCCTCTTCAGTGTCTACCAGAGCATATTTATTTATTTCTTTATTTCATGTATCTGTAAAAACTACACTTTAACTAACACATTGTATCTAATTTATTTGTCCTCTTCTAACAGTTACACACACATTTAATAACAATGTATGACTTTAGTGTAAAATTTACTGTGCGGCCCTTGCGAAGCGTGCGGAACGCGTTTTTATTGCTCATGCGTACGCTTGGAGTACGCTGACTATGTATTTAAATGTGGATAGCTAATCACAATGCACTGCAAACCCCAAAACAATAAAAAACGCACAGAATACGTCCGCTCGTGCGTATTTAGTGCGTTTCGGAACAATAGGCTTGCTGTTTAAAAGATGTCTGAAGGAAGAAAAAAGGGGATTTTTCCAGGCAGGGGATTTTAGCAAGAAACAGCTGCTTGGAAGATGTTTTGTGCAGAATATTGGAACTCTACTATTATAGACCTAGACCTGGAAAGAAAGACCTGGAAACCCTAACTGGCTAACAGTATGATTTATAGGTAAAATTACCGAGTAGCCACCTAGATCACGTTCGCTGCGGGGGTTAACGCATGTGAAACGCATTCTCGAATAGCTAATCATATGGACTACAAATGATGATCGATAAACCGGTTCGATCAGATATACTCTGAAATGGAACTTAATTAATGCCCATAATCACCAATAATATTAGCATGGCAACATAGATTCCAGTTACACTTGTTAAAGAAATTTTCAATTTGGCGGTAACACTAATCCATTTTATAAAGTGTCTTTACTGCCAAAAGAGATCTCGTTGCTATTTTTCTGGCATTGAACAAAGATAAGAAAAAGAAGAAGAAAGAAGACAAGAAGAATCGAGTTCGAATAACGCGGAAGACTATATCATTTTTAATACTTTTGAATATTTTACTGGAGATTTTTTCATAGTTTATTACTAAAATACTTACTAACATATCCTCATTTTATTGTCCTAACAAACCAATATGGGTAAGTTGCCAGTAAAATAATTTAGATGGATTGAGCCCCTGGTTTATTTCATGTCACCGCCCCCCCACACACACACCATTACGAAATCCTGGCTAACGAACCAATATATGTTGTCAGTAAAATAGTTTAGAATAATCGAGCCCCTGGTGTGATAATCACAGTATTTCTTCATGAACCCCCCCTATTACGAAATCCTGGCTACGTGCCTGGTTCAGAAGATGCTTTCTACAATGCACTGAGCAGAATGGGTCAGATTGGTTCACGCTGAGCGGTGGGTCACATCCTGTTGACACACGACCTATTGACCTACTCACAAATTTCGATCCACTTAATCCATGGTCCATTGACCCACTATACCTCTGCCATATGCACCAAAGGCGCACATGCAGCAATAGGACAAGAAAGATGAGCTCATGTGTCCACTACATACTCTGCTCACTGAATATTGTACATTGTTAAGATAAAAAAAAATATTAGTTGTATAGTAGGCACGCAGTGATATTTTGGTCACCACAGGGGGTAAAAGTCAGGGGGAACGAGAGGGGATGACTTTATCTCTTTACTTCCAAAAATTATCTATGACGTCCCTCCACCTCCTAAAAAAAATTACAATGGGTAAAGATTGGTACGGGGTCGGCGTGACGTCATGAGTCTTCCTATCTTCTCAGATTCACTTTTACCCCTGGGTTACCCTGTAATAAGTAGTATGAATAATGCAATATAAAAAGTATAATTTGATATATTATTTTATTCATACATATTTTAGAGCAATGCCACATATTTCAAGAATAATTTTCGACGAAGATTTTTAGCTTTTCCACGCCATTGTATAACCGAAGCAAAACACTGTGATCTACGGTTAGAAACAGTGCAATTTTGATAGGTGCTTAATGAAACTTCTAGCTAATTCACAACACGTATTTTATCTAGTTCACTTATATTTTAGTGCACCTTCGGGCTTTTTAGGTTTAGTTGAATTTTGGTATTAATTATTCAAACCATCATCTTTATTAAAAATGTTCGCTTCAATTCTCACTGGTGAGCTCTTGTTGCACAAAACTATTTTCCGGGAAAAATAGGCTCGGGTGGTGGTGGTGGGGGGTGGATTGTGAGGATAGATCTGGGAGAACCCCTCGCGCGCCGCGGGGGTCTGCAGCTGCAAAAGATTGTATGAAAAGATAGCCTGGCCTAATAATGCATTTTACGCGCGCGTTCTGGACTTCCATGCGTTTCTCTCGCCCATCAACAGGTGGAACAGAAAACTTGCAACTTGATGCCTACGGGTTTCCTCTCTCGGCCCGCGCGCTATATCCGTCCACCTCCCACTACCTACCCAGGTTTCCCGCGCGCCTTTCCAGAGAACTACATCCCTTGGCAGTCCTTCCATGCTTTCTCCAGGCTGGTCCACACACACATACATACATACAGAGGGAGAGAGAAGGGGGAGAGGAGAATGTAGTAGCGTTCTCTTGTTCCTGTTCCCTTCTGAGATTGATCTCCCTCCAAAGCGACTAGCTTCTGCGCATGCGCCGTCCAGGGGTTTTGTGGTCGGAAGGCCCGGGACTCACAAGTGTATTCGCTCGCGACGTGAACAGGTGTGACACGCGTTAAATGCATCGTTTTTGGACTCTACACAAATCCAACTTTTTAATTTTATTCTGTGTTTCATTTTTTTTAACGATTTAACGGAAAAGAAATAACCAAATAAGAAAATGAAAAGAATTGTGTGACAAGTAAAAGAAAAATTCAAAATTCTATTCTTGTGAACAAATAGCTAATTTTTCTTAGCACGTACATACATATACACGAAAGGAAAAAAAAGTTTTTTTAAAAAAGAAAAAAAACAAGCGCGAAAGCGAGATTTTAATGCACAAGAATGTGAAAAAAATGTGTTTTGTTGAAAATTTATTTTTTTGTATACTTATTTCTTTTAAAAAATAATAATAATTATAATAGAAAATAATGTGGTGCATCGTGTTTAAATAGCCCCCTGGTGGTGGATTTTGACTTCAAAAGTGAGTACGCGAAATGCCTATAATTATATGTGTCGTATAATTTATATTATGTGTTTATGTTAAATTAATACTAAAATTATTATTAAAAAAAGAACTCGTGAATTCACCGAAGATAAAATAATTTCAACGCTTTAAATGGATATTAGATGTACATGTTTTCTTTCGGTGTCGTAATATAAAGAATTTTCACTTTTTTTATGTGGAATACTACATGTAACTTTTAAAGAATAATAGAGAAATTCAGGTTACAGATACTTTAGAAATGTTTGCGTATTATGTTATTTATTGCTATAAAACTTATTACCAAATGATTACTAGATGTCAGGTATATTGAGCCTAAAATGAATTAGAATTTTATGCGGCAACTTTTCAATGTTTATTGCAGAAATTTTAAAAGATCTTAATAATATATTTCTTTACATTTTTGTGTCTGCTCTCATTAATGATTCAGCATAATTTTGATATGCTTTTAACTAACTTCATGATCTATGGAACCGGGAGGTTCAATGCACGTTCACAAAAGGTCTCCATTGATTCTGTCCTTAGCCAACTGGATACAGCTTCTACTTTGTATTCCTGTTTCTGCGAGATCCATCTTAATATTGTCCTTCCATCTGCGCCTAGGTCTTCCTAATGGTCGTTTTCCGATTGGTCTTTCAGTTAAGACTTAGAAAGCGTTCCTACTTTTTTCCATTCTGACTACATGACCTGCTCACTTGAGACTCCTAGCTTTGATGACCCTAACAATGTTTGGTTAGATATGCCTTTACAAAAATAAATTACGAGCCACGATGGCTGAGTATTGGAGCACTTACCTTTGGTGAATGGGTTCTTGGTTCGATCCCGATCAAGTAAATTTGTGGTGGATAACACCGTGTCCGTAAGTTTCGTGGTACACATATTTCCTCCCACATTGCCATTTCACAAAAATTCTTCCATCATCATCATCATCATCATTATCTGCCTTAATCATCCATCTCCTTGAGCCTAAAGAGCATATGCGTGGGACGTTAAATTGAAAGAATTATTTTTTTTAGTTTATCAACAACGCTATTCACATTTGATCCCATTTGATTATATATACATAATTATTTAAATTAAATTTGTTTGAAGTGAGTTCTACAATTCACCTCAACACACATTTATTTGCCTGTGACTCTACTTCAAGATTGACAAATAAGACAGACAAACAAATAAAATTATCAATTTAATATTATTTTAAAAACTCCATGTTCAGTATTTGATTTGTTAAGACTAATTTTTCTCAGTATTGGATTTAGAAGGTAAAACGGGGAGGGGGGAAGGTTTAGCTAGAATCCAGACTATGATAGGCAGTGTTTCTTCCAGACATGTTTTTTGGGGGTCACTGCCCCCCCCCCTTACGGAGCTCTGAGAGTGCCCCCCGGACGGTACCAAAATAATACATCTATAATATAATAATAAATGAAATAGTACCAGAAGTGCCCCCCCGTCCCGGAATACTACGTGAGCCCACCCCGGAACATTTTTTTTTTCTGAAAGAACGACTGATTACTATAGGTATATCATGAGTTTACAATTTTTCATGGGTCCTGCAGAAGTTTCCAACTTAAGAGTCTTCATCCCGGCGAAATTAAAATACCGCTAATTTTACAGTACTTATGTGATATCGTCAAATAGATAAAAGATAATCGAAATGTGGAACAAGAGCGCCCTAGACAATATTATTTTACATAAGAAACCGTTATCACAACTCACTTATCTGCTTTCGATTTCGAGCCATTTTGAAAATCGGCATTTATTTTCGCGTTTCTAAACAGCTGAAAACGGAAACCTACTAGGTGACTTGTGATAACGGTACCTCACGCAAAATAATATTGTCTAGGGCGCTCTTGTTCCATATTTCAATTATCTTTTATCTATTTGAAGATATCACATAATTACTGTAAAATTAGCGGTATTTTAATTTCGCCGGGATGAAGACTCTTAACTCTGTGCCGATGGGTATTATGCTAGATTAGATGTTGATATTATGAACCACAAGTATTCTTTTACACATTCCATAGCAGAAAAACTGCAACTGAAACTTATATCTAATGTTTGAAAAAAAATCCAATAAAGAATAAAAGCAACACTTAGTAAAAACTTTCAAAATACACAAAAAATAGTTTTTGTCGCTCAGAAACTGGGATCTATGCCTCATCCGCCCCGGGCCAGATCCGCTACCAATTTTTCAACTGTTGTTCCATTAAAATAATTAGCATAGCTAAGAGAGACGGAAGAAGCCATGTCCCTCGAAGGCTCAAGTTTTTGTGTTTTTAACGTACCTTTATGCAACATCAAAGTTAGGAATGTGGTGTGGATAAACACCGTGTGCGTGGGTTCCCTTAGGGTTCCTCCATTTCCTCCCACTTTATTCATTCCACTAATTCATTCACTTCTCATCATCACCGTCTCCTTTAGAGTAGCCGGCATATCTGTGGGGCGTAAAATTCAAAAATTTCATTTCATTTCACCAAAGCTAAAAAGAACAGGACTTTTAATTAACGTGGCCTCTAGATCACGAGCGGGCCTTGGCCGGGACCAATAGAGCCAGATTACAAAACCATACCACTGACCGTGAGTCAAGAGTCTACGAATGCCCTTTGCATTTATACGCAATAGAAATCCATAAATTTAATAGCATCACCCTATCTTTGTACACCAAAGCTTCAGAGCAGGAGTAGGCTATTTCTTAACAGTCGGGAGGTACTACCTTCATATCAGGCGTCCGATCATAATGATTGGTTCATTTTTCAATGTCACTAGACAGGCACGTAGCCAGGATTTCGTAATAGGTGGGTCCGTGACGAAATACTGCGGTTATCACACCAGGGGCTCGATCTTTCTAAATTATTTTACTGGAAACATAGGGCCTATATTGGTTCATTTAGCCAGGATTTTGTAATGGGGGGAGGGGGAAATGACATGAAACACTCTGATTACACCAGGGGCTCGATCAATTTAAACTATTTTACTGGCAACATACCTATATTGGTTTGTTACGGCAATATTCTCATTTTATTGCCTTAACAAACCAAGATAGGTATTCTAGTAGTATTTCAATAACGAACTATGAAGAATCTCGAGTAAAAGAATATAACAAAAAGTATTGAAAAATCTTCCAAGTTTCTTAAGTTCTGAGAGTCTATCTGATCGAACCGGAATATCGATCGTCACTTGTACTCCATAGGATTAGCGTGGAGCTAGATGGAATTCGGAATGCTCCGTTACAATATGTAATATCCATTTTCAACTTGACCCCCGTTTCCCCCACACAAAGCACCTCATAAGAAAGAATAACCAAACGCTTACTGTAGCTTCATATTTTTAACGCCTTTTCTCGTTTCTTTTTGTTTCATCCTTCCTTAATCTTTTACATTTCTGGTTCCGAAGGGGAAGGGGCCCGGACCCCCGGACCCACTCCTTGGCTACGTGCCTGCACTAGACTAATGTCGGTGTGGCACTTTTAACTTGGATCGAACCAGGACCCCTTGCACAAAAAGTAAGACTGAGCCATCCCTTAGTATGGAGCAGCAGCTTTTGAACGGGCACGGGAGGTTACGCGCCCACCTCTGATGCAGAGGGTCCTTGATTTGATTCCAGTTCTTTTAGCGGACAGCATCTTGTCTGTGATTTTCCTGAGGCTCTTTGGTTTCCACCCACATCCTCATACCATCAAAATTTTCATAATTATTCACTTTCATTATTCATCCGTCTCTTTAGTCCTAAAGGGTCCGGGTTCGAGTCCAGGCGAGAGCTCATGTGGTTCGAATTCCACGTTAAGCTGAAGGTGCATGTCTCATATAGCCTCGTTGCTAGAAGGGACGGTAGACTTAAAATCAAATCAAATTCTAAAAGATATAGCCCTGAGACGCTCTGAAGATTCTACCGTTTCCTCCCACTTTTCATTTTTATAATTCTCATCATCATCCTCTCCTTTAGCGTGCACGGCATAACCGTGGGAGGTAAAAAAACTAAAAAAAAAAAAAATCATTTTATTTTGAAATTTTGATTACATAAAAGCTATTCTTACATCCCAGAGACCCCGAAAAGTATGGATTGGAGATTAACATCGGTCGTTTCAAATTATTTTTACATGCCATCCCTTCACTTATCCTCTTGTCGAAAATGTGCGGAAAGCTTAAGTTAGTACAGGGGACAATCCTGTATCAAAAATCATCAAAATCAGTATAGCGGTGTAGAAGAAGTTAGTTGTCAAATATTATTATAAATCATCTTTATTTATTCAGATTATTATTTCTGATTTTCAACTTGTCGCCATCTTTCTAAAATATAGACAGCCAAAATTTCCTATTCCATGTATTTCAGAAATACCAGCTTACATGTTTAGGAAAAGAGTTTGTTTATTCCAACAATGCAGACACGAAATGATGGATTCGTCAAGATTTTAAATTTAAAATATCAACATGAATATGGACACTTAAGATGTAGCTTAAGATTCTATACAATCCGCTTTTAGTAATTGTCTTTTGGGTTGCATAACTTCTTGATCACTGACAAACAACAATTACAGAATCTTCATATGAAAACTTATTATTGTTCTTGCTTTGTTTCACGCCCTGAAGATCTAGCGCTCACATATAAGACCTATATACCTCCATCAGTATAGAAAACATAGAATAAAGGGTATCATTTCATCTGTACATAGAAGTAAGGTAGAACAGAGACGGATATATATTGCATAAGTTAGGCTTTCAATCTTGGAAGTTTTTTTTTTTTATCTCTTCATTCTTGAGAAAAAGGTTGGAGGTGACGCAAAATATTATCTTCTTTAATACTTGGAAAAACTAGCTATTTCTTGTAACTATAGACTGATTACACAGTAACACACACACACACACAATAATAATAATAGAGGAAGTTCAGGTATTATGGAATACCATTTTTGTTTCGCTTGGAACTCAGTTAATAATTGCACGTTGAAACAAAAAGGAAAACAAGTATACGCCTTACATATTTGACTTTATTTATGTGCATCTTGATAAAGAAGCTTCGTTACAGGGGTGGGCAAAATTTATAATTTGTAAAGAAACTACTTCGGAGGGTAATTGAAATAGTCGGGTAATATGGAATACAAATGCTATATAGAAAAGAAATGATTTTTCTGTTGAACATACAATGAATACGGTGACAATATATGAAAACACGCTAAAGCTCGCTGGGGGCTCCGCCCCCAGACCCCCGGTCACGGCTTAGCCATGAACTGTCAAGTTCTAGAAAACTATTCCTTGAGGAATTCACTTCCCTTTACAGCAGACACCTGTTACCAACACATACTTCAATTCAACCGGTATTATTTCTTCCATTTAACTTTGAACAGCAAACACACAAATTATTAGAAAGAACTCTATTACTACTTCTACTCTGGCAATCATGTACATGGCTTATTATTTACACTTTGCGCATATCTATATATGTTAGAGACAATAACAGAATTTATTTTCTGAAACATAAACAGCGGACACTGTGTTGCAATATCCTACCTATTAAACCTTGCATTTTCCGAAAACACTCACTGTTTACAATTGTGAATTTTTGCAGCCGTTTAAATATTTATTATTAGTATTTTTTATATTATGTTTTGCAGTGTAATTTAATACAATGTATTATAATAGTTCGTTGTGGTTAATTGTACATATTACCTGCAGGAAAAGTAGTTCATATCTGTGATATAAGAGTGGGAAAATATTTCAGGCTTCCTGCACATTTATTCTTGTATTTAAAATGAAGACTACAATTTACTAGGTAATTTACAAATGTGAATATTGTTGGAGATTGTTTAAATTTTTTTCATAGCATTTGACTGAACACTACTTTTGTACTATAATGTAGTACAGTGGATTATAATAGAAACCTTGGGCATAGTTGTACATATTACCTGCAGCAAGACTTCTTGAAAAGTTTCATATATACTGCACAAAATCTTGCAGTCTCCCTGTATATTTATTCTTGTATTTTCAATGAAAACTAAAGTTTGTAGGTGAGTTACAAATATGAATATTGTTGGAGGCTTTTTAAAGATTTGTTCGTAACATTTGAGAGAACACTACTTTTGCACTGTAATGTAGAAAAGTCCCTTACAACTGAATCCTTCGGCATAGTAGTACATATTACCTGCAGCAAGACTTTATGAAATATTTCATATTTACTGGATAATTTCTTGCAGTCTACCTGCCTCTCTCGTCTTGTATTTTCAATGAAGACTACAATTTGTAGGTAATTTACAAATATGAATTCTGTTAAGGCTTTTTAAACATTAGTTCATAACATTTGATTGAACACTAGTTTTGCGCTGTAACGTAGTACACTGTATTATAATGGTGTCCTTTGGTACAAATGTACTTATTGCGCAGCAAGACTTCTTGAAACGTTTATATATACTGGACAATTACATACAGTCTTCCTGTATCTTTACTCTTACTTTTTCAATGAAGACGATTATTTACTAGGTAACTTAGAATATGAATATTATTGGAGGCTTTTCAAAAATTTCTTTATAGCATCTTAAACAACACAACTTTCTGCATTGTAGTAGAAGAGTGTATTAGAATGGTGTCTTTGTCATTTCTTATTACAATCAAATAACAAGATATCATTTCCTTAATGATACTAAAAAAACGCATATACAACACGATTGCAATTCCGATTTTAGAGGTGTAATTCCAGAGATCCTGCCCCGCTACGCACCAGTCCTATGTGAGTAGTAAGTAGGAAATGAAAAATTTAAGGAATTCAGTAGTGTAGGGGAATGACGTGGGCCTACTGCGCAGGGACCAGGGTTCGATTCCCAACAATTTTTTTCTCACTTTTTATTTCTTTGAAAGTTTATTTTTATAGCATATATTGTTTGCCTATAAGCTTGAGTCTATTATAAAACGCATTTCACTCCAACCGGTCCTGTAAACAAACTACTGAACCGAAAGGGGCACTTTTCCACGTATCCCATACATTATAACTATATACGTTGCCAACGAGAAAATTGTCAAAAGGTGCGTATATATATATATATATATATATATATATATATATATATATATATATGTGTGTGTGTGTGTGTGTGTGTATTTCCTTAAAAGTTATAATCTTATACTTTTTCAGTTGTTGTATAGACTTCAAACTTGGAATACGCATCTATCTAAACGACTAGTATAAAAAGGGAGTTTGTCTGCAATTATTTCCAGTTGGAAGCACACACTATTCTCGCAAGACAAAATGTATTTAGTGTTTTATTTTTTTCTCGTCTGGATACTATATCGTGGAAATGATGCTCAATGTTTTTTCCAAAAGGTTTTTGGGGGGTACATTGCCTCCTTGGGGCTCTTAGAGTGCCCCCGCAGGAGACACAATAATACGTGTATAATAGAATAATAAATAGATTACTATCGGCAGTGCCCCTGGGAATACTAACTGTGATCCTCAGGAACATTGTTTCTGAAAGAAACACTGGTGTTGCCCCATCTCTTAAGCTACATATGTTTCTTTTTAAATAGTTGAGTATCGTCTCGAAGCTTCACACGAACATACTGCCTAGTTTCAAGACAACCTCAACAGTTAGCGTATAAATATATCCTTTTCGTCTATGTCTGTAATAACGAAAATATTTTGTTCACGCAATGCCAACAGAAACTATTTTGATAAAACGAAGCAACGTGATAAGAAAAAAACGCAAGATAAAACAAGGTTCGGCGGGGAATCGAACCCAGACCTGCTACTCAGAAAGCAGACACTTAACCGCGGAGCTAACTTACTACGTTGAATTCTGTTTGTTCTATTCTCCTCAATATACCACATAAGAGGCCAAATGAAGGCAATTCAAAAATATGGCAATTTTGCATTCAAGATGGCGACTTCTCCAATGATTTGTTTCTTCACTTAAACTGAACTACATCCTTAATAACATAGCGAAACCTGGCTTACCTACCGTGAGCACAACTTAAAATTTTCATGGTTACAAATTTTTGAGCCGCCATTTTGAATCGAAGATGACGATTTTTCCAACATGCCCGATTTTCCCCCTCACATGCGCTGTAATCTACACACTTGAACGCAATTTCGTGATTTCACCATATCTACAAGTTGTGTAGAATTAGACGCACCCTTATAACATTCCTAGCACTTTCTTACACCGAACATGACTATTTTTTTCAAGTTTAAGGGCGGATTCGCAAATTACGCATCAGAATAAACATCACCTTGAAATTTCAACATCCTACATACAGCCATTACAAATTTCACATTTTTTCGATTTGCGCCGCGAAACGAAAACGAATTTCAATCCTCTTTTTTCTATCATAAACTATGTTCCTATCTTCACTGCCTGACAAAATATGACGTTTCTATGCTGTGCAAAACTACTCTAAAAACCAGCATTTCGAAACGACGAAAAATGTCGTCACTTCATTTACATGGAAAATGTCGCCTTTTTCGTGATATCGGAATTTTCCCATTACTCACATCACATGACGAACAAGTATGCAAAATTTGGCGTTTGTATGTTTTGTGGAAGTATGCAAACAATTAAGTGTGTTTCCGATTATAGAGGTATGTAATTCCCGAGATGATAGCCCACTACGTACTAGTACTACGTTGGCAGTAAGTAGGAAATCGAAAGTGTAAGAAATTCAGTAGTATAGGGGAATGACGTGAGCCTACTGGGCAGGAGACCTGGGTTCGATTCCCAACAAATTTTTTGTCCCTTTTTCTTTCTTTGAAAGTTTATTTTTATAGCATAGGTGATTGCCAATAAGCTTGACTCTATTATACATCGCATTTCAATACAACTAGTTCTCCACGCACACAAACTACTCAACCGAAAAGGGCACTTTTCCACGTATCTCATATATTATAACTATATACGCTACCGACGAGACAATTGTCAAAAAGTGCGTATATATATAAATGTGTGTGTGTGTATATTTCTTTAAAATTTATAATCTTATACTCTCTCAGTTGTTGTATAGACATCAAACTTGGTATACGCATGTATCTAAACGACTAGTATATAAAAGGGAGATTGTTTGCAATTATTTCCGATTTGAAGCACACACTATTCTTGCGAGACAAAATGTATTTTTTTCTCGTCTGGATACTATATCTTGGAAATGATGCTCAATATTTTTCCAAAATATTTTGGGGGGTACACTGCCTCCTTGGGGCTCTTAGACTGCCCCCGCAGGAGACACAATAATACTGTATAATAGAATGATAAATAGAATATTATCAGCAGTGCCCCTGGGAATACTAACTGTGATCCTCAGGAACATTGTTTCTGAAAGAAACACTGGTGATGCCCCATCTCTAAAGCTACAGATGTTTCTTTTTAAATAGTTGAGTATCGTCTCGAAACTTCACATGAACAAACTGCCTAGTTTCGAGACCATCTCAACAATTAGCGTATAAATATATCCATTCCGTCTATGTCTGTAATAACGAAAATATTTTGTTCACGCAATACCAACAGAAACTATTTTGCTAAAACGAAGCAACGGTGATAAGAAAAAAACGCAAGATAAAAGAAGGGTGGCCTGGGAATCGAACCCAGACCTGCAACTTAGAAAGCAGATGCTTTACCGCGGAGCTAACTTACTACGTTGAATTCTGTTTGTTCTATTCTCCTCAATATACCACATAAGAGGCCAAATGAAGGCAATTCAAAAATATGGCAATTTTGAATTCAAGATGGCGACTTCTCCAATGATTTGTTTCTTCACTTAAACTGAACTACATCCTTAATAACATAGCGAAACCTGGCTTACCTACCGTGAGCACAACTTAAAATTTTCATGGTTACAAATTTTTGAGCCGCCATATTGAATCGAAGATGACGACTTTTCCAACATGTCGGATTTTCCCCTCACTTACGTTGCAATCTACACACTTGAACAAAATTTCTTGATTCCATCATATCTACAAGTTGTCTAGAGCTAGACGCCCCCTTATAATATTCCTACCACTTTTTTACACCGAAGATGACTTTTTTTTTAAGTTTAGGGGCGGATTCGCAAACTACGCATCAGAATAAAAACCACCTCGGAATTTCAACGTCCTAGACACAGCCATTACAAATTTCACATTTTTTCGTTTTGCGCTGCCAAACCAAAACGAATTTTAATGCTCTTTTTTCTAACATAAACTATGTTCCTATCTTCTCTGTCTGACAAAATATGACGTTTCTATGATCTGCGGAAGTACTCTAAAAACCAGCATTTCGAAACGACGGAAAATTTCGACACTTCATTTACATGGGAAATGTCGCCTTTTTCATGATATCGGAATTTTCCCATTACTCACATCACATGACGAACAAGTATGCAAAATTTGGTGTTTGTATGTTCTGCGGAAGTATACAAACAATTAAGTGTGTTTCCGACTTTAGAGGTGCCAAGCCATAACTGAATGTGATTACTTGCAAAAGTCATAAATATAATACTCTGCTTCTGGACCGGCACAGTCATTGTGTACTCGCATTAAACATGATGAACGCTGGATCCAAGCTCACCCCTTTTATCATCAGAAAATTTGCTGTAAAAAAAATACACTTAGCATTCTTGCCATCATAAATGTATGTTTAATAGCCCAATACCAGTAGATATTTTTGTAATCGGAATACCATATGGAATAAGGAATACCATGCTTTTCTTGCGGGTATTCCACGTCACCTTGGAAACGAAAGAGCTGTTAAACGCATTCGAAGGTGTATAGGATAATGGCGCTTATCAAACTACTACTCTCTATATCCAACGTCATACTAAACAAAGAATTGTTGTTCTATTGCATTTCAATATGAAACTACAGGTTATAAAACACTTACCTGTAAAAGTTTTCAGGAATAAGAAATCAGATTTTCACGTCTATCAATACAACGAATGTCACAATCACAAGGAGACTGACTGTAGAGCATCATGGGGACGTGAGGTAGTAGTTTCTTTCCTCTCCGCTTGGAAGCAACACATCAGAGGCGAGATAATGAGGTATTCCATATTACGTGGCTATTTCATAATACCCGAACTTCCTCTAATAAAAATAAAAGTTTTATGCACCGGATCCCCAGAAAATGAATTCGATGTATTTATTTACACAGAATCCAAATTTCGAATCCCCAGGACAATCGACCGTGTCAATTTTTTGTTATGGGCGAAAAACTTGAGCGATTTTGGATAGGGAGGATACACATAATACAGCTATGCAAAAATACAAAAGTTCAATGCAGCGGGTATGGATTCAATATATTTTCTTACATAGAATCCAAATTTTGAAACCACAGCACGATTGGCCGTGTCAATTATTTTTTTGGGGGGAGGGGCAGGAAATTTGAGCGATTTTGGATAGAGAGAACACACGTTTTTCGCCCATAAAATAAAATTGACGCGGTCAATTTTCCTAGGGCTTCGAAATTTGGATTTTCTGTAACCAAGTACATGAAATTCATACCCTGGGGGCGCTGGACACAACTTTTTTTTTTGGGGGGTGTGGTTGTGTGGTTGTGTTATTGGTCTACTATATTCATAGGACAGAAAAATTCACTTGAAATAACACGTAAACTATGTGTTATATTTTCCCTTGAGAAGGGAGCACGTGCTCCCTAAACCACCTTCTGGATCCGCCACTGGGATAGAACCAGTCGAACAGTATTTTCAACCTTTTATTCCTTACAACTTTGCTGACAATATTGTACAAGAAAAACCCTAGAGTTATATTCATTTTCCTTTCAAACGAACGTCCAATGCTATCCTTGGAACATTACGTTGTTAGTTTGACCTATCTATATATTAGGATATTCATCGAACGATTACAGAAAAAAAGATAGGACGTCATTTTTAGTTGATAAAAGTTAAGTGTTTCTTCCAGATCAATTCCACGAAACACTCAATGCTTCCAGTATTCATTATTTTTGCACACGTAAGTGCAAATATTATACGGTTATTTTTAGTCTATGTCACTCCTGCGAGTATAACCTTATAATCTGATCAAACGTGCTTACAGACAACGGTAGATGGCTCGAAAGTTCTTTGAAGTTTTGCTTCAAATTTATAAAGCTATTTGGTACGCAATTAGCTATTTGGATTACCGTAAATAATGAATATATTTTTGTTTTGTTTCAAACTCAAATGTGGCTCAATGTAAGTGATTTTATAAGTAAAATGTAATTACATTAAGACTATTCTCATAAGATATAACTATTCAACTGGATAACCGTGTCAATATCAAATAGCTTCGGTTCATTTAAGTTTGTCAAATAATTGAGTGATGTACCAATGTATTCTAGTAATCTATAATATTGATTTGCTATCCAGCGAGGAAGGATCATGTCTGCACTGAGAAAAAAAATTGTAGGTGGTGTACTTAAAAAGATAGGTTACATGTGTAATTCCTGTAGTTTTACTCATGTTCTATAATACTTTCTGTATAAGTATCCCATCTATACGTACTTTCCGTATGAAACAATGTAGGCGGTCAGAATCTCACATACAAATGGACGTATATAACATATAGCTGACGAAGGAAACGTAAGTATATGAATGTAATATACGGAAGACTGTTAGATGTCAAACATCCTGCAACGGCATGATGTAATATCTAAGGGCAGTGCCTATGTAGCATATGGATAATGTATGTTCCGTACTGATTTCTATAGTAAGCAAGAGGATACCGTATATTTGTACAATATATCGCTGTCAGGAGAACTGATTTTTCTCTGTATGGTGAAAAATTATTTTTCAGTAAGATTACAACATTATGTTTCTGTAAAATTTCAAGATTACGGGTATAATGAGGAGTGTAATCACGGGGTAGAGAGACAAATTGGGCCCGGCCGCCACAAAAGACTTTCAGGTATTCCTAATGGAGTTTGTCTGTGAGATGTTTTACGAACAAGCTTGCTACAGAGCAAATAAAGAATGTCTGTAATAGAACAAGTAGAAGCCCCCGTTCTAAGCATGGAACCAATTAAGTTTAATAAATGTAAGTAGTGCCGGATTTACGTATAAGTTAAGTAAGGTATAGCTTAAGGCCTCATTTGCTTGGGGGTCCAAAAATTTAAAGAAAAAATGACAAGAAAGAAGCGAATAAGATAAAATGCACATAATGGTATTTTGCAGTGGCGTATTTAGGGGGGAACTTCCGGGCATAAGCCTCCCGAAATCTTGCTTAGTATAGTAAAATATATGAAATATCTTGCAGAATTTTCACATTTTCAGGCAAATCCCCCCCCCCGAAAGATAGCAAAGCCCTCTCCGAAACAAAATCGTAAATACGCCACTGGTGTTTTGTATTGTTATGTACTAGGGTTTTATGAAGCAAGTAATAGGGCTTTATATATTTCTCAGTCCCATTTATCATGAGGAGCCTGTTATCCAGCCCCGCTTATAATGGAGCTCCTCCCCCCCGTTTCCTAGCCCTGCTTATAATAGGTCTATGTGTCCATTTAGATATGCATTAGGTTATTAAATTAGCATATAATATATATTCAAACTTAAAACACGGCGACATTTTCTCACTGAAAAAGAAAGCTTGACGTATAAGGAGCTCTTAAAGCTTGACGTATTAAGGGTCCCTTTCAATAACTTAGGGCCAAGTCAAACGTAAATCCGGAACTAAATATAAGACTGGAAATTTGAAAATTGTAAAAAAAAAAAAAAAAAAAAAAAAAAAAAAAACTCTCTTTTTCCTTTTAGAAGCGGATTTTTCGTAAACACTGGAAAACATATTCACTCATTTTTAAAAATTATTATTAAATCGAATTTCACACCTCCAACTTAAGTGAATTCTCACATCACGCATTTTTTGTATAAAGAATCGAAACTTTCAATACTAGGAATTGCCCTCTTTAAAAGACAAATTTCTGAAAAGGCTGACATACATTTTCAACTAATTTCAAATAGGAGTTTTAATACCGAACTCCACACGAAGCTCTGTATTGAACTGTATGTTTCAGAAACATGGTCATTATGCAAAAAATGATGAAAAACAACTGGAAGCTATCGAAATGCAGTGAGTGTGGAGAAGAACGGAGAGAATTAGCGAAAACGAAAACGAAAACGAATGAGAGAGTGTTAGAAATAGTGGGGAAAGAAAAGAACAATTTTAAATATTAGACTATTAAGAAGAGGAAGAGAAACTAGTTGGGACATTAGCTAAGAAGGAACTGTATCATGAGAGGGACGTGCTAGAGGGTATGGTGACAGGAAAAAGAGGGAGGCGGAGAAGGATACTACAATTAATGGACGATATCAAAACAGAAAAATTGTACGTGAAGACAAAGAGGTTAGCGAAAGACCGTGAAGTATAGAAGCTTTTCAGTTGCAGCAAGTGGGCTCCCAATAAGGGCACTGATAATGATGATGATGATGATGATGATGATAGAACTGAACTTCATAACGTCCAACTTAAACAAATTTCCACTCAAGTGCTTCTGTATAAGGAACTGGAAATTCGCATACTCGTAAAAATTGCTCTCTTTCCTCCCGGTTTGAACTGGAATTGTCGAAACATGTATTCTCTGATTTTTAATTATGAGTTCAAATACTGAATTTCAAACTTCTTACTTAAATGTAGAGGCGGATCTAGTCCGGGGCCGGGGACGCATAAGCCCCCAGTTATTTGAATGACAAGAATAATTTAAGCTATTATTTATATATTTTTGAAAGTTTTCCATAGTAAGCTCATCATATACCTAATATAGACTGGGTTCTGGCTGGCCCCCCTTCTACACCCGCCACTGCTGAAATGAATCATCACGTTAGGTAATTTACAATGAAGTGTCAAACATTTGTAATACATAAGTTGTCCCCTTTTCCCCCCATCAAAAATTGGAATTTTCGAAGAAAAAAAATCTAAAACATCTGTTTGATTATTTATAATAGAAAGCTCATATGCCAAGTTCCATCTTCCTAACATGAGATACTATATTCTCAGAAAAAAAAAAGGGGTTGAGCCTTCTTTAACTTACCTTAGAATACGTACTTTCAAAAATCCTTGCTTATCCTTTGTTTCCATGCCAAATGAAGTTCCCTGTCGAAAGTTTATGTTTTGAGCTACAGCAGGGACGGATTAACCTATGTGGAGGCCTGGGGTTAGAAAAAAATATGTGGTCCTTGCTGACTTCACCTAATACATTTCTGTGAAAGTACGTTAAGAAAGTTTAACGTTTGCCTATATCCCTACATCGCTTGAAATACCAGTATGCAACATGATCAACAAGTGATCCTCTTACCATGATATCAGTACTACATTTTTAGGTTCCTAAATGACGGCATAGGTACTGGGGAGCTCCTATGTGGCAAAGCGATTAGCGTACGCGTCTTTGGAATGGGAGATCCGGGTTCGATTCCCGGTGGGATTTCATGTGGTGCGGATTTCACGTTTAATCAGTACGTCCCGTCTCATATAGCCTCGCTGCTAGAAAGGGACATTAAACTGAAAATCAACTTAACGCCATAGGTATTGGGCTTTCAAGCTTCCTTTCACTGATGTGCGCGAGACAAGACCTTAGGCTATCTCGTCTCGTATATGTGTTATGTCGGCTAAAAAAAAAAAACTATGTTTATATTGGAAGAACTTGCGTCTCGTCTCGGATCTCTTCATGAAAATTCTGTTTCGTCTCTTTTTGTGAGCAACTATATTTCACCAGGATAAGACGCACAAAATTACGTTTATTGCAGTTACTTTTATAACAGTGGTTCTCAACCTAATTCCTATCACGGGTCCCATTTTATCACATCCTCTTGCCAGCGACTCCCTTATAATTTCTGGTTTGAAATAAGCTTGTGTTGTACTTAATAATATACTTATAGCGAAGATCTCACGATATCCATATATTTCTATAATAGTAGCATTCATTTCTTGTATATAGTGGATATAGTAATAACAATATATTTCCTACGATTAAAGTGCTGGTTCTAGGTAGATATTAAATCCCTTCATTGAAGAGGCCATTAAAGTAGCTGATCTAAGCCCTCAACTTCTTGACCAACTAATAGAATTACTGTGCGACAAGTCCTTGCAACTAGTTTTCTGTGACGAAGACTTGGACAAGTTCTGGCTTCAGAGGAAAGAATAATATCCTGGTCTGGTATCTGCTGCTTTAAAAGTAATAATTCCATTTGCTACATCGTACCTGTGCAAAAGTGGTTTTTCTTCCATGATAAACATTAAAATAAAGACAAAATATTGCTTATCAGTTGAAAATAACTTGACAATGTGCGTCAGGACGATTGAACTGGACATTCCCACACTAGTCAAATCAAACCATGCTCAGGTATCTCAATAGCTTTCAATTTTAATTGTATTTCAATATGCAGGTTTTGTTGCAGTTTCATATGGCACCTCTTTATTTTAAATTGACTTTTTAAACAATTCTGCACCTGTTGAAAATGTATACTAGACCTATTTTTTGTTGTTTTTAACAGGATGTATAAAAATAAAAAATATGCTTATCAGAACAAAATTCAAAATTATATTTAAAAAATATTTTCTCATATTAGATTTTAATTATATTTATCTTTTACGCTTACCTTCGGACCCCCATAAAACCTCATGCGACCCTCAGGATGAGAGACCCTGCTTTATAACATTTAATCTAAAGAGCGAGAAAAAATAATTGAATACAGCACTTACGGACAATAACTATCGCTTCTAACTCTGCTAGAAATTGATTAACATAATATTATATCGCGCATTTAAAAGAACAACTTAGCATCAGAACTTATGTATGAGTAACACAGAAAGTATCTTGAAGCATCTTTTCATAGAAAAAAAAATATATATACAGATTTAATAGCCCATCAACGCAGTGTATGTATAAAGACATCTAAAAATATTTAAGTATTAACAGAAGTGTAGTTTGTACTTGTAATCATTAAAGTAAGCTTTACTCCTAATATTGCTACAAACCAAAAACAATTTATTGAACGTGGAAACACATTACTTCAGTGATAAAGCTTATATCGAACTCTTAATTCTAACCTCTGCAATTGACACAGTTCCCTTAGTCACTTCTTCACTTTCTCCCTTCTGCAATCAACACTGTTTCCTTACTCAACTCTTCATTTTCTCCCTTTTGCAATGTACACTGTTTCCTTACTCAACTCTTCATTTTCTCCCTTTTGCAATGTACACTGTTCCCTTACTCAACTCTTCATTTTCTCCCTTTTGCAATGTACACTGTTCCCTTACTCAACCCTTCATTTTCTCCCTTTTGCAATGTACACTGTTCCCTTACTCAACTCTTCATTTTCTCCCTTTTTGCAATGTACACTGTTCCCTTACTCAACTCTTCATTTTCTCCCTTTTGCAATGTACACTGTTTCCTTACTCAACTCTTCATTTTCTCCCTTTTGCAATGTACACTGTTTCCTTACTCAACTCTTCATTTTCTCCCTTTTGCAATGTACACTGTTCCCTTACTCACCACTTCACTTTCACCCTTCTGCAATGAACACTGTTCTCTTAGTCACCAATTTCATTTTCTCTCTGCTGACTTCTATAAAATATAATTGGCACAAAAATGGTAGACTCATACCACTTCTAGTTGGCATAGAGCAGTGGTGTTCAACCTTCTTAATTTAGTGCCAACCTTCGTGCTCCCTGCATGCTTCATGCCCAGTCCTTGCTTCTCTTTAATCTGATTCTTTTCGCAAGTTTTTGCAACTTCAGATACACCATTGAATTCTTAAAATTTCAATAATGATACTCACGATTTTATATGTATTTCCAGTAAAGGTTCTGCATACCATTGTAGTACAGTATAATTTTTTTTACTAGCTTTGTTGTTAGTTGAACCACAGTTCTTTCGTGTTTGTACTATATTTTATTCAATGTTTCTTTGTTATAATATTTCTAATATTTGTACTTACGACTGCTAGTTTATTTCCATCACTAGCTTCAGATCCCTTGCTTATTCTTCACGCCTCACCCCAGGGGACGCGCTTCTCGGATTGGGAACCACTGGAATATAAATGGAAACAGGGCCTTCATTTCGCTCAATCCATACCAGAAAACCTTTCACGTCATCTATTACCATTTTCACCGTGATACTATTGATAGACGGACGAACATAGGCTTTCTATAATAAGGGTGTCCCATAAGGAGCCCAACTTTTGAAATGCTCGGCATTTCTGTTCTAGTGAGTTGGCAGTATTTAACGTTACACGAATTTTATCTTTCATCTTTGTGGTTAGTAGTCATGGAGCCCCGGATAGCACATTATCGTCATCTATTTTCTATACGGGTAGGAATGGAGCGCTTCACGACAGAACACTGTGTTATCATAGTGACAGAACACTGTGTTATCATAGAGACAGAACACTGTGTTATCATAGTGACAGAACACTGTGTTATCATAGTGACAGAATACTGTGTTATCATAGTGACAGAACATTGTGTTATCATACAGACAGAATACTGTGTTATCATAGTGACAGAATACTGTGTTATCATAGTGACAGAATACTGCGTTATCATAGTGACAGAATACTGTGCTATCATAGTGACAGAATACTGTGTTATCATAGTGACAGAACACTGTGCTATCATAGTGACAGACAACACGTTGTAAAGTGCTCCATTCCTACCCGTACACAAAAAAGGTGACGATCACACTCTATTCGACGCTCCGTGAGCACAAAGGCAACAGACGAAAATCGTGTAACTTCAGTGTTGCCAAATTACTAGAACAGAAGCGACGGGCATTTCAATAATGCGTTCTTTAAGGGACACCCGTCACCTCTGACACGTATAGCATATTTGTAAGTCTAACAATACGTAAAAACACCGTAAAATTCACCTGATTCTGTTTTAAGGTAGATTTTTCAGGGCATATTACCTCTCCTGATTTCGTGTTAACGAAAATCTTTTTTAATTTACACGACGCCAAAGAAGGATTATTATTATTAGTACTAGTAATATTACGTTATTTAAAAAAAACAGTTATCACAGAGATCCTTCAAACGTGTCAGAAATCTCTTGAAATTTTTAATTCTTTCATAGAAAAATTGAAGACACACATATATATATATCCTCAAGGACTTCCGTTATTGAAGTTCATTTTTAAATTGGAGACAATGCAATGAGAATTATTGATCATAAATCATAAGCTATTGGAACTCGTACATTCAATGATTTACGGGCTATTACCGTTGGAAAATTACAGCTACATCCCTGTCTGGCCATTCACATGTCATATTATATGATTGACTAATTGTATTTACTGTTATTACATATACAATAATGAAAGGAGAAACTTCTTCGATATTACAGTCACAGAAACATGTTTCTGTGTATTCTATCACGTATATATACACATCGTGTTAAAAAAATGTGTCAGAATATTTTGGGAAAGCATTTCTCACACCAAAATAAGAAAATAAAAAGTTCATATGAACCTGTAATCGGAAGTGCGTTGTTTCCTAGTTATAGGATGCTAAAAACTTGAAAAAGTTAACTTTAAGAGTCTTCATCCCGGCGAAATTAAAATACCGCTAATTTTACAGTAATTATGTGATATCTTCAAATAGATAACAAAAATAATCGAGACGTGGAACAAGAGCGCCCTAGACAATATTATTTTTACATGAGATACCGTTATCACGACTCACTTATCTGCTTTCGATTTCGAGCCATTTTGAAAATCGGCATTTATTTTCGCGTTTCTAAACAGCTGCAAACGGAAAGCCACTAGGTGACTTGTGATAATAGTACCTCACGCAAAATAATATTGCCTAGGGCGCTCTTGTTCCATATTTCAATTATCTTTTATCTATTTGAAGATATCACATAATTACTGTAAAATTAGCGGTATTTTAATTTCGCCGGGATGAAGAATCTTAAAGGTCCACAGTTCCACTACTATAGGATCGATCGTAGTCGGGTCAAGACATCACTGAGAAACTAGTGTGTGAATTATTCAAATATTCTATCCATCTTTCATAATCTCCGGTACTTGTACAATCATTTTTAGAAAGGCTGCTTGGGAGTATTTGATCACTCTCAACCTACCTCTCTAAAAATTGGTCTGCAAGTACTGGAGGGTTCTTAAGAGCCTGCCTTACTAAAAATAAGACAAAATTTACAATTGTTCTTTTGCTTATTTTTCATAAGTGAAAGGAGATAATAAAATTTAACTTATCATAATCATAGATAATGTTATTCTACAACAGAAAATATGAACCTGAAAAATTTTTAGTGTTGTCAGAATAACAATTTCCTTAAAATCTAAGTTGAGGCAGCGACTCAAGGAACGAAGTCAACTGTATTTGATTACGCATCATGTTGTTTTGGTTTGCTGTGAACTACTTTTTAAATAATAGTTATATTTAGTTTGTAATAAATAAAACAGTTTTAACATACAGTTATTAAAACTAAATAATAATGTTATTTAAAAGGTAGTTCACAGCAAACCAAAACAACACAATACGTAACCAAGTGCAGTTGAGATATTTCCTCTAGTCACTGCCTTAACTTAGATTTTAGGGAAATTGTTATTCTGGCAACATTGTAATTTCTATGGATGGCAACACTGAAAATTCTTCAGGTTCATATTTGCTGTTGTAGAAGAACATTATCTATGATTGTGGTAAGTTGTATATCATTACATCCTTTCACTTATGAATAAATAAGCAAAAGAAAACTTGTAAATTTTGCCTTATTTTTAGTAAGCCAGGCTCTTAAACATTGATATCTGGATAGTTCACGTACCAGTTCTATAGTGATGTCTTGACCCGACTACGATAGGTGCCATAGTAGTGGAGCTATTAACTTTTGAAGTTCATTTGTTTCACGAATTCTACACCCTATAACTCCGAAACTATCCACTTTAGAGCATAGGTCCATATGATTTTTTTTCTTATTTTGATGTGAGAAATCTGTTCACAAAATATTGTGACTCATTTTTGTAACACCCTGTATACCAGATATAGTTATTTAGAAATTGAGGCTAAGACGGATTCACACAGGTTTGCTATCTTTAATTTGGCTCATGCATAATAATTTCAATCAGACTCATTATAACTTACTCAGAGGTAAAGCGTTCCCCTCTGGTGCTTGGGGTCCCGGGTTCGATCCCAGCCCCCGCCAAGTGAACTTTGTGGTGGACAAACACCGTGTGCGTGGGTTTTCTCGAGGTTCTCCCGTTTTCTTCATTCCACCATTTCATTCATTACACATCATCTCCGTCTCCTTTAGCCTAACCGGGATAACCGTGGGACGTAAAACTCAAAGATTTCATTTCATTTTCATTATAACTTAAGCTTGCATTCGCTCGAAACCCGGGCTGGTTGTTCTCAACAAGGTTCTCGCTCATTAACCTTATTGGTCCCAGGTTTCGTGTCCTGGATGACCTCGTACTCGTTCGTGGCTGGGCTCATTACTCATATTGTGGAGCGAGCTCCTTCAGACTCAGACTCTAGTTTGCTATCAAGTTATAGGCTCGAGGAGACGCGCATCCAGAATATTTTGTTGGAGAGGGGTGTTCAATAACTACAAGCCACTACGTGTATGTAGTGTTGAACGGGTATTATTCAGCACCCGAAAAGACGATAAGTAATTGTAAAATACTTTTACCTACATTTCCAGAAAAGAATATAGAACTAGATTGTTTTTATAAGAGAAAGAGTACCAATGAAGTGTAAGGTCGAATTTTCACGTTATGAGGGAGTATCGGAAACTAAGGTTACAAAGCCGATATTTCTGGAGTTTTGTCTGTTATAAAAAAATGAAGAGTGTGTCGTAATTTAAATACATGGAGCTGGCAACTGTGCAGAGTTTCAGCCATCCGCCACCTGTGGCGCTAGTTGTAGGTAAACACAGATGGCGACTCGTTCGGAAATCTGGTCTCGCGAAAAAGTCCGTTCATTTATTTAATTTTCTATGGGTGAAACATCTAATCGCAGCTGAAATTCAACGGCAGCTGGTAGAGGTTTACGGAGAGACTATAATATCTCGTCAGTATGTAGCAGAAAGGCGTCGAAAGGTTTCGTAGAGAAAACCCTCATCGACGAGAAGCGCAATACCCAACCCAGCAAGGCATCAACAGATTTGAACACAGCTCATGTGGAGGAGCTGATGGACAACAACAGGAGGACAGTGTTCGTAATTTAAGGGAAATTTCCCCTAATCTAGGGAAATATCGTAGGTAAATGTAGCAAAAAGGGGGAATTTTTCGATAAAAAACATGAAAATTTAGGGAAATTCTTGCTCTGACTGATTGACCAGTTCTTCAGAAACAAATCAAAACAACTGCAACAGTTTGTGTGTGTTTGTGCGTTCTAAGTAGCATAATTTGCAACCATTGTTCATTGGGTGTATATATTTTTTTTTTGTAAAAAAGTGAGGGAAGAGTGCCATGAAATGAAATCTTTGAGTTTAACGTCCCACACTTATGCCTGTTAGGCTAAGGGAGACGGATGATTAAGGCAAGTTGAATGATGATGTAAGAATCGGTGGAATAATAGTTTTTGAGGAAACGAGAGTAACCACGGACATGATGTTGGCCACCACAAACTTACTTGACATGGATCGATCCAGAGACCCCACGCACCAAAGGTAAGCACTCTATCACATAGTCACCGTGTACCTAAAAAAAAAAAAATGAAGCAAAAAGAAAATGAATAAAACAAAAGTGGTTGTATTAAATTTAATATTGCTAAATTAACTTTATCGCATTACTTCTGTCATAGGAATTGGACACTCAACAAAGTAGGGAAAATTTGTTAAGAAAAGGGAAAATTTTGAGCCAGTCGAGGGAAATTTTCTTAAGGAAACTTACGAACACTGCAGGAGGATCGCGCTATTTGAAAAAGCATCTCGGAGGTTGTCGCTTCGCTTCAGACCAGGAGGCGGAGCACTTCTTGACAACGTGTCTGAACACGCAAGTACAGGATTTTTACCAGGAAGGAATCTTCAAACTCATCCCACGGTGCGACAAGTGAATCAACCGATATGAAGATTATGTCGAAAAATAACCTAATGTATTGTACTATCGGTTGGATGTATTGCTTGTATGAAATAATGTATACATCTTTCGCTGAAGGCTTTGTAACCTTATTTTCTGATCACCCCTCGTATATCAATCATTTCCCTGTTAAACAAGTAGTTTTATTGAGAAGCTTCTTGGTGTGTCTCCCGCGCCAAAGGCGCGTACGCTATTCGTATAGATACGAGAGATCTCTCCTGTTAACCGCCAATCACTTTTAAAATCAATAATGTTATCAGATTTATCCTAGGGCCCAGTGGTTCCCCTTCGATTTACCTGGCGCTCCCCCTTCGTAATCCCTACTTACTTTCTGCCCTCCTTTATCCCCACTTGTTTGTCATACTTTTTGTCTGGCCTTTTCTGGGATTTCAGATGCAGCATTTTATTTTGAAATCTTCAGTAATAATAACAATACTATGCTATTATATAGAACTGTAGAAGTGATTGACTCATTATCAGCCAGACCATATTTCTATAGGGAGGAATGTGTAATTTACATAAAATGCTCCTTTTGTCACAAAAACAAGGGATAAGGAAGGATTTTCGAAAACGTGTATCCTAAAACAGTAATGGTAGTTTTTTCAAGGAACTGTATCTCCCAGATTTCTGAAGTTAGGAAGATAAAACTTGGAACACCAATTTACCATAAAAAGTATTTTTTTAAGCTTTTTTTTAAAAATTCCACACCTTAGAGGGGAGTTACACGTACGTACTATTTTACACGTACTATATTGGTCACATTTAAGTTTGTCGTGTCCTCATTAATTTAGTTGCTTGAGGGTAAGTGTGAGGGCGTCATTTGAGTGTGGGTGTGAGCAAGGGCGAGGGTGAGGGCGTTAATGGAGGATGAGTGTGAGGGAGGGTGAGGGCGTTAATGCAGGGTGATGACGAGGGTGTTAATGGAGGGTGAAGTTGAGGGCGTCAATGGAGAGTGAGTGTGAGGGAGGGTGAAGTTGAGGGCATCAATGGAGGGTGAGTATGAGGAAGGGTGAGTATGAGGAAGGGTGAGTGTGAGGACGTCAATAGAGGGTGAGTGTGAGGACGTCAATAGAGGGTGAGTGTGAGGGAGGGTGAGGGTAGGGCGTCAATGGAGGGTGAGTATGAGGGAGGATGAGGGGAGGCCGTCAATGGAGGGTGAGTGTGAGGGCGTCAATGGAGGGTGAGTGTGAGGGAGGGTGTGTGAGAGCGTCAATGGAGGGGAGTGTGAGGGAGGGGGAGGGGAGGGCGTCAATGGAGGGTGAGTGATGGATGGGGAGGGTGAGTGGCGTCAATTGAGGATGAGAGTGAGGGTGAAGGAGGGTTAGGAAAAATTACCATCTCTGATTGATACCTTAGAGCAGGGTTTCTCAACCTGGGGATCGTGAAGATAAGCGGAAGAGATAAATATAATTCGAATCTAATACCGGGAAATATTTTTAAATATTATTTTAAATTTCGATTTGATAAGCATATTTTTATTTTTACATATATACATACTCTTAAGAACAACCAAAAATAAGTCTACTAAATATTTTCAACAGATGCAGAGTTGTTTAAAATCAATTTAAATGAAAGAGGTACGATATGAAACTGATGAGAACTGCATATTGAAATACCAGAAAAATACAACGTAACAAAATCTGAATATTGAAATACAATTAAAATTGAAAGCTAATGAGATACCCGTGTTGCGTTTGTTGCAAATAGCTGTGTTGCGTTTGTTGATAAATCAACAATGGACAAATCTGTCGGCAGTAAAAAGGTGCGTGAAGTTAGGCAGGACCACTAATAGCTCAAATTCTGAAACTCGGTGCAGAATTTGAGTAGAATTTGAGCTCTAAGAAATACCAACTCCCAGAATTTGAGCTTTCAATTTAAAGGCTCTAAGTCCATTTGAAAGGTGGTCCTGCCAACTTCACGCTGCAGGACCACCGAAAGCTCAGATTCTCAAACTCCGTTGGAATATTCAGTAGAATTTGTGCTTTCAAAAAAACCAACTCCCGGAATTTGAGCTTTCAAATTAAAGGGTCTAAGTCCACTTAAAAGCCGCAATTTTTCACACATCGTAATAGGAAATCAACAGCTAAAATTCTGAAACTTCGTACAGATATTGAGTAGAATTTGAGTCCTCAGAAAAACCAACTCCCAGAATTTAAGCTTTCAATTTAAAGGCTCTAAGTCCATTTGAAAGGTGGTCCTGCCAACTTCACGCTGCAGGACCACCGAAAGCTCAAACTCTCAAACTCCGTCCAGATATTCAGTAGAATTTAAGCTTTCAAAAAAACCAACTCCCGGAATTTGAGCTTTCAATTTAAGGGGTCTAAGAACATTTGAAAGGTGGTCCTGCCAACTTCACGCTGCAGGACCACCGAAAGCTCAAACTCTCAAACTCCGTCCAGATATTCAGTAAAATTTGAGATTTCAAAAAAACCAACTCCCGGAATTTGAGCTTTCAATTTAAAGAGAGTAAGTCCACTTAAAAGCTGCAAATTTGAACATATCGTACAAGGACACCAACAGCTCAAATTCTGAAATTCGTGCAGATATTGAGTAGAATTTGAGCTCTAAGAAATACCAACTCCCAGAATTTGAGCTTTCAATTTAAAGGCTATAAGTCCACTTAAAAGCTGAAATTTTGAACGCATCGTACCAGGACACCAACAGCTCAAAATTCTGAAACTTCGTGCTGATATTGAGTAGAACTTGAGCTCCCAGAAAAAAACAACTCCCAGAATCTGAGCTTTCAATTTAAAGGCTCTAAGTCCATTTGAAAAGTGGTCCTGCCAACTTCACGCTGCAGGACCACCGAAAGCTCAAATTCTCAAACTTCGTCCAAATATTCAGTAAAATTTGAGATTTCAAAAAAACCAACTCCCGGAATTTGAGCTTTCAATTTAAAGGGCCTAAGTCCACTTAAAAGCTGCAATTTTGAACAAATCGTAACAGGACACCAACACCTCAAATTCTGAAACTTCGTGCAGATATTGAGTAGAATTTGAACTCTCAGAAAAACCAACTTCCAAAATTTGAGCTTTCAATTTAAAGGGTCTAAGTCCACTTAAAAGCTCCAATTTTGAACACATCGTACCAGGACACCATCATCTCAAATTCTGAAACTTCGTGCAGGTATTGAGTAGAATTTGAGGTCTCAGAAAAATCAACTCCCAGAATTTAAAATTTTAATTTAAAGGCTCTAAGTCTATTTGAAAAGTGGTCCTGCCAACTTCACGCTGCAGGACCACTGAAAGCTCAAATTCTCAAACTTCGTCTAGATATTCAGTACAATTTCAGCTTTAAAAAAACTACCGAATTTTAGCTTTTAATTTAAAGGGTCGAAGTGCACTAAAAAGTTGCAATTTTGAACACATCGTACAAGGACACGAACAGCTCAAATTTTGAAACTCCATCCAGATATTCAGTACAATTTGAGCTTTCAAAAAAAACAACTCCCGGAATTTGAGCTTTCAATTTAAGGGGTCTAAGTCCACTTAAAAGCTGCAAGGACCAGGACACCAACAGCTCAAATTATGAAACTTCGTACAGATATTGAGTAGAATTTGAGCCCTCAGAAAAGCCAACTCTCAGAATTTAAGCTTTCAATTTAAATGCGCTAAGTCGATTTGAAAGGTGGTGCTGCCAACATCACGCTGCAGGACCACCGAAAGCTCAAATTCTCGAACTCCGTTGGGATATTCAGTAGAATTTGAGCTTTCAAACAAAACTCCCGGAATTTGACATTTCAATTTATAAGGTATGAGTTCACTTAAAGGCTGCAATTTTGAACACATCGTACCAGGATACCAACAGCTCAAATTCTGAAAGTTCGTGCAGATATTGAATAGAATTTGAGCTCTGAGAAAAACCAACTCCCAGAATTTGAGCTTTCAATTTAAAGGCTTTAAGTCCATTTGAAAGGTGGTCGTGATAACTTCACGCTGCAGGACCACCGAAAGCTTACATTCTCAAACTCCGTCCAGATATTCAGTAGAATTTGAGCTTCCAAAAAAAACCAACTCCCAGAATTTGAGCTTTCAATTTAAAGGGTCTAAGTCCAGTTAAAAGCTGCAATTTTGAATACATCGTACCGGGACACCAACAGATCAAATTCTGAAGCTTCATGCAGATATTGAGTAGAATTTGATCTCTCAGAAAAACCAACTCCCGAAATTTGAGCTTTCAATTTAAAGGCTATAAGTTCACTTAAAAGCAGCAATTTTGAACTCATCGTACCAGGACACCAACAGCTCAAATTCTGAAACTTCGTGAAGATATTGAGTAGAATTTCAGCTCTCAGAAAAACCAACTCCCAGTATTTGAGCTTTCAATTTAAAAGCTCTAAGTCTATTTGAAAGGTGGTCCTGCCAACTTAACGCTGCAGGACCACTGTAAGCTCAAATTCTCAAACTCCGTCCAGATATTCAGTAGAATTTGAGCTTTCAGAAAGACCAACTCACGTAATTTGAGCTTTCAATTTAAAGGGTCTCAGTCCACTTAAAACCTGCAATTTTGAACACATCGTACCAGGACACAAACAGCATAAATTCTGAAGCTTCGTGCAGATATTGAATAGAATTTGAGCTCTCTGAAAAACCAACTCCCGTAATTTGAGCTTTCAATTTAAAGGGTGTAAGTCCACTTAAAAGCCGCAATTTTGAACACATCGTACCAGGACACCAACAGCTCAAATTCTGAAATTTTGTGTAAATATTGAGTAGAACTTGAGCTCTCAGAAAAACCAACTCCCACAATTTGACCTTTCAATTTAAAGGCTTTAAGTCCATTTGAAAGGTGGTCCTGCCAACTTCACGCTGCAAGACCACTGTAAGCTCAAATTCTCAAACTCCGTTAAGATATTCAGTAGAATTTGAGCTTTCAAAAAAACCAACTCCCGGAATTTGAGCTTTCAATTTAAAGGATCAAAGTCCACTTAAAAGCTGCAATTTTGAACAAATCGTAACAGGACACCAACAGTTCAAATTCTGAAAGTTCGTGCAGATATTGAGTAGAATTTGAGCTCTGAGAAAAACCAACTCCCAGAATTTGAGCTTTCAATTTAAAGGCTTTAAGTGCATTTGAAATGTGGTCCTGCCAACTTCACGCTGCAGGACCACCGAAAGCTCAAATTCTCAAACTCCGTCCAGATATTCAGTACAATTTGAGCTTTCAAATAAACCAACTCCCGGAATTTGAGCTTTCAATTTAAAGGGTTTAAGTCCAGTTAAAAGCTGCAATTTTGAACACATCGTACCGGGACACCAACAGATCAAATTCTGAAACTTCGTGCAGATATTGAGTAGAATTTGATCTCTCAGAAAAACCAACTCCCAGAATTTGAGCTTTCAATTTAAAGGCTATAAGTCCACTTAAATACTGCAATTTTGAACTCATCGTACCAGGACACCAACAGCTCAAATTCTGAAACTTCTTGCCGATATTGAGTAGAATTTGAGCTCTCAGAAAAACCAACTCCCCGATTTGAGCTTTCAATTTAAAGGCTATAAGTCCACTTAAATACTGCAATTTTGAACTCATCGTACCAGGACACCAACAGCTCAAATTCTGAAACTTCTTGCCGATATTGAGTAGAATTTGAGCTCTCAGAAAAACCAACTCCCCGATTTGAGCTTTCAATTTAAAGGCTCTAAGTCCATTTGAAAGGTGATCCTGCCAACTACACGCTGCAGGACCACTGTAAGCTCAAATTCTCAAACTCCGTCCAGATATTCAGTAGAATTTGAGCTTTCAGAAAGACCAACCCACGGAATTTGAGCTTTCAATTTAAAGGGTCTCAGTCCACTTAAAACCTGCAATTTTGAACACATCGTACCAGGACACAAACAGCATAAATTCTGAAGCTTCGTGCAGATATTGAATAGAATTTGAGCTCTCTGAAATCCAACTCCCGTAATTTGAGCTTTCAATTTAAAGGGTGTAAGTCCACTTAAAAGCCGCAATTTTGAACACGTCGTACCAGGACAATAACAGCTAAAATTCTGAAACTTCGTGTAATATTGAGTAGAACTTGAGCTCTCAGAAAAACCAACTCCCACACTTTGACCTTTCAATTTAAAGGCTCTAAGTCCATTTGAAGGGTGGTCCTGCCAACTTCACGCTGCATGACCATCGAAAGCTCAAATTCTCAAACTCCGTCCAGATATTAAGCAGAATTTGAGCTTTCAAAAAAAAACAACTCCCGGAATTTAAGCTTGCAATTTAAAGGGTCCAACTCCACTTAAAAGGTGCAATTTTGAACACATCGCACGAGGACATTAACAGCTCAAATTCTGAAACATCGAGCAAATGTTAAGTAGAATTTGAGGTCACAGAAAAACCAATTCCCGTAATTTGAGCTTTCAATTTAAAGGGTCCAACTCCACTTAAAAGCTGCAATTTTGAACACATCGTACCAGGACACCAACAGCATAAATTCTGGAACTTCGTGCATATATTGAGTAGAACTTGAGCTCTGAGAAAAACCAACTCCCAGAATTTGAGCTTTCAATTTAAAGGCTCTAAGTCCATTTGAAAGTTGGTACTGTCAACTTCACACTGCAGGACCACTGACAGCTCAAATTCTCAAACTCCGCCCAGATATACAGTAGAATTTGAGCGTTCAAGAAAAAGCACTCCCGAAACTTAAGCTTCCAATTTAAAGGGTTTAAGTCCACTTAAAAGCTGCAATTTTGAACACATCCTATCAGGACACCAATAGCTAAAATACTGAAACTCGGTGCAGATATTGAGTAGAATTTGGACCACCTTTGGACCACCATTTAAAGTCTTGCATTCGTTGAAGATTGTTAGAATTGAACACGTTTTTGAGCTATGAAGTATGTAACGTTGCATTTGTTGGCGGATTGTATTCCATGGAATATCGGGCGCTGTCAGAATTGAGTGCGTCAAGGAATTTATAACGTTTCATAGTTGTAAGATAGGATCTTTAGACAATCAGCATCTGGCTTAACTTTAGAGGTGCCCCTCTAGTTTCTGTCCTACAAAAATGCATATAAAACATTATTAAAATTTAGGTTAAATTACGTTAGATTATGTTTGGTTAGGGTAGGTTGTTTTTCAGTTCTTTCCCCACACTGTCTACACTGTGTTCTCAAATTTATTAATCCATGGTAATCACAGCAATTCAATAGATCATCTTCATTATTCTTATACTCAGTAAGGCTCAACGCAGAAATATCATATCTAACGCACCGATTCGTCATGCTGTACGACTACCATGCTACTAAAGCATTGAAACGTTCCTGGGAGCGCGGTGGCTCAGTAGTAGAGCGTTCACCTCCGGTGCTTGGGGTCCCTGGTTCGATCACAGCTCGCGCCGTCTGGACTTTGTGGTGGACAAACACCGTGCTCGTGAGTTTTCTCGGGGTTCTCCCGTTTCCTCCCACTTTCTTCATTCCACCATTTCACTTATCTCTCATCATCACCGTCTCCTTTAGCCTATCCGTGGGATGTAAAACTTAAAGATTTCATTTCGTTTCATTTTTGAAACGTTCCAAGAAACCTTCCACGTCTTGCAAATAGTACCAACTTTTACATATAATTTATCGTATTAGACATAACTTTACTCGCAAGCTTACACTCATAAAGATCACATAAGAATTCCAAGTCACGATTTCCTATCTCCATTCTCCTGCAAATTTTACAAATTTTCGGTAAAAGCGGAGGGACACCACTAAAATTAATCGTAGCGTCTGTTAGAGTTTAATGTATTTTAGAACTCAGGGATAAGTAACTTTGAACGATTGGATTCTTTAGAAAATCGGGGACTACTAGAAATGTGTGTATGTTTGAACTGGGAGACTTATAGTATTTCATAGTTCCAGATTTTTTTTTGTTTGTTTTAGACAATCTGAGTTTGTTAGAATAGAATGGATATTAGAACTCTCAAATTTGTAGCGTTGTATTGGTTCAAGGATCACATTTCTTAAGAAATCGGAGGCTAGTAGCGTTGAGTGCGTATTTTAAGTACGGTAATGTATTACGATTCATAGTTGCTGAATTCTGTTCTTTAGAAATGTTATTATTGAATGATTCTTAACTCCGGGATTTGTAATTTTGAATTCGTTCAAGGATAAGATTTTTTATAAAATCAGAGCCTGTTAGAATTGAATGCAAAGCTTAAGTACGGAATTTATAACGTTTAACTGTTGCAGGATTAGGTTGTTTAGAGAATTAGAAGCTGTTAGCTTTCAGAAAATTTTTGAAACTCGAGATTCGGAACTTTCCTGTCTTTCTAAAATTTTATGATGGACTTTGAATCATATCTGTCCTCATTGAGAACACTAATTGGGTTACCTATTATTCTTTGTTGTTCAAGTGTTTTTAAAGAGAAAGTAAAGTATATTTTTGACCTTTTTCTGCATTATTATGTTTCTAAAATTAGGGAAAATGAAGGTATCTTAAACTGTTTACTGGTGAAATCCATGAAAACTTACCCTTTTTTCCAAGATAGAAAATTCTTTGAAATATGTTTATACGACTTCAACTTACTGGTAGACTTTAATGGCCCCAATTATTGTAACTGCGTATTAGACTTTTTCGAGAATTTTTTTTTTTTTTTTTTGTATTTCTCTCTCCTTTATTGTCTTTTTAAGGATCTTTGCATTGGGGATAGAGCATTTACTTTTAATAGTATTGTACCTGTAACAAAAATCGAGACCCAATTTTTATTACTTTATTATTATTATTATTATTATTATTATTATTATTATTATTATTATTATTATTATTGGTGGTGGGGGTGGGTGGGGGTGTAAAGTGCATTAAGTAAAAAATTAGTGTTTTACACAAATCGCATTTGAAAGTTCAGGCATAAATCTAAAATCCGGTTTTGCGAAAATGATTAGCTGTTGTAAATTTTCATATTAATAGAACTGTTTTTTTATTTATGTCTGAAACCCAAAACCGGATTTTTGGATTTATATTTGAACTTTCAAATGCGACTTGTATAAAACACTAACTTTCGACTTAACGCACTTTAGACACCCACCCGCCAATTATAATTACTATTATTTCACAAAGTGGATACTTTCAAATGTCTAGGATCAATATTGACAGACCAAAATGATATTCACGAAGAAATGCAATGTCGACTAGAAACAGGGAATTTGTGTTATTTTTCACTTCAAAATCTTTTGCCGTCGCGAATTCTGTCGAGGAATTTGAAGCTTAAAATATACAGTGGCTCAATAAAGAAGTCGGACATATACATATTCACACATTCAAGAGAGAATAGACATTCCAAGAGTACGCTTCAAAGAACAAAAAATATATTTTAAGTACTCTATATTATTTACTTATGGAAAATAGAAACATTAATGACAAAACTCAATTTCATGACTACAAAAAATACAAAAAATGAAAATACAGCTAAAATTCATGTCAAAAAAGAACTCGGACAGGCAAGACCACTCTCTTTCTTTTTGGGCTTAATAGGGGAATTTCCAAGAGTTTGTCTACTTGACACTTTTAAATGTCCAAATGAAGCGAGTTGAAACCGAACTGTTTTTACGTGGGTGAAACTGTGTGTTTAAAAGTTAAAATGGGAAGTCAACATGGGCAAACATCTTAAGCAGTAAGAGAACTTTTTCAAAAACATTAAGGAGAGGAAAAATCAGTTCGTCATACTGTGGAAATAGTTGATTGGTAACTCCCCACAGTTCATATTATTAGACGTTTTAAATCAACAAAATCAGTGGAAAATACACCAAAAAGTGGTAGATCTAGAGTGTTTTCAAAGTCAGACGAGCGATGGATTGTTCTATAAGTTAATATAAACTCCAAAACAAGTATTTTAAACTGGCCAAAGAAGTATCAGAACATCTTAATAAACGTTTGCATCCCGAAACGATACGATTTGTTTTAAGAAAAGTAATCTACGTACATGGAAGAGTAGCCCGTAAAATACCGTTCGTGAGCAAGTGCAATAGACAAAAGAGACTTAGTTTTGAAAAAGATTGTAAAAATAAAGATTTTTCGTTTAGGAGCAATGTGTTATTCGCGGACGAAAACAAATTTAATTTGTTTCGCTCAGATAATACATGTTGCATCTGGCGAAAACCTAATGGAGAACTCAGATCGAGTAATCTACGATCCACTGTGAAATATAGAGGTGTATCAGTAATGGTTTGGGGCTGTATGTCCTCTGCTGGTCCAGATAAACTTTGTGTAATCGATGGTATTATGGACCAACTGAAGTATTTAAACATTCTGAAGCAAAATATGGTACAAAATACTGAAACATTGGGAATAATAGAGAACTTACAGTACTACCAGGATAACGATCCCAAGCACAAATCACTCAATATGCGTTTGTGGCTCCTGTATAATGGTCCGCACGTGCTGGAAACACCCCCGCAATCTCCTGATGTTAATATTATTGAGCACTTATGGGCTTATTTGGTAAACCAGTTAAAATATCGTACTATTAGAACAAAGGAAGACTTGGAATCAGCACTTCAGACTGAATGGTCAAAAGGCGATCCTTCCTTCTGCAAAAAACTTGTAAAATCCATGCCAGAAAGATTAAAAGCGATCGTGAAAACTAAAGGATTGACTACAAAATATTAAAAATATCTAATAACATTCTAAAATTTTGCTACAAATTAAGTGTCCGAGTTCTTTTTTGACATGGATTTACGCCATATTTTCACTTTTTGTATTTTTTATAGTCATGAAATTGAGTTTTGTCATTGATGTTTCTATTTTTCATAAGTAAATAATATAGAGTAATTAAAATGTATTTTTTGTTCTCTGTAGAATACTCTTGGAATGTTTATTCCTCTTGGAATGTGTAAGTATGTATATGTCCGACTTCTTTATTGAGCCACTGTATAAAACAATAAAAATGTCTATTGTTCTGTATGATTGCGAAACATGGTCGTTTTCTCTGAAGGAAGAACGCAGATTTAGTGTTTGAGAATAAGATCCTGAGACGAATATTCGAACTCAAGAAGAATGGGAATGGAGAATGGTGGAAACTTCATAACAAGGAACCACATAATTTATACGGTTTGCCAAACATTATTAGGGTCATCAAGTCTAGGAGGCTCAGGTGGGCAGGTCATGTAGCTAGAATGGAAGGAGGTAGGAAAGCTTTCAAAGTCTTTAACTGGAAGACCAATCGCAAAACGACCATTAGGAAGACCTAGGTGCAAATGGAAGGACAATAATAAGATGGATCTTGCAGAAATAGGATTACAAAGTACTAACTGGATCCAGTTGGTTGAGGACAGAAGTCAGTGACTATTGTGAACGCGGCTTTGTTCCTTCAGGTTCCATGGGCCATAGAATTAGTTAGTTAATTATTATTTCACATATATAATCTTCTTGATTAATAATACTAACACAATAATAAAAAAAGAAGGGAGTAAAAAGGTTTATAGGAAATACTAGTTACATGTCGTTTTACATTTATGTGAGATTTTACACTATGTAGCCTAAGTTTCTTGTTTTTAATATGGTTTGTTCCTGACCTACTGGGAGTTTCTGGTTTCTGATTTCAAGATTCTTGTAGCTGTAATACTACACTGGATGAACAGGACACTGATAACCCAATCTGGTTTTCTGTAGTAATGACCCCTCCTTGTCCTTGCCACCCCAACACTACTTAATTTCAGCGACTCTACAGTGGCCATCAAACCAGTGTCACTAAAGTACACTGAGAAAAAAAATCTGTTCTCCGGACAGCGGTATATTGTACAAATACACGGAATCCTGTTGCTTAGTACAGAAATCAGTATTGAGCTTATGTTATCCATATGCTACATACGCACTGCCCTTAGATGTTACATCATGCCGTTGTAGGACGTCTGACATTTAACAGTTTTCCGTATATCACATACATATACTTATGTTACCTTCGTCAGCTATATGTTATATACGTCCATTTGTATGTGAGATCCTGACCGCCTATATCGTTTCATACGGAAAGTACGTACAGATGGAACACATATACAGAAAGTGTTATAAAACATGTCTTTTCAGTTATACGTCTGCTGTACGTTAAGTTCATAAACTACAGGAATTACGCATGTAACCTATCTTTTTAAGTACGCCACCTACATTTTTCTCAGTGTACTTATCACTATTTAGTTGCTGACTGGTATTTATTGATGTTTGAACTATCTTACGCCCGCTCAAGTGACATATTAAGAGAAATTGGAGAAAAAGTTAATAAAAACTCATGTTCAAGGTGAGACAAGAATCCTATCTACTAGGCTTCGTATATGTAAGCTATATTTGTATAGCATGTACGAGTGTTTATTTCATCTTGTACGCTGCCATGACATCAAAATCTAAAGAATTTTATTTATTAACGCTTGAAGAAAGTAAATTATAACATTTTAATACAATTACTAGCTGAACTTGCGCTCTCTACACAGCGCATCATTCACATATGAGCATGAACCTCCTTGTCATTCGTCACAACATCTATACATGTTCCTTTACAGAAGTAAGTGAAAGACGGCTTGATAAAAATCGGCATGGGGTACCATAAAGGGGAGTTTTATTGTCAATATCTCGCACCGTTTGCAAAATTTGAGTCTACTTGCTGGTTGGAGTTCCTAATTCATGCATGATCAGTGTTTTCTTTCTTCTTGGATACAGTATGCAACAAGCAAATACACACACAGAATTAATTATAATATCAGTGATATATGATATTCATTGGGCAAAACACTCCAAACAATGAAGATTCATCTTAGACTGGAGAAATGGTTCTCCTTCGTTTCCATTACCATTTGGCCATGAAACAAACGCCGGAGAGATATACTAACCATGTATGTAAATGTGTGGTGTTAAAATGTATAACTCGTAAAATATGATGCTTTTAAAAATTTCACTACTTCAAGTGTATCCCTAAAAGCGTAATAAAGAAATAACGACCATTTAAAAAAAAAAAAAAAAAATAATTAGAACTGAACAACCTATACAAAATATGCAATCGATCAATGAAAACGACAACTTTTTAGAGTCTATGGTTTCCGAGATATCATTGTCAAAAAAATTGACCAGAAAAATATAAACCTCTACAAACATACAGGGTGTCCGAGAAGTCCTTCCCTGATTACAGAAATTGATAACTCAGGCTAGAAATACGATAGAAATATGAAACTGGTGTTGAATTGTTTACAAACTATAAAAGTTTTTGTCTGTGTCGTTTATTGTTTCGTGCTTACAAAGTGCAACTCGTTCAGGCCTTGTTGCCCGACGACGGTACACGTCGATATGACTTTGCGGTCGAAATGCTATCACGTATTGAGGGCGATAATGGTTATCTCAGACGAATTGCCTTTTCCGACGAAGCGACATTCTTTGTCAGTGGAGTAGTGAATCGCCATAATGTACGCATTTGGGGTTCAGAACCCCCCAGAGAGAACCGAACACGTGTACCAGATCTTGAAGCCCTGCAGCAACGAATAACCACAGTCGTTGCATCGATCCCTCCATTGATGTTGGCTAATGTGTGGATGGAAATTGAATATCGCCTAGATGTGCTACGTGCTACCAAGGGTGCTCATGTGGAAGTGTACTGATGTGACCAAAACTTTTATAGTTTGTAAACAATTCAACACCAGTTTCATATTTCTATCGTATTTCTAGCCTGAGCTATCAATTTCTGTAATCAGGGAAGGACTTCTCGGACACCCTGTATAAACCTAGCATTTTAATATATAGATAATAAAACTTCACCGTAACATACTCTCATAAAGTGAGCCAACAAAAGAAATATTTTTTTACATTGTCTAGGAAATTCCTTAGGGCCTCACTCCCAAGCTCCAAAGTCAGTTTGCTAAACATGTTGTACAGAGAAGTAAACACAACATGATAAATGAAATAGAGATGAAAAGAAAAGAAAACAAGATAGACAATCTTGAAATCTACTCGAAAAAAGAAAAGAGTTGTTGCTGAGTACAAATCTTCACCTTAATCGATGAGATTAGAGAGAGAGGTAAGGAGAATCGACGTGGAGTAGGGGGTTAGAAGAAAGAAAAAGAGAAAAGGAGAGAGAAACTCAAATAGAGATAAATCATTCTCTTCCCGAGGCAAGTCTACTTCGAATTGCATGACCCTGAACACAAACTGCAAAACAAATAATCTTGAAATACAGAAGCTAGAAGAAGTGTGGGGAGACTTCTTCGAAACATCCGCTTTCCAATTGGCACAAATCTTTCTTTCTCTTTATCTATCCCTGAAACAGAGAAACGAAAGAAAAAACGACTATTTTCTTTTTAACGCAAGGAATTCTTTCTAAATGTTGACCGAGTCTTGTAAAAACGGGGGAAAAAAGCACAAGCACTTAAGAGGCCTAATCAATGCGAAATTAAGATATCGCTAATTTTACGGTAATTATGTGATATCTTCAAATAGGTAAAAGATATAATCGAAATGTGGAACAAGAGCACTCTAGACAATATTATCTTGCATGAGTTACCGTTATTACGAGTCACCGAGTAGCTTTTCGTTTGCAGCCATTTACAAACGCGAAAATAAAAGACGATTTTCTAAATGGCTGGAAATTGAAAGCAGATAAGTGAGTCGTGATAACGGTATCATATGTAAAATAATATTGTCTACCGACCTCTTGTTCCACTTTTCGATTATCTTTTATCTATTTGAAGATATTATATAATTACTGTAAAATTAGTGGTATTTTAATTTGGCCGTGACGGGGCCACTCAAGACAAGTTTTAAAACGAAATACATAATATTATATTTAAGAAAACTGGTTACACAGCTTTCTTTAGACCAGTGGTTCCCAATCTGTGGTTCGAGGCTCCTAGAAGGGGAACGTGAAGAGTAGTGCTCTGAACGGGTCGGGTCTGGTTGAAGACCGACCCGACCCGACCCGTGACCCGAATTGACTGACCCGACCCGATAACCCTACCCGACCCGAGTAACCCGACCCGATTGACCCAACCCGACACGAGCTGACCCGACTGACCCGACCAGACAACCCGACCCGAGTAACTTGACTCGACAACCCGACCCGAGTTAACCTGACTGACCCGACCCGAGTTGACCCGATCCGTTTGAGAGCACTAGTGAAGAGCAAATAAAGAAACTGACAGAAATAAACTGCGAAGTTATGAATAAAACAACACTCGTAATTACGATTTGTAAGTTAGCTTTCACAAATTTTCGTGCTTCTATTAAACATTTCCACGTTAATGAATGCTAAATAATTATGCAAATTAAAATTGTTTACAAAATTACCAAAATGAATACAGAATGCTACTTCAGTGTACGATACAGGCTTTAAAACTTATTATAGTTCAAATTATTATTATTATTATTATTATTAGTGAAGATTTGAGAATTCAATCGCAAAAAGAGTAAGAAAAAAGCACGTATTAACAAGGAATTGAGGATGGGGGCAGCCCAGTGGCTCAGTTGTAGAAAGCTTTCCTCTGGTGCATGGGGTCCCTGGTTCGATACCCGCCCGAGAAAGTTGCTGGTGGACAACGTCGTATCCGCGAGTTTTTTCCTGATACTCCCGTTTCCTCCCACTTTCTCATCCCACCAATTTTTCCATTATCATTCACTTGCCTTAATCATCCATCTCCCTTAGCCTAATGGGCATAATCGAAGGACTTCAAACTAAAAAAAAAATCATTCATTTCATTGGCTCTTTTGCGAGAGTTCCCTAATTCGACCCCAGGACATGTGAATTTGTGGTGGACAACATCGTGTAACTAGGGTTTTCTCGGTATTCTCCCGCTTTCGTTAACATTCTTTTCCCACAAACTCTTTCATAATTGTATCACAGGGCACGGTGGCTCAGTGGTGAAGCGCTTAGCTCTGGACAGTGGGGTCCTTGGTTCAATCCCCGCCAAATAAATTTGTATTGGGCAAGATCGTGTATGTTAGTTTTCTCAGAGTATTCCTGTTTCCTCCCACTTTCTCAACCCACCATTCCTTCCATCATCATTCACTTGCCTTAATCATGGTCTCACTTAACCTCACAAACGTAATAGTGGGACGTTAAACTGAAATATTCCATTTTCTTTCATGATCATTCGCTTTCATTAAGAATCCCTTTCATTTACCTTTAAGGTGGATCACTAGGTGTTCTCGGTGCTGTACTAAACGCTGCTTGAATAGTGCGGCATTGCCAGATAGTGTCGAGTGTTTACTGATGCCAGATAATAAAGGGAGTAATCATGGAATTCTGCTTAGATACTTACTGGAGAAATTCGTTTTCGACCCTTACCTCGATTCCTCTTCTCCAATTGCACCGCTAGAATCCAGGAATTTTCTTATTGTGACTACTACAGTAAACATACAAATTTGGCAACAACGCATTATGGCGTTCTGCGCAAGTTTCATCTCAAAATCTATTTCCTTAAATGTACATTAATATTTAAATAAAATATGAAACATAACACGAAAAACGGTCAAACAATATATCTATTTCGTAATAAGATTGTTACTTTAAGATAATTTACACAAACAAATAAACATTTCATAAAACGGAGCACTTCTAGTAAGATCTTACAGCAAGTGCCATCTTGTGTGCTCATTGTAAAATGAATCAAATATTTTCTTTTATTTGTTACATTTTTCGATATCAGGAGACACAACCAAATGAATCAGTGTCTTGTGTTGTAGCTGAAACTTAACTTTATCTTATAGTACAATATTTATAATATGTAACGTTTCATTGCGCAGTAGTTAAGGCAATGGGCTAAAATATGTACTGACTTCCGGGTGGTGATCCACCTTAAAAGCATAGAAGTAGAACAAAAAATTTCAGATTTCATTTTACTTTCACATGAGATCCCATTGTGTACCTGTGACCCAGTTCGTATGCGAACGACATAACCTCGACGGAACTCTTTGTAACACAACTTTTAGTATTAATACCTCGATACAAAGTCTCACCTTTCGTAAGAAGTGTATTTATTAACTTGCTTGAACTTTTACAAATGTAGAATTAAAAAAAAGAAAAAAACAAAAAAAAAAAATGAAAAAGAAAATAGAACACCTTGTTGTAACTTTTGATTAAAACTTTATTTTCGTTTTTTTTTTTTTTTTTTTTTTTTTGCTTTCTTTTAGAAGACGTAAGAGTTTCTGACGTAAGAACTTCAAGGTTTTACTTTTATTTTTTTCCCCTTTTGAATAAACAAACAGAGGAATTGGTAGGCAAGAGAAACACAGATTGTAAATCAATCATTCTTTCACAACAGATCACTCGTAAATAGAAAGATCAACAAATTATGTTCGAATGATTGCTCCCTTTCTGATAGTCAATTAAAAGTCAATTGAAAGTATGCAAGTCATAGAAATCCAGTCAGCAATTACTCACCAAAGGCTAAGACTATTTCGTAACAGCAAATGAAGATAAAGAACATTTCATGCGTAGTCATAGTAAAAATCTTTCAGATACAAACATCGGTTTCTCTCTTTTTCTCTGTACATATATATACACAGATATATATACAGGATGTTTCGAAACAACACCGACAACGTTTGGGTGGTGATTCCTGACACCAAGATAAGACAAACAGAACAGACCAAGCTGGGTGCATAATGCTTCCTTTCGGAGTTATAGGCTGTCGAAAACATGAAAAAAAAAATGAAGTGTAAAGGTCCATAACACCAAAACTATGGGACCTACCGTAGTCGGGTAAAGACTTCCCTTAGGAACTAATATGTGCCCTATCGAAACATCCATGTTTCAGAATCCTGCGGTACTTCCGCAACAATTTATATAGAGGCAGTTTAGCAATGCGCATATAACTTGAAGTACTCACCACCTACCAGGGTTGGAAAAAATAGTTTTATTTGAAAAAGAACAAAACATGTGTTTAAAACATGAAAAAGATGTTCAAAATGTTTTAAACATTTTGAACAGTTTAAAACACAATTTTAAACATATTTCAAAATCATGTAATAACTTGTTTGTTAAGACTTTTTGTTCTTTACTTGCAACCGACCTTTTCATTTATTTTATCCTGGTTAAGACCACTGTGTTTGGTACAGAATATTTCAGTATAGATTAGTAATTCTCAACTTATTTCATATCACAACTCTTTTTTATTACACCCTCTTGCCAGTGACTCTCATAAGTATTTTCTTGGTTGTAATAAGCTTTTTAGGTAGAATTTAAAATCTACTTACAATGCAGATTTCACACAATCTATCAATATGCATGGTGAAACAAAAGTCCTCACCACCCTTGTGCGTTGAGAACGGGTTGAGGGAGAATGATGAAACTTTTAAGTGATCCGACACAAGTGGTGCATCTTTTGGTGGTGGTGAAACTTTAAAGTGGTGCATCAAGCATCATGGTTGTCATCTTTGATTGGCTTTCAAAATTTCAAATGCAAATGGAGTCATGTTGCATGTTTTAAGACTATAACCAAGGGCGCCGATTTCTCTGTAACTTTGGGAGGGAGCAATCATAAAAAATGTATATAACAATACATATAACAATGAAAAATACATATAAAAATATATATATTCATAAAAATACATGGGGGCTCACATGAGCTTTGAGGGGGCCCGGGCCCCTCCAGGATCGGCGACTTGACTAGAACTGCCAAATTACGCTTGTGCGGTTATTTTAGCCTTAAAACAAGTCATTTCGTAGCTACTAGCTACTGAAAGTTTCCTAATTATGCTAGCGTTTCCTGGAGGCGGGTGCGATTTTTAGTTTCAAAAATTTGATTACTACTTCAGAAAGCTCATGCTAATAAAATTATCTTAAAATAATAAGTTTTCGAAAAGTAATGTTTGAAGCACACTTCATGTTGTGCTAACTTCAGAATATTTCCTGCAAGTCTATGTAATTGCTTCTTTTTAAAGTCAATAATTCATTGAAGAAAAGTAATATTTGAGGCGTTCAGAGCACAATGGATCCAAGTCCAATTTCAGTAAGGTTCTGGTTTGCTCAGCAAATAAATTCTATTTCCAAACGTAATTATCTTCACGGTCATGAGTCCGAAATAAATATAACTAAAACCACGTGAAAGGGTGTGGGATCAGCGTTCGTAGTTTAAGGGAAATTTCCTTAATCTAGGGAAATTTTATAGATAAATTTAGCAAAAAGGGAAAAAATGGAATTTTTCGATAAAACGTGAAAAATCCAGGGAAATTCACTAGTCGACTGGTTGACTAATGTTTGTTTGAAATGTTTGACATGTTTGAAAAGTTTGAAATGTTTCTTTCTTCTTCTTCAGAAATATACCAATATAATAGCAATAGTTTGGGTGTGTGTTGAAAGTAGCATAATTTGCAACCATTTTTAGCTGGATGGGGGGTCAAGATGGCTCAGTGGTAGAGTGCTTATCTCTGGTGCGTGGAGTCCCTGGTTCGATTCTCAGCCAAGTAAGCTTGTGGTAAACAACATCGTGTCCGTGGATTTTCTCGAAGTACTCCTCTTTACTCCCACTTTTTCATTCCACCAAGTCTTCTATCATCATTCACTTGCTTTAATTATAGTCTGCCTTAGCCTAAAGGTATAAACGTGGGACGTTAAACCGAAAGATTTCATTTCATTTTCATTTTGTTGGCTTGGTGTATTTCGGTGTACCGTATGTTTTAAAAAATATATCAAAAATAAACGAAAAAATAGAAGCAAAAAGCAAACGAATAAAACAAATGTAGTTGGTACGTACTTCCTTTAATATAGCTAAGTTAATCTTATCATACAACTTCTGTCATAAGTATTGAACACTTAACAAACTAGCGAAAATTTGATAAGGAAAGCAAACATTTTGTGTCGGTCGAGGGAGATTTTCTTAAGGAAACCTACGAACACTGCATGGGATAGTTTCATATGACACCCGCTAGACAGAGGCGTTAGTGGGATAGGAGGGCAGCAGCCCCCCTAACCCACCTTGAATTTCAGATTTTGCGGGCAGTAAGGCAGTTTTAGAAAGCTTTCGATAAGCAAGGTCCTACAGAACGTTTTTGATGTTGACAAATCAAAACGATTTGGGTAACAATCAACAATCGTAAACAACCAAAACAATTGTTTTGACAAATCAAAACAATTTACGTAAGTTTGAGGTCCTTACACCGAATAAATACGGAGGGAACACAGATGATCAAAACTACAAAGTTGTTCCAAATGATGTCTCTCTTTCTTCACGTAAAACTCACGTTAAACGATTCCAAATTGTACGAAAACTGACAAGGTACATTCGCGAAGTGTCCCCTCGGGATTCGTATAAAATTGATTGAAATGCAAAGTTCTCCGTGGCCCAATGTGTATTGTACTAATTTAAGCGGCCTATACCAGTAATTTGCCTCAGGCCCGCAACCAGAAGGGGGATAGGGGGGCCTGGTCCCCCTAAACTTTTGGTGGTCCCTCCATACTTCAATATAAAATGCTATTATTAAGACAAAAAACAATTTATAGGAGAATTTTTAATGACTTGGCCCCCTAACCTCCGAAGCTTGTTGCGGGCCTGATTTGCATATTTATGGGCCTTCATATATCCGGAATTCAATCATACACAACTATAACGCTCGGACACGAAATTGCTTTTAGTTTCTTTAGATGTAACTGGACATGAATGTGGGCATGTGGGCATATGCAAAACAAATTGAATCAAGTACAGCTTCTCTGAAATATGTTACCCACCTTGGCCGACATCTTGGATTCAATTTTCGGTTTTTCAAATGGCAATGATACAACAAATTAATATAAACTTTTCTCGGAAATTAATTGGTGTAGCGAATTTTACCGTAGCTTGTACCATTAAATGTCAGGCACTTCACGAATATTGAACCAAATAGAAAGTTGTGCACGGCCCCGTGTGTATATGTAATTTTTTTTTTTACCTGAGTTTAATGTTGATGAAATATTATCTGATAATACGGAAATGGTAGGTCTTCACCCAAATCTGGTCGTATCTGGATTTACATTAGACATTTTGACCGTAACACAATACTTCCACATGGAAGTAATAAGAATCATTCGCAGAAATGTAATAATATTATGACACCTATGCTGTAAGCAGTGTTCGAAGTGGAGAAAAAGCAGAAGCAGTATGTTTTGTTACCATTTTGACTCGACATACCGGTTATCTAAATGTTGAAATGCAGTGAGGGTATGTTGCCTAAAAGATTGCATTTCTATTTACATAACGACTGAAAACCATTGGAGAGCTTCTCTGTAGTTACAGGGGGTCATAGACAGACTTTGATCTCCTGCCAACAACTCTGAAAAAAAAATTTTAAAATATCCCCTTACGTTGTATTATAGAGAATTATACAGCAAAATGTTCAAAAATGAATTTTTATATTAATAATTTCCTGTGGGAAAACTCCCGGACCCCCCATTCAATTGAGTGGTATTCCAAACCCCTGAAAGATCCGTCTCCACAGCAGCAAACCCCATAATTCGTTCATGCTCAAAATACATTTATATGAATTACGGCAAGAAGACACATGTACATAAGAAAGAAACAATTCAATATGGCACATTAAAATATAAACTAGATAAACTTCTTTGAAGATACCTCATTTTAAAAAAAAAAATTAGGAAAAAGATTACAAAAATATCGGTGTTGTCAATTTAGAAATTATTTCTACATAAAAAGTAAAATCTTTTTACGTGGAAAGCTATTCGTCAATTCCTGTGTATAAAAATGCATTTATTAAAGGTATTTAGCATCTACTCTCCAGTGACGGTATGCCTTGATCACTGAAAAATCAGAGCCGGTATGCCTTCATCACTGAAAAACCAGAGGCGGTATTGCATACCACCGTATGCCGTCTCACTTCTACTACTGGTTGTAAGGAGTTTTCCAGTTAGAAATTGTTTTGATTTGTCAACATCAAAAACGTAAGCGTAACTGATATTAATCTGTAATGTCTATTCGCGAAGTGCCTGAAGGGATTCAACATGTAATACCTTCCAAATGGTACAAACTTCGATAAAATACGCTACACCAGTGAATTTCCGAGAAAAATGTAAATGAATTTGATGTAGCACTTGCACCTATGTCCATTTGAAAAACCAAAAGTTAAATTTAATATGGGGGATCCAAGATTGCGGCCGGGATGGGTAACATGTGTCAGAAGCAGTACTTAATCCAATTTGTTTTGCATATGCCCACCTTCATATCCTGTTACATCTAAAGAAACTAAAAGCAATTTTGTGTCCGAGCGTTATAGCAGTGTATGATTGAATTCCGGATATATGAAGGTCCGTAAATATGCAAATTACGGTATGGGCAGCTAAATTTAGTACAATACACATTAGGCAGTGGAGAACTTTGCATTTGAATCAATTTTACACAAATCCCAAGGAGACACTTCGCGAATGTAACCTTGTGAAAACCAACATGTAGGCTACGGTATCAACGAATGTCTGTGATATTTTAATTTCAGAACCGCAATTTTTCATAGAACCTTTTGCTTGTTTTCTGAATACATCACAAAAACTTGTTTCCATAATATATCAGTTCTACAAGTAGTCCAACCTTCGACTACGACAGTTTCTCTCAAGTTAACTGAGAAGCATTTAAACAGTACAATGAACGTTAAATTCAAGTGGAGAAAAAGAGACAAAATAAATTGTAGATCACCACATTGACCTGCTGTAGCCACGAGAAATCCTAACATTCACATGAGAAGAAAATAGTCTTCTGATTGGGTAGCATTTTTTGACAATTTTCTTTCTCTGGCAGATTTTTTTACAAAAATAAAATAAAATAAAAATATGTTTTTAAAAAAGTGTTAAAAATACACGTGTTTAAAACAAAATGTTTAAAACGTATATAAAAGCTGTTTTAAACAAAATCAATTGTTTAAAACAAGTTTTAGTCATTTGTTTTAAACATTTTGTTTTAAACAAAACAACCCTGTCACCTACCTACATAAAAATTGTTGGGGAACTTTCCAGATATTTGGATAGGGCACATACTAGTTCCTAAATAAAGTCTTGACCCGACCACGGTGGGTCCCATATTTGCTCTATGGACCTTTAAACTTGATTTTCTTACATACACGGTAATTGTTTGTTGAGCAAAACCATATATTTTCATTAAAAATTAAATATGTGTTACAGTTTCACCAACTAACTCTTTGGCTTCATCGGAGCCGCGGTGGCTCTGGTGCTTGGGGTCTTGGGTTCGATCCCAGCCCCTACCAAGTGAATTTTGTGGTGGACAAACACCGCGTGCGTAGGTTTTCTCGGGGTTCTCCCGTTTCCTCACACTTACTTCATTCCACCATTTCATTCATTACTCATCGTCTCCTTTAGCCTAACCGGCATAACCATGAGACGTAAAACTCAAATATTTAATTTCATTTCTTTGGCTTCATCGATTTCTACTTAAGGAAAATATCACAGTTCATTTTCTTATGCTTTTGGCAGCCTATAACTCCGAAAGGAAGCATTTGTGCACTCAGGTTGGTCTATACTTTGGGTGCACCGACATTGCGCAAATTTTCCCACGCTTATCTGTTGACACAGATAAAGCCTTAATGAGCAGGCAACAAAATTGGAAATTGCGAAAAAAATCTTGTGCAACGTTGCCATCATTACCATAAGTATATCGACTAATAAAAACAGTCACCAAAATGCAAGTCGTTTTAACAAAAAAAAAAAAAAAAAAAAAAAAAAATACAAAGTAATGGATAACAATAGCATTTTCAGTCATCTATATTATATGTGTGCAATGGCGTCGTTAGAGAGGGTGACTGGGGAATGTGTCCCAGTCATTCATTTTCCGTATCATATCTAACTGTAAGATTAAAACTGTAAGAATATAGTTATTGAAAGCAAATAGTTTTGAAATACTGTAAGGAAAACAAACATATATAAAATAAACAATATATATAAATATTTCTAGAAGTTCTCTTGAAATATCGTGAACAGACGTTCGACCAATCAGAAATAAAGATTTGTCTATATCTTCCAGTTTTGGCCAATCAGAAACAAGCACTTGTATACATATTTCAGGTGTGTCTACCACATATCTTAATAACTATCCTTTCACCTTTCTATAAATGATACTTAGATTTGCATTTGCGTCTTAGTTGTTCTTAGGTGCTGTGAGAAACATTTGTTATATATTACCTAGGTATTATCGTATAAATTGTTACAAGAATGAGTGGTCAGTGTATTAGAGATAAATAGGGCCCCTTGGCAAGAAAGCTCGCCCCCTTGAGTGATGCAGCAACTTATATCTACGTGTACCTCCTACATGCAGTTAGAATTCTAAAGCAGCATGTCGAATGTTGTGTCTCGCCGCGGTTTTCAACGAACTTAAAGAGTTCTGGTTTGGCCAATGGCCACCAATTAATATTGCTACCAAAGTGTTTACCATCCTCTTAGGTATTGATTAAGACCAATATCGTCTGAAAAGGGCCTGAAAAGGGCCTCAGTTCTTTAATTACTGTGTATTTGCTTCACTCCCAGAGAGATAACAAAGCGTTTCCGTTAGCCGACTGTCGGCAAAGCGTGTTCAACGTATATGGCCAGAGCAAATGTTGAAAACATTCTCAAGATGGGTGCTGGTCCCTCCTTTGTTTGGACACGAATGAGGTTCGTGAACTGTACGTTTTGCTGTTTTAATGCATCTCTGATGTTATCTATGTTGGTTGTGGTTGGAACACCTTCTTCAGGAAAGCAATGCATCTCAGCAATTCTTCTCTGCAAAGCTTATTCTTCTCCGTTGTGCACTCTCCCAAATGTCACCAGCAACTGTATGTCAGACCTCCTCAGGTTCTGTTAAAACCCCGAACGAATTGCGGATATAATAAACCAATAATAGAACAAGCCAATGAGGAACGAGAATCACAACGAGCCAATCAGGATCGAGAATTAATCGCAAGTTTTAGTGAGGAGGGTAATATAAACAGGAAGCAATAAACTGGAGAAACATAAGTGAAACTTTCAGAATGGAGTTTACATTGACGAAAACAGAAAAAGGTGTACCTTGTGTATTAATGGGAGGCTTTAAGTATCGTTTCTTTCGCCAAGGAAAAAAAGGCTCAAATTGGAGGTAAGTTAATGTAGTACATAATTTTTGCATGTATATAAGCCTATAGCTTGCTAAGTTATGCAAAGCCTACATTAGTATTTTCAGTAGTCAGCTTGACCTATATTTTAGTAAGTTCTGTAAGCCTATATTAGTATTTATGCTAGTCAATAGGATCCATATATACTTTGTTAAAAGATGTAACACACTATTAGTATTAATGTCGGGAAGTTGGACCTATATTTTGTTAAGTGATGTAACCTATATTAATATTTATGCCATTCAGTTGCTTCTATACTTTGTTAAGTAATGGAAAGTTACATTAATATCCATGTCAGTCAGTTGGGTCTATATTTTGTTAAAATATGTGTCTAGTCCCTATTTTAATATTTATGCCAGGCAATTTGTCCTATACTTTCGTAAGTGAATAAGTAAGCCTGCATTAGTATTTATGTCAGTCAATTGGACCTATACTTTGTTAAAAGGTGATGGAAGATATAACATTTTTGCCAGTGAAATAGTGAATACATTTTTCTTTAAATAGTAAGTTTAGAACACGTGATACGATTTAATTATTATTTCCTTTCTTTCAGATGTACTAAGAAAAGCTGTAATGCTAGTATAACAATGGATGAAAATACAAGTGAAGTTTTAGAAAGGAAAGATATTCATAATCATTGTGAAGATGAAGATGGTGTTCAACGGCATTTTCTTAGAGAGAATTGTAAGCGACGAGCCACTGAACAATTGAACGAGAAGCCAAATAAAATTATAAGGCAGGAAGTTTCAAAATTGGAACATCATGACACACTTGATCATAAAGAAATTAAAAGATGCCGAGACGTTATTTATAAAAATCGAAGAAAGGTGACTCCTCGTCTACCCAGAAACACCGTAGAGGCTATACAGCAAATGGTTCAGAAGCAGGATGATATAGCAATTGACGGAGAAAGATTCATCAGCTAAATTTTCTGTAAATAAGTATGTTGCTTTGTAAATATTAGAATGCAATAAAATATATCTCATAAAGGAATAGCTTTATACATTTCATTTCGATGCAAAATTTCACACAATTCCTTAAATCCTGTTGTTGGCAACGTCGCGGCGGAAATTTGCGCAATTTCAGCACTTTCTGCTCCTCGTTAATAAGACATAAATTACTTAGATTATCAACGATCTAATCTTTAGAAAAATTTGCGCAATGTCGTTGCACCGTATACTTTTCGTCTTATCTTGGTATCAGGAATCACCTCCCAAATGTTGTCGGTGTTGTTTTGAAACACACACACACACACACACACACACACACACACACACACACACACACATATATATATATATATATATATATATATATATATATATATATATATATATATATATATATATATATATATATATATATATAATTTTCACATGAACTGCCATTGGGTACCAAAATCTGATTTTCCGCGCTGACAATTCGTATGCTGACTACGTAATCACTTCATTTCCTTTTCGGTTTAGCGTTCTTTTTAGAAGCGAAGCTACATGAGACATGAACCTAGAGCTTAACGTGGGATCCGAAACACATAAGTTCCTCCCAACAATCGAATAAGGTCTACCACACTGTGCATAATTACGAGGGAACTCTTTGTATTATATTTTTTGTATTAATACCTGCATGTAAAGTTATATCTTTCGTAAAGAACGTATTAACTTGTTTGAACTCTTACAATATATATATACACCGAGGGGATCGCAGTGGTTCATGTTTTTGATAGATCATCCATCTCTCTCTGCGTGGTGTCCTTGGTTCGATTTCGTTTTTCAAGTGAGTTTTGTGGTGGACAAACACCATATGCGTGAATTTTCTTGGTATTCTCCCGTTTCCTTCCACCTTTGTCATTCCACTTTTATTATCCATATCATCATCACCGTCTCCCTTAGCTTCGGTGCATAAACGTGGGACGTTAAACTAAAAAAAAAGAAACTAAAAACATAGCCTACAGAAGTTGATGCCCTTCCACATACGCAGACGAGTGAATAACTTTGTTCACCTATGACAGTCCACGCTTCCACCACCGTTTATGTTCTATGTGACCATAAGTACTCTTGACAATTACTCGACACCGCACTTTCCACTGGAGAAGACTTCTTCGGTTGAGATGCTTTACAGAAGCAGGAAACTGTGCGCAGCCTACAGAGAAAAAAGGTGGTTTTCTTAAATCAAAAGACACAGTAATCCATTGGAATGGGCACTAGGACTCTTCACTGGAATGCTGGAAGAAGTAGCACGAATTCCAGTTACAATTTCCATCCATCTGTAAAGTGCCAGCATGACTTGGCTGAAATACTTCACGCAGTTTCGTCTGCTTGGTGTTCGCTCTATATGATGTGGGGATTTTGTTGTATTAAATATCTATCAAAAGATCTTTCTGATAATATGCAACATTGATCTCATGTTGCTGGCAACACGACATAGCTTATATTTCCTTCTGTAAGAAAATCAAACCATAACCATGAAACAGCATTGATAATTTTCAAGTGCTCTGATGAACGAAAATGTTTTGTCCTTTTTCATCAACATTTCTGGGTCTAATTTTTCAATCCTTGTCAGGTATATCCATACCTCGTCTACGATGACTGAAAATTCCATCGATCTCCCGACAGATGGCGATCATGCCGATTTGTAAAGTGTGCTTTCCGTTTGACGACATGGCTAGTTTTCAGCGCTGTAACGAACATTCGCTTCGTGAATTACTTTGAGGCGTATGCTTTTGTGAAATGTATGATGAATAATTGGCTGGGACACACGGAATCGGATGACCACAGTACGCTGTGTCAGTGAAATCTCAGACGCAGTCAATGTCTTTAATTCCGCAACACAAGTGTGCCAGCTTCACTGGCGACCATTTCGAGTGTCCCTTAGTTGGCGGTATACAGTAAAGAACAGTCACACTCAATATTGTCAAACCGTATCATTAATAGTAGTGGTGTCCAACAGCAAATCCAAGTACCGTAGCATTGTTTAACTTTGCTCCAACAACTAAAATATACATCGGGAATTGCAATTAAAAAAAAAATCTAGCCTTCCTAAAGTCGATTCACTTTCTGCGGGTATTAGGCTTTGCATTACACGAGTACTTTCCTAGCAGACACGTTGCACGTTACTGCTTCAGTGGTTCAATTTTCATGTTTCTGCTCTGCTCGTGGAACGTACCGTCTCTTTCATTTTGTATATATGGAAACCCCCCTCCCTCCCTCTCTATATACACACACAGGGGGTTAATGAACTATACCGGCATACTGTAAGAAGTGATTACTCATTTCAAAAAATGAAGTTCATATAGACCTGAAGGGGGAAAGCGCATAGTTTCTGAGCTAGGGCTGTCCAAAATCGTGGAAAGTTAAATTTCTACACGCGCTTTTTCGTATGGCACAAACCATGGAGAGGCTGTTCACATTAGCGTAAATTAAGTCATGCACACACAATCCAAAAATGAATATTTCGTCAATGTGCAATGGGTGTTCCGGGGATTCCCTTCAGGGTGTAATTCCCAAACATGCTCTCAACATAATTTTCAGATATGCTCTGATTTCAAGCTCAGTGTAAAGTGTGCAAAAGTTAAGCTTTGACAATAGTAAATACGGAATGCTTAGGCTGAAAGCCGGAAGTAATAGAGACTGCTAGCACCACTGTTTCTCATATTGGGATTAACACGTAGTGCGATGTGCAGGGTGGTCCGGAAGTGGGCGTACCACCCTTTAGTTTCAACAGTATAATGTTAGTTATGTTAGAATGTCTGTACACAGTTACCTTGAATTGTTAAGAGTCTTATGAGTCATAAACATCGGTATGATCACCAACCATGTCGTAACAGAGCTGAATTCTGCGCTAAGTTCTCGCAGATGATTTGCGGAGATACTCTGGAGTCACGAGAGTGAAGGCATGTTCCACAGCTGCTCGTAATTCCTGCATTGTGTGATATCGAGTGTTTCTTACTTGTTGCTTTATGAAACCCCAGAGAGCGTTGTCTGGTGTCGTCAGATCGGGACTTCTTGGAGGCCAGACAAAGGAAGCTGGTGAAGATACACAACTTCTTCCAATCCAGCGGGCAGGGAACGTCTGATTCAGGTAATTACAAGTACGCACGTGAATCGCGAAGTGCGCTGATTACCACATGGATGGTGATCATGTTTATGACTCTTAAGACTCTTAAGACTTCAAGGTAACTGAGTACCGACATTCTACTATAACTAACACTATACTGTTGAAACTAAAGGGGGGTACGTTCATTTCCGGACCACCCTGTATTTCTCACCGTATATTTCACGGTTTGGGTTCACTTACAAGACTGAAACAAAACGTTGTAGCACACGTTATCTCGACCATGAGAGACCACCGTGCTAGTGATGCTGGTGATATATATTTAGGCGTCTGAAAACAAGGTTTCACCTTTGGCTTTACTCCTTGATTGTAGACGGAAGTTACAGAAACTTACTACTTTCAATTTCACTATTGAATTCATGGAACTTTAACGTAGTTTCACAAATTTGAAACAAGCTTGTTTTTAAACGTTATTGTAATGTAATACAACTAACCAGTAACTAGTCAGTGCATGTATTTATTTATTTATTTACATACTAGTAGTTGTGTCTATTCTTCGCACGAGCAGAATGATGTTCATATGCAGAATCTTTGAACGTAAAGGAATGTGAACGACAGTCCTTGCTACTATTGATTCTCCGGTCATGCTATCTGCATCACATCGGAGTAATGTGGGTTGCCTACTTAAGAGACACTATGGCTCACTGTACATATATCAGGTCTGTCCGGAAAATAATGTTATATATTTTATTGTGAAGCGACTGTACGTTGCAGCCCTCTTTATCCTGTGGAATCGATAGTCAACTACCGAGCGAATTCTTGCTCAGTTGTTTCCGAGCTCTCGGAGGTGAAGAACGGGTGATTTCGTAAATCTCTGTTTCGTCTCTTGTACAAGTCACGATGCAGCTATCAAGTTAAATCTGACGTGTCAATGCTGCCCCAGCCACCCCACAGTCCCGACTTGCCTCCCGCAGACTTAGTTTTGTTTCTCCGTTTGAATTCCTACTTGAAAGGATATCATTACAAATTAATTGACGATGTGGAAACAGCTTTAAACGCATTTTCTGAACGTTTCTTCCAGGATGCCTTAGCAGATTGGTAAATTCCGCTGGCAAATATGTATCGACGCAGGAGGGCAATATTTTGAAGAACTTTAATGTACAGGTGTTATTATTCTTATTATTATGTAAATAAATGTTTTTCTCATACTTGTAAACTTGGTGACCTTACTTTCTGAACAGACTTTGTACTTACTATAAAGTTTGTCCTCCCCCAAACCCCTTTAAGTGGGAAAACGAAAAAACGACTTCGTACACTATTAGACCTTCTGAATATTTATCTGTGTACAAAATGTGGTGTTTGTAGGGGTTCTTTTCTATGCAAAAGTCAGATAAGAGACAATCTTGTTAGTATAGAGCATAGATAAATGTTTATTCGGCAGTGGATTACGACTCAGATAAAGTGATTCCGGATAAAAAGAAAAACATATTAAAAAATCGAAATAAGATTTCAAAGTCACGTATCGAATATCGATCTGTAAGCAAACTGCAAAAGCAACAAAAGCATGTATAATCCTACTATTCGAGGAAGAGCGTACGTCCTATTCAGTTCATACATTGATAAATCCAAACACGTACGGAACGCACGGTATTATTGAAGTAAAAAAAAAAATAAATAAAAGAATATGAATGCTTTGGTGTTCTAAAGAGGAATGCGGAAGGAACACAGGAAGTGATGGGAAATATACCACAAACTTTTTGTGACACACACACACACACAAATGTGTCCGTTTCTCAAATAGAAAACGAGAAATCTTTGGGTAAAACACGAATCTCTTCAATTCTCTTCGGTATTTTTTATTTCTTGTCTGACATAGAAAAGCATAAATCATAAGCCTAGCAATATCTTGATACACAATATATATTTATTACAGTTCAATTGAGGGGGTTAGTGCAACAGTGGTCTAAACCACATTTTTAAAAATGGAGAAAAATCAAGTTAAACTTAAACACATGTGGGTTTTTTGCACAACATATGTATGCACAATGTATGACACATTCAACCACTTGTGCTTGCTTTTGTTATATTGTACAAAAAACCACATGTGTTTAAGTTTCACTTGATTTTTCTTCCATTTTTTAAAAATGTGAGTTAGACCACTGTTGCGCTAACCCTCTCAATTAAATTACGTTAACATTCAAATTATAGCGCTTCGTCTTGGATTGTCTGCAGCCACATTCCAGCCAGTACCTCGATTGCTCGTCGATACTACTTCTTCTTCTTAGAAAGAAGTCAATCATTGATGTTTCCATCTCGTGCTGGTTGGTGAAACATAGTGATATCAGAAAGTGCATTATGGACCGAAACAGGCAGTAATCCAAAAGGGCAAGGTCAGCATTATACGCTGGATGTAGCAACAGTTCTATAACAATCATGTTACTGCATTTTTTTGTTACATTTTTCGAGCCTAGTGTGTTTTCCGTTATCCGGTTGCAGCAGGGCGCTCTTTCGGTTCAACAGTGCATGATAATTTTGGCGTAGTGCATCATAGATTTCGTTTGAGCTGTTCGGAATAAAGGTCAGGATAGATTGTACTACCGTTACGAACGAACTTTAAATGAATTATTTTATCTTAGTTCCACCACACACAGACCGTGACGTTGTGGTCAAACCTGTTCTGTTTGGCGACCGGTTTTTAGAAGTTAGCCCATGTTCAATCATTGTTTTTGCACGTTCGGACTTCGGAAAAAACACCCACTTCTCGTTGTATTTGACAAACCGTTTTAGGTAACGCGTATCACAGGATTTTGCAGCAGCTGTCTGTACGCATCTACTCTCTTTTGGGCCTGAGCTGGGGTCAACTCATGTGGTACAATGTGGCAGCTTCTGATGGTTTTCCCGAGTTCTTGAAGGTAATGCACTACAGTGGACTCAGATATGCCTACTTGGTTTGATAGTAGTCGTGTGGTGGTAAATGGTTTTTCCTGAGTGGCGTGTCGTATGGTCTTAGAACTGTTAACCCGAGACGGTCGGTTCTTAATTGTTCTTCATGTTGCTGCACTGTAGTTTAGTGTATCTTCTCTTTTCGCATGACAAATGATTAGCATTGCTTCCGCAACGTTATGCACAAGTTCGAACTCATAAATAACAGTTCACTTTTCAGACATTATTGACTACTCATCATCACTGCCACTAAAAAACTGACTGAAAACACTGACAGAGTGGCGACCTTCGTATTAAATACTCCATTTTCTACAGCTACCTCTTGGCCCAGTATGGCTTTGTACTTACGGTCAACTACAAGTATACATGCTCCTACTGTTTGGGTTATGGAAATATCGCAAGACTTATGACTGATCTTTGCACGTAAAGATGACTTAACTTCAAAGGGGAGTTAACGTACTCTATACTTCGGAAGGGAGTTAACGTACTCTATACTTCGGAAGGGAGTTAACGTACTCTATACTTCGGAAGGGAGTTAACGTACTCTATACTTCGGAAGGGAGTTAATGTACTCGGCACTTTGGAAGGGAGTTAATCCACTCTACACTTCGGGAGTTAATCTATTCTACACTTCGGAAGAGAGTCAATCCACTCTACACCTCGGAAACGAGTTAATCTACTCTACACTTCGGAAGGGAGTTAATCTACTCTACACTTCGGAAGGGAATTAACTTACTCTATACTTGGGAAGGGAGTTCACCGACAAAGTAAAATTCTGTGTAGTTCATGTACGTGTCTAAGTTCAAAATTCAGTAATGTATGTATTTATGAGTATTCTTCTCGAATGCAGGTTCTAGACTAGTTACCAAAGCAGGGCCACTGAACCAGGAATAGCAGACCGGTTCTCTTCTCCTGTGGCTCAAGAAGGGTTAAGCAAACTGGAAATTTAAGACAAGAAATAAACGGATAGACTGAGAATTGCGATTACTAGTACCGTTTATACAAAAACTATAATTATGGCCTCATTACCCAGACAATCAACCACTTGTGGACGTCAATTACCATAATATTCCTCCGGTATCAAGTATGCGTACTCTCTACAGTGTCAAGGAACCATAATCTTCATAGGGAGTAATGCAGTAGGGAGGGGAGAGGGAACAAAAACACAATTGTGTCCTATTGCGTCGCTGCTCCTAGTTAACAAACATCCGGTAGATGGTTATCTATAGTAAATAGATATACGTCATCCGGGGCAATATAATAGCTAGTCCGTTTTTGCTGATGAAGGGAGCGTACACACACTAACAAAGACAGGTAAATGTTTGACATGGAGACCATAGAATCAACGAACGCTCTATGTCCATTTACCTTCGTTAATGTAAACACCACGTATGTGATTAAACCTTCACATTCAAGTTTTGGAAGGGAATACAGTTTACGATAAAGCATTCACCTAGTAATGTCGTAAAATAATATTGTAATGTTTTCCAGATCCCAACTGGAGAAAAAGAAAAAAAAAAATAACTGAAAGTGAATATCTCTCTGTCTTATGGGAAATTTTCTTAGATTCAATTGCATCAGAGTGTATTCACTATTGAAGCTGTGTAATCTCATTTGATTCCCCTGACAATACAGCATCCGGTCAGAGCAATCTCTCAGAAGAATTCAATATATTATTTCTGTCAAATGAGAAATAGCGTTTATTGAAAGATTCTTGAACTGCGTCGTAGTTCATTGCATCAGCAAACACTAAGTGCATTGACATTTATTTACTATCTAAAAAGTATTTGAATTTTTAAATTATTTTTTTTTGAAGCAAACTGATGTATTTAAAACTTCAATATATTCTAACTTCACTGAGTAAATAATATTCCAAAGCGTCATTAGTCATAGAAACTTAACTACGAGGGTGATTCAGAAACTAATACCTCCAACTCCAATGCTGGGCCAATAGTACTGCAAACATTCTGAACTGTTTATCATTAATGCACTGTTGTTTAAGCTATAAAATGTCACTTGTTTCACCTCTCCTTCCAGAGTACGGGAGCAATCCATGGCATCCGATAGTGACGTCCGGTTGAAACAATGGGCTTTCATTGAATTTCTGACTGCGGAAGGTTGTACGCCCAGGAACATTCATCACCGGCAACGAGTCGTGGATACACCATTACAACCCAGAATCAAAGCGTTAGTCGATGGAGTACCGCCACACGTCCTTTCCTCCGCCAAAAAATTCCAACTTGTCCCATCTGCTGTCAAAGTGTTGTTGGCATTCTGTTTCATCCTGCCTTTTGGCTCTTCCCCAAACTTAAGGATCACCTTAAGGGCCAACGCTACAGTTGTGACGCAGAGGTAGAACTAGCAGTTTAGCAATGGTATCGCCAGCGGTCACCACAATTCTTCGCCAACGACATGAAATATTTTGTTTCGCGTTGCTGCAAGTGTGTTGCCCGTAATGGGAACTATGTTGAAAAATGATATCACCATTTGTATCTGACATTGCAAGTTTTCCAGTGATACCTGTATCGGTGTTGTCAGTCAAACACAAATAAAGGTATCACCTTGGAGGCATTTTTTTCTGAATCACCCTCGTATTTGTTTGACTTAAACTCGAAAGTTCAGCGTATCAGAGAAGAAAGAACGTTCTTACATCTCATCCTATGTCGAATTAATTTAAACGAGTTTGTATACCCTATTTCCTAAAGATCTTGTTGTAGAGAGAGTTCCCAAAGATTCTAATATTCGATTCGATTTTCATATGAGTGTCTGGTAGTCTGACTGTTCCAAGATAAATCTCGTAAAGTTTACCCGTATTTAATGAAACTTGGCATGTCTCTTCCTTCCACTTGCAGTAATAATTCTATTGTTTGGGATTGCAATTCAACCTAATTTCTTTCTAAACAGAATAAGTATATAATGTAACAGCAGCAATAGGTTGGAGAAGACTACTTTAGACAGTGTATAAGGAGAGCGGAAAGAATTGAAAACCAGACGTAACTAACCACTCGCTGATGTAAGTTGGGTTGCCTATTATTCTGCAAAACAAGTGTCTTAGCAGGGTCTTGTATCAATTTATGTGGCGTGGTTTGTACAATGCCTTTCTGATATAATCAATTCTTGTACCTTCAAAAATCGTAGTTTGTAGGCGACGTATTCCTCATTGAAGGTCAACTTTAGGAAATGACAGTAATTATATCTATAAATGCATCGTTTTATATAAAAAAAATATTGCGATAAAATCGCACCAACCTATCACAATAAGTATAATTTCCATACAGATATTCCGGTTCAGAGCAGGAAGAAGCTGTTGGGCTCCTCTAGATTTACTGTAAAATACTAACTCTAATTCTATGGCCTATGAAACGCGAAGGTTCAATGTCGCGTTTACAAAAGCTCTCCATTGACTTCTACCCTTGGCCAGCTGGATCCAGTTTCTACTTTTGAGCTCCCTCGTGGCTAAGCGGTTAGCGTGCACGCCTTTGGCGTGGGAGGCCCGGGTTCGATTCCCGGCGGGAGCTCATGTGGTTCGGATTCCACGTTAATCAGTAGGTCCATGTCTCATATAGCCTCGCTACTGAACGGGACGCTAAACTAAAATCAACTCAACCAGTTTCTACTTTGTATTCCTATTTCTGCGAAATATAAAACTTTGAAAGCGTTCCTACTTTCTTCCATTTTGGCTGTATGGCCAGCCAACCTGAGCCTCCTAGACTTGATGACCGTAACAATATTTGTTAAAAGTGTTTTACTTGAAAATATAAAACATTTAATTGAAAAATACTTCCGAAATTTTCTACAACACACAGATTAGCACAGCATGGTTTTGTATGCCTACCCAGAGTGTTTTTATCAATCAAAAGGATTTTACCACACATCTATAAATCGAATTTTCCACAGAAGCGAGGGATTTCGACCATCTTTGATGTGATGGTATAACTTGTATATTACAGACAGTAGAGTGTCACGTATTTTAAAATGATTTTTGGACGAATGTAGTGTAATAAGCGTATCATTTTTCATTCAGACTTGCGTCTATCACTTAAAGACATAGTTCACTTATTTTTAATTGAATTAAGATCTCACTAGATGGATAAACTCTGTCCTCGAACCGGGAATCGAACTTGAGACTAAACTCAGTTTTCACGCATATTGGAGCTCATCATTTTACTCAACACTGTCTGTATCAATTTATAGGTTAATTATTGTACATAGATTCTACGAGGTGCATCTAGAAAGTAAGTTCCGAGAGTACCCCCAAGATGGGCTTATTAATAACAGCGAAATGTGCTTGCGCAGGAATGGAAGTGGAAAACATAGCTATAGCCTGGCGCTAGGGCACTTGTTTGGAGTTAGTGGTGAGAGAACTGTGTTACGGTAAATATCCCCATCAGGAAGTCGCGGTTGGAAAGAAGGATTGCCGCCGTCGACTGTGGCAAGCTGCCGGAGGCAGCCGGCACCCGTCCGCGGCGGCACGACGATCTACTTGTTCAAAGTTGCCAACCTTTTGCCGAGGCGGCAAGTGGTCAAAAATCGTAAAATAAAATGCCCTTTGCCGACTCTCTGCCTACTGTTGCCGACCGTCAGAGTCGGCAAAACAGTCGGAAAGCCTTCTTTCCGACCCTCTGCTGACTCCTTATGTCGGCCTCTTTTCGGCAGCGGCGCCGGCGCATTTAATGCTCATTTCCGGCTGTTGCCGACGGCTCGGCAAAGCAACTATTCGTCGTGGTTGAAAATCGCGCGGAAAGACGCCGGTTTCCGGCGCCGGCATCTGGTCGGCATGGACAAATTGTCCGACTGTAGGCGGCAGGATCCTAATGGGGATGGATGCGTTCATACAGTCTCCCGCTTAGTGCAAGTTACGAGCGGTAATCAGGTTTCTAATGCTGAAAAGCTATCTGCGTCAGAGATCTCCATCGCCAATTATTGGAAGTATATGGACTGGATATTATGAGTGAAGGTATGCTCAGAAGATGGTGTAGATAATTTACAGCAGACCGCACAAATGTGCACGACGAACATGTAGCGGTCGATCACAGTTGAGTGGGATATCTTTGACCTTCTTCCCTAAAGCCTCGACTCCTGCTTAGTAACATCCACATGTTCCTCTACCTGATCTGATTTCCCGCCGGACAACGTTTTGACAGCGCAGCTGACTTGCAGATACTTGTCATATTATAGTTCCAGTTTTAGGAAGAGCTCCCTCGTGGCTAAGCGGTTAGCCTCGCGCCTTTGGCCTTGGGAGATCCGGGTTCGATTCCCGGCGAGAGTTCATGTGGTTCGGATTCCACTTTAATCAGTAGGTCCACGTCTCATATAGCCTCGCTGCTGAGAGGGACGCTAAACTAAAATCAACTCGACCAGTTTTAGGCACAAAAGTTCTTTGACACGGGCATAAAAGAAAGCTGATGTCGCATTATAACAAATGACTCAACAAGTGAGATGAATACATTGGACAGTAATTTATGTATAACTAACTCAATATTAACAAAATATATTTTTTCTGGAGGTAGTCTTTCATTTTTCAGTCCATAAGAACTTACCTCCCGGACGTGCCTTGTATCCTCTTACTTCTTGATTCGATTTAAATTGGAAACACATATGGTTCAGATTCTACCTTAAGCCAATTACTCCCTTCTATCTAAATGTTAGTATCACCATCTTTAATGCGACAAACCTGGGTTCGATTTTCGGTGGGTGAGAACTCATAAGGTTAAGATCTCAAGTGAACCTGTAGGTCCATATCTTAAACAGATTCAGTACTGAAACTGAGCACTTCAAAACACTTAGCTCAAGTTACAGTTTGTGGATCCTTTTATCACATGGTCTCACTGTTGAAAACAAATGTTCTGCAACAAAATAGTGGTCCTAACTGTCAGTAATAAAGTAAACTTCTTGGCATTACAGTTCACGAAGAATTAGGTCTGGCCACAGCCACGTGATCGCCAAACTGTCGATCGCGAGCTACTAGCAGCTCGCGGAGACATTTTCGGTCCATCGCGTTAACGCTTTGGTTGGCTAACCTTTATTTCACTACTGATTCCTCCATAAACAAATGTATTTTTTTTAAAGGTGGTAGTTCTTTTGGTTGGTAGCACACCAGGCCCGTATCCAGGGCGGTCTAGGGTGGGCCGAGCCCCCCCTAAATTTTGGCTGGCCCCCTAAAATTTTCACGGTAGACTGGCAAATGAACTATAATATGGTTGCATCGGCCCCCCTAACTTCAGCCGCCCCCCCTACATTTTTGGGCTGGCTACAGGCCTGTAGTACACAGTAGGATTTAAAACCTGCACGACAATTCAGAAGCTTCATAAGTTTGGCGACCACTGCTCTAGACTACAGCTGTACAAGTTTTGTTCATTCGCGATGTGTGACCACTTTATTTGAAACACGGCATAGCTTTCATCAAAGTTAATACCACTAGAAATGCAGAAAAAACAGACAACAGTATCACGTGTACACCACGTGAAGGAGTTTGGTTTATGAGGTGTGGTATTTTCTCAATTAATATAGGAACCGGATATAGTAATAGAATTCTATCACTTCCGATTTTAGTACAGAGGTCAGAATGGAAATTAAATATATTCTGCTTACTTGATTGCAGGAAGAAGCTTTTTGCTATTAAAGTTTTTGCTCTATAGTAATGTTAAAACCGGATATGGTTTGTTTTTACTACTTCCGGTGGATGAATCACCTTCATCAATGAACTCCTAACTCCTAACTTTTGTTCCTCAAAATTGATGTAGATCCATCAAGTATTTTTTTGAGATTTTGTGTCTCCCGGACGGACCGACAGTCAGTTAAAATATATAAAGTCTGTAAACCAACAACTAGAAAAACATATCTCGTACTTAAGAGTCCCTATCACGACGAAATTAAAATACTGCTAATTTTACAGTAATTATGTGATATCTTCAAATAGATGAAATGATCATCGAAATGTGGAACAAGAGCGCCCTAGGCAATATTATTTTGCATGAGATACTGTTATTATGAGTCACCTAGTAGCTTTCCTTACTACTCACTTATCTGCTTTCGATATCCAGCCATTCAGAAAATCGGCATTTATTTTTGCGTTTCTAAATAGCTGCAAAAGGAAAGCTACTAGGTGACTCATAATAACAGTATCTCATGCAAAATAATATTGCCTAGGGCGCTCTTGTTCTACATTTCGATAACCTTTGATCTATTTCAAGATATCACATACTTACTGTAAAATTAGCGGTGTTTTAATTTCGCAGTGTTTAGGTCTCTGTTAAATGTTACCACCCACGACACTTTTAGGACTAGAATGGTCTGACAGTAGTATTCAGTTCAACAGCACATTTCCAATAACATACTGAGATGAGCCCAGGTTTCAGCAGATAGTTTTCTTTCTCTCTCTCTCTCTCTCTTTCTGCACTCACACACACACACTTACACATATGCACGTAAAAGCTAGTTCCCAGCCACTCTATTGAATCGCAAATGCAGACTAGCTGCTATTTGTGATCACTCGACAGGCTCACTTTACCAAGCGAGCGAGGTTCGACCTTTGCATTGGCCCTCAAACTGCAACCCTCAAACACACACAAACACACACGCTCATCCATCATTCCTGGATGCCTATTGACAACCTGAAACTGAATCAGATTCTGGAAGAAAGAAAGAAAGAAAAAAATCAGCTGAAATATCGACCCACTACTTTTAGGATATGATGTGTGAAGAAGATGAAGAAAGCAAAGACAGGAAGAGTGGGATTATTAGGTATGAAATGAAATGAACTTCTTAATTTAACGTCGCACTAATATGTCCTTCAGGCTAAAATAAAACGGTTGATTAATGAGAGAATTATGAAAAGTGGTGAAATGAGAATGTAGAGGACGTAAAAGAACCCGTTGATGAATGTGTGATCAGAATTTAAGTTACTATTACAGTTTTTAAGTGTTATAGACCGGAATTAGTTCAAATGACTGGTCCTAAACTAAGGGACAACGTTTATAGCTTCTTTAAGGAAGGCCGCTCTGAGTTTCGTTTAAACAAATTAACAAATGAGAACGATGCGATGTTGCCACATATTTGTACACATTCATGCCAGTTTATCTGACATCTGCTCACCTGCTCACTGCTGTAGTGCATCTTCTTAGCCTTCGCAATTTAACAAACGGCAATGGCCATGGCGTCACAGGCAATGGCAATGGCGTCACAGTCTTCTTTTCATTGGCTTAGCCCACTCGCCATCAGCTGTATCCCTCGCTTTAGTTTTATCATTATAATGGGCTCCTACGTTTTTATATCTTTCAGGATAAAGGATACTGATCCCTTTTAATGAATAAGAATGTAGGAGGAAATGGAAAAACTCCGAGAAAATCCACAGACGCGATGTTGTCGCATGAACCAGGGTCAAACCAGGAGACCCTCACACTAGAAGGAGGCGCTCTATCATTAAACCTCCATGCTACCCGGGAGAATTATATGTCCTTCAATAAAAAAGATAAGCATAGAAAGGCGCACATAGAATACCATTTTGTATAAAGGACCAGATTAGTACCTAGGCTATCTGGGCTGGAGCCTAGGACAACATATTTGGTGAGCTATCCCACACCTAATGTATTACAGAATAAATTTGTTTATTGTACTGGGAATTTTCCATTTGGATGTTTGTTCATATTACACGTATATGTACACTAGCTTACAATACGCTTTGTCCTTACAAGAGTAAAATATAGCTCGCTGCATTGTTTAATTGGAGTTTAGCGAGCCTTTCTAGCACAGAGGCTATAGGCTATGAGATGAGAACCTAAAGTTTATCGTAAAATTCGAATCACATAAGGCCCCGCCAGGAATTAAACCCGAACCTCCCGTGCTGAAGACGAGATGTACGCTAACTATGTAAAAAGGAGAGAGCTCAATCTTGGGATATTGAATTCTTCCGCTTCCCACTATCTCTTATGTCTTTGTTCTATGGGAATCAATATTGAAGCCGGAAGTTGTAGCATATATCTAACACTTCCGGTTATAATAAAAAAATTCGAGCTAAATGCTATTTGGGAATAAATATTGAAACCGGAAGTTGTATAAGATTTCTAGCACTTCTGGTTTTAATAGAAAGGTAAGGTTTAATTGCTATTTGGGAATCAATATTGAAGCCGGAAGTTGTATCAGACTTCTAGCACTTCCGGTCTCAGTAGAAGTTTAACGCCTAAGATGTAATTGTATTTTTAGGAAACCTGAATCCATACAAAATTACGCTTCTCGCTATCCGATACAATTTTCTGTTTGTTTTCCTCTATGTTTATTGATGTTGAAACTGGAAATGGTAAATTTGTACCATTCCTAGTTTGAATAGACATGGAATCTATTCTACATTCATTAAATCCACATTCAAAAAGGTGTTTCTCATTACCTCTTACTGGGTTTACTTTGATACCTATCGACAGATGGCGGACACATCGTTCTATAGGAGTGGTCCCGCGTAGCGTAATCGCTAACGCTCTCGCCTTTGGTGCGAGCGGTCCCGGGTTCGATTCCCGATGGGGGCACTCGGTCGAAAAAGTGTTAAAAAGTTTTTTCAGACCATCCGTCCTGAATGAGGGTTTTCCTCATTCACAGCAGGCAAATGCCGGGATGGTACCTAACTTATAGGCCCCAGGCCGCTTCCTTCCTTCCCCAATCTTTTCTTCCTTTCCTTTCCTCAGATAGTTTAATCGCCTAGGGACGTCATCCCTCAAACGTGAAGGGCTAAATGGCCTTAGATGCTGAAAGCCCAGACATCTAAAATCCAACCTGTTCTATAAGATTACAGTAGTTGAAAATTGTACTATTTGGAAGTTCCATAAACAAATAAGTTTCCGTTTAAAATATGAAAATAATAAATTATACCTTTCCTTTTTTTAAAAGAAAAAAATGTAAATTCTAGTTAGTTGTATTAAACTTTATGTATATTTTGTGAATGTAATTTACATAGAAAAACCTTGAGATATTATAGTCCTGAAGGATAATGTCGTTGGCTTTCCGAGCTTGGACCTACTCATCACTGGGGGTGTGATAAATGGATATCCAATCATCACCCTTCAGATTTGCCTAACTTACTCATCACAAGGTCACTCAACTTCAATCATCTACTGCGCTCAGCGAATCACGAGTAACCTAGCTGGTACGTCTGGATATACGCCGCTATAACTTTTCGTGGGAAGCCAACGACATTATAGCTTCTGGACTATAACTTTCTAGTAATAGTACAGGATGAGGCAAACGTTAAACATCACCTTTGTATTTTTGAAACGGCTTGAGGACAGGTGACGAAACTTTACTTAACAAAATTTCATTACTAATTAAAGTTAGATTTTTAAAAAAATAACTACAGATGTGTATTTCTGATAAAATTCTAGTCCAAAATCACGTGTTACATGGTCCCCATTTCCATTTGAAATAATGAATCTGAATTCAAAATGGCGAACTTTAAGATGGCCGCCATGATGCCAAATGGTACCACCTAGTGCGTCTCCACCCCAATTACTCACATTCAAAGCCGTCATCTTTCCTCAAGCCGTTTCAAAAATAAAAGGATGGTGCTGAAATTTGCCTCACCCTGTATATATATTTACTCACGTAACAAGTTAAACAGTATTTTTCTTTCTGCCTCTTGTCACCTTGTGTTACGAACCGAAATTTTAACTTCAAAACAACAGCATTGGTAGAGTAAACCGCATAAAGTAAACGCTATCATTTATTCATGTCAAAGATACAACACTGAAAAGGCAGAAATAAACAATTCAATTGAATACAATGAGGGGAAATAATTTTAAACAAGTAGGTGTTAGAGTCAAGTGCGGTGAATGAGGATACATTTCAAACAACATAACAACTAAATAGGATCCTTGTAAACTGAATACCTCTGAAATTCATGAATTAACAAACATATTGTTTTTCCGTTCTTTGTGTATTAAGTAACTCTTAATCCAACATCGTAATAACAATGCTAATTAACCAGAACAGTAACTTAAAGCTATGGCGTGTGACGTCACGTTCTGTTTCTCTTATTCTCAGTAATCTCAACAAGCAGCCATATGAAGCAGACTGAGAAGATTGCACGTTGCCGAAACAATGTTGGTGGGGGGAGTCTCGTGCATTCTCCAGTTCACTCTAATCAAAGGGGTTTGCGCTCATTAATCTCAATGAGGCGGACACCAGTTTGGACTCGCACTTAAACGTGTTAGGGATCGCTGTGTTCAGTGAGACTCGCTATAGTTGGATCACATGCTAATTGACTGCATTGAGATTGAGCTAGCGCTCACTAAAAATTCGGGCTAACTATGCTCAAAAGCGATCGAACTCGGTGGTCGGCTCACACATGCTCGCTATCTACTTGTAGCGGTCGTGCACACAATTGTTGCTATTCACTTCTAGTCTTCGTGCGCACACTTGCTCGCTATCCACTTGTAGCGCTTGTGCTCACAGGTGCTCGCTATTTACTTGTAACACTTGTGATCATAGGTGCCCGCTTTCTACTGCTAGCGCTCGTGCTCCTATATGTTCGTTATCCACTTGTGCCGTCTGTTCTCAGGAGCTCCCTATTCACTTGCAGCGCTCGTGCTCACTATCTACGTAGAGCGCTTGTGCTATAGGTTCACTCTACCCATTGTAGCACTGATGCTTACTATCTACGTACAGTGCTTGTGCTCAAGGGTTATCTCTATTTATTGTAGCGCTTATGCTCACAGAAGCTTTCTTTCCACTTAAAGCGCTTGTGCTCACAGGTGTTCGCTATCTACTTATAGCGCTTGTGATCACTATCTACTTACAGCACTCATGCTTATACGTGTTCGCTATCTACTTGTAGCAACTGTAATCACATGGGCTTCCTATTCACTTACATCACTCGTGCTCACTATCTGTTTAAAGCACTTATGCTTACAGGCTAAAAAGATGATATTTTGCGAATTTTTCGATTTTGAGCCCTTCATTTTGAGCATGTGATTTCTTAGAACATATCATAGAATGTTTTAACAGAACTATTGAACAAAATATGTGGGAAAAAATTAAGTACTGAAAGAAATTATAAATGGATAGATATCGTACAAGAATTGTTTAATGAGTATAATATGAAAGTACATAGAACAATTGGTATAAAGCTTGTAGAAGTTAATAAGAAAAATTAATTCTTTTAAAAGTTAACTCTGGTAGTGCTCTTGGAGCATTCTCAACTGGTTATTTATTTATTTGGCCTTGGTTCAACTTGAGTTCACCTTACACTCATACATACATACCTATAAACATCTCAAAAGTTGATCGCAAGAAAGTTCGGAGAGGGACTGAACCACCCTAGCTATCTCTCAGCTATTGTCCTGATGCATCTAGACCGTGTAGAACTTGCACTGATAAGCAATTTACGTATAATGCACTGCTGGCCAGAAAAAAATAGACACCATTTTCCTTGTTCGTCCAGGAGATTTTGGTTCAATGAATGTCCATAAGCCCTACATTTTCTAAATCTCTTTTCTATCCTTGGAGTATTCTGTCTTTTTGTTTTTACGTGACTGGGGGTCATACAAGCCTGGACTATTTTACAAAGACTTGAAAGTAACTCTATGAAATGTGCATCAAATTCGGTAGTAATTACCCTACCTTGCAGAATTATCGTATTTTCGAGTCTGGTATATTATGCCCAGGTATACTTTTCCTATTACCCATGAAAAAAAAAGAGGATCAAATTAAAGTTTTTTTTTCACGTTTATTCTTAGAGCAGATGAACCATACTCGGAGGCTAGATTTGGCCTGCGAACCGCAATTTGGGCACCACTGATCTACAGTATTGCAAATGAAAGTTAAACTCGTGGTAAATAAATAAATGTACAAGTAAATAAAGTAATAATAATAATAATAATAATAATAATAATAATAATAATAATAATAATAATAATAATAATAATAATAATAATAATAATAATAATAATACAACCAAGCTGAAAGATTATGTGAAACATTAATAAACCATATACTTGTAAACTACTGTTTTTATTGGATTAAACATGCATGACACACGAAATAACATTTTAAAACACATAATAGAATTGTGAATTCAAAACACGTAATTCTCGCAAATATTACTTCAACACCATCTACCGGTGTTAATTTAGCAAACTGTTGAGTACGGTTGGTCTTCAAATCTCTGAGACATAAAAAAAAATGTTTCGTATATAAACGAGAAACAAGAGAAAATAAAATATGTATGTAGATACTGAATACTCGCAGCAGGTATTTTCTCTTTTTTCATTTATTTATTTGCTCGTTCTGTGTTATTACATTTTGAATTCAGCTAAGTGATAATATGTGGAACAGCAAAATGTTGAGGCTTATGTTAGATTTTAATTTGAGATTGTATTTAAACTTGAGCAGTTAAGCTTTATTAGGTGTTAGCTTTTTCTGTGTTATTAGATACAGAGGCAACAAAAAAATTCAACAGATTACATGACTAATAAATAACAATTGTTTAATTTTATCGTGTTGTTAATTCTTTCAAATGTTTTTTTTAATTAAACGAATTGTAATCGCAAGTAAAGTCTAGTCATTTCCTGCTCGCCAGTGTGTGACGTAGGATCGCAGTTTTAAAATATGAGAAAAGCAGAGAGAAACACAATGAGAAAAGTAGGAAGGAAATGACACAGGAAATCGGTTTCACAATCGGAGAAAAGCAGAGAGAAACACAATGAGAAAAGTAGGAAGGAAATGACATAAAAAATTTATTTCACAATCTGAGAAAAGCAGAGACAAACACAATGAGAAAAGCAGGGAGGAAATGACATAGGAAATCGGTTTCACAATCGGAGAAAAGCAGAGAAAACACAATGAGAAAGTAGGCAAGAAATGAAATAAGAAATCGCTTTTTTTACAATCTGAGAAAAGCAAAGAGAAACACAATGAGAAAAGTAAGGATGAAATGACATAGGAAATCGGTTTCACAATTTGAGAAAAGCAGAAAGAAACACAATGAGAAAGGTACAAAGGAAATGACATAGAAAATCGGTTTCATAATCTGAGAAAAGCAAAAAGCAACACAATGATAAAAGTAGGAAGGAAATGACACAGGAAATCGGTTTCACAATCTGAGAAAAGCATAGAGAAACACAATGAGAAAAATACAGAGGAAATGACGTAGGAAAACACTTTTACAATCTGAAAAAAGTTGAGAGAAATACAATAAGAGAAGTAGAAAGGAAATGACATAGGAAAGAAGTTTTACAATCTGAAAAAGGTTGAGAGAAATACAATAAGAGAAGTAGAAAGGAAATGACGTAGGAAAGAAGTTTTACAATCTGAAAAAGGTTGAGAGAAATACAATAAGAGAAGTAGAAAGGAAATGACGTAGGAAAGAAGTTTTACAATCTGAAAAAAGTTGAGAGAAATACAATAAGAGAAGTAGAAAGGAAATGACGTAGGAAAGAAGTTTTACAATCTGAAAAAGGTTGAGAGAAATACAATAAGAGAAGTAGAAAGGAAATGACGTAGGAAAGAAGTTTTACAATCTGGGAAAAACAGAAAGAAACACAATGAAAAAAAGCAGGGAGGAAATGAAGTAAGAGGACAGTTTTACAATCTGAGAAAGACAGAGAGAAACACAATGAAGAAAAGAAAGGAGAGCGGCTGACAATCTGAGAAAAGTAGAGAGAAACACAATGAGAAAAAGAGGGGAAGGGATGATATATGAGATCACTTTTCCAATCTGAGAAAAAAACAGAGAGAAACACTATGAAAAAAGGAGAGGGGGATAACATGGTAGAGCAGTTTTACAGTTAGAGAAAAGCAGGGAAAAACATAGTGAGAAAAGTAGGGAGGACATAGCATAGGAAATCGGTTTCACAATCTGAGAAAAGCAGAGAGAAACACATATTTTACGAGATGGATTGATATTATCTTTCATCATCTCAATGTAAATGAATCGGTCGCTCATAGGACAGATAACAGTTCTTGTCGCTAATAGGACTGTCGCTTCTGGGACTAATTCAAGCGTGCCCAGGTTGCTGATAATAAAGAAAGCAATTAGAACTATGTATAATTTCTAGATGGAACTCGTTTATTCATTTTGAGTATTTCTGTATGATAGTCATAGATGGTACTACTAGTAGTAATTAATAGTAAATGACTTCTCATTTGTGACGAGATGACTGATGTTACAGGTGTTTCTACCAATGAGGAGTACAAGGACATGATTCTTATCTATGATGAAGCGCGCCGAAATGCGTCCGAAGCTTGGAGGTTATATCAGGAACGATTCCTAATGCGACGATTACGGCCAGTACATCTGTTTAGACGTACACAAATAAAACTTAAAACACACTGCTCATACAAGGTGCAAGCAAGAAGAACAGATCAGTACAAGCTTCATCTGAATCAACAGCTCTATAAAAATAATTTTGAAAGAAGGTGCTTTCTGCAGAAGAATTCTACATATTCTAAACGAAACTCTTGACTTCATGCAACAATATTCCGTGAACTAAAGGGTGTTATTTTTCTTATGATTCCAATGTTAAAACGTACAACATGCACTACTGGGAATCTGAAACCATTCGCGCTGGGTGTGTGCGCAATAAATGCAGCACCGTTGGAGTGTTAATGTTTGGTGTGGCATACTTGGAGACCCCTCGTTGGCCCTGTTTATCTCGAACCTATACTTACGGGACAATTACCTTTGAATTTCATTCAAGATGAATTGACCGTACAGAACTTGTTTGAAGACGTGAATCTTCAATTAGTTACCAATAATTGGTTTCGACACGACGGTGCACCATCTCATTAAATTCTTCCTGTACGACGATATGTTGATGCAGTGTATCCTGAATGATGGATTGGTCGTGGAAGTCCTATCGCCCAGCACAAAACAAGGAACCAGATGTACAGGAACACTTCACACTTAATTCCTTTACTTGCTTTTTAAATACATCGGTTTTTACAATCAATTCGTTTACTTGATCTCGAAATTCACCGTCTCTTACAATCAACTTGTTTACTAGCTTTAAAAATTTAACGTTCTTTATAATTAATTCGCTTACTTGCTCTCAAAATTTACCATCGCTTACAATCACTTTGTTTACTTTAAACTATTTGACCATGTAGAACTTTACTCCTGAGACCTTATTGCTTACACCGTTTCGAAATGTAAGATGAAAAATTATACTCTTTCCGGCAAGGATAAAAGTTTAGTATTTGTGTCTCTGGATAGCAAATACCAGTTTGAATTCGGAATTTTATACTTACTTTCTTCTTTTCTTTTGCTTAAATTTAATTAATAGTCAAATTATCGCGCACTTGATAGCAATAACAAGGCAGGTAGGGACTTAGTAATATTACTACACATGAACCTAACATGGTTCTTATATCCAACTCTTCATTCATGGCTTTAATGCTATCTGATAACTACACGCCTACTAATTCTAGGCGTGTAGTTATCGATGAATTTATGAAGTCTCCTAACTTCTATTCAATGTTACTGTATGACTTTCACGTAATTTTAAGTTAACTGTGCTTCTTATAATAATACGACTGCAACAATGCGCAAGGATTAAATTTTTAGCAGCGAGGTAAGTCAGTCCTACTCAAATTTATTGTTGTTTCCAATCAATTCCTTCAATTACTCTCGAACTTTATCTTAATTTAAAATCAATTCATATACTTGCTCTTAAAGTTCATCGTCGTTTACAATCAGTTCGTTTACTTGCTCTCGAAATTCATCGTCGTTTACAATCAATTCGTTTATTTGCTCTCGAAATTCATCGTCTTCTACAATCAATTCGTTTATTTGCTCTAGAAATTCATCGTCTTCTACAATTAATTCGTTTATTTGCTCTCGAAATTCATCGTCGTTTACAATCAATTCGTTTATTTGATCTCGAAATTCTTCCTCTTTTACAATCAATTCATTTACTTGCTGTCGATGATTATCTGTCACGATCAGTGGTCGACTGTTCGTCCTCAAGATCCTTAACGGTGGCTCTGCCATTTCCGATGCAAGGAATTTAGCTGCCCACCTATTTACCGTACTTGGATGCACAGTTTCTTGACATTAAGAAAATAAATAAATAAAATGAGGGAACTAACAAATATAGAGGAATAAATAAAATGTCAAAAACAATAGCAACAAAAAAGTATTATCTAAAAAATATTAAAAACATGGACACCGACGTAGTTTTTTTTTTTATATATTTATTGCATAACCTATACTATACATTCATGCATACCCAACACAAAATTAGTTTGATAACCGCATTGAATACCTTCATATAATAGTACAACGATAAATTACGAAGTAATACAACCGTGAAATTTGATTTACGATATCGCGATGCAAGTCAGTTGACTTGAATTGCTTCAGCGATGTCAGGCAGTAAATGTAATAATATTCTCGGAAAATCTGAATCCTCTTTACGGCATGCGGCAACCAATAACAGAATTCATATGTTCATGAATACTAGCGTTAACAACGCAGGTTACATTCCATAAATAGAAACTATGAATATTTCTACTTTACAGAATACTGGAAGGGTTTTATGAATGCACACACTCGCAGAAATAAATATACGCTGTATGTGTATACGTATATTGTATGTGAGTGCTTCTGTGTGTCTGCATCATGATCACATCATTAATTCAATATTAATGTAATTTTAACAGTGCGCTAATTAAACTAGAAACATATATAAATGAAATCAAACGTGTTGACATGACATGCTTTATACCAGAGATGGAGTGGGTCAGTGGGTCAAGTGGGTCAAGTTTTCTGAGTGGGTCAGTGGGTCGTGGGTCAACAGCATGTGACCCACTGTGACCCACCACCCACCGTGACCCACTGCGACCCACCACCCACCATGACCGACTGTGACCCACCACCCACCGTGACCCACTGCGACCCACCGACTCAGTATGATCTACGGACCCTCTCTGCTCACTGCATTCTAGACAGTATCTTCTGAAGACTGGTAAATTTGTCTACGTTTTACTTTCAAGACCTTCATTTCCCTTCCTTTTCCACTTGTTTCTATCTACTTACCTGAGGTGAGTATATCTAACCAAGTGAAAAAAGAACTTCAGGACTTTTGGATATTGATATTTTTAGTTGTAATAATAGCAATAGAACTTCTACTACTACTTGGCTTTCGAGATCTGTGAGTTTTTAGAGGAGCTAACTACTGGAAAAAATACATTTTTGAATCACTGTAATATATAAATTATTATATAAAAAATTCAATGTAACTATGTGTGCCTCATCATCACGGTCAAATTGCAAAGTCAAATGAAATGACTTTTGGTATATAGTTAGGCCTTAATCCAAACTGGGATGTTATATTGCTTTTATTATAATGCATAATATCCTAAGGAGATAGAGAGGATCCGAATTTTTGCAAAAAAAAAAAAAAAAAAAAAAAAAAGAGTATCTCGCAAACCGTTAAACTTACGGAGCTGAAATTCAGTCTATTAACTCTTTATTGAAAATAAACAGAATGTGTCCTAGCATTTTTTAAAATTCTCCTTTATGTGTGTGTGGGGGAGGGGGCACTTTCTATATATGGAAAATTGGTAGTGAGTTGGTGTGTAAAAATAATCGAAAACGATCGATGTTATTTAAGAAAAAAATCAGAAACAAAAAATACAGTGCTTGGCTTCATACAGTATATCCATTGCTTTCTACTATAATTGCTGAAGCTTATGTTTATTATATGGAGCGCTTACAGCACAGGGCAATCGACCCAAAAACTTGTGACTAAAATAGGCATAAAATTTGTACTGTAAGCTTAATTACACGGAAATTTTAAGTTTGGATTGTACGCATAATTACAAGTTTATGGAAAATTTGGTCTACTTATCTTGATTTGGAACTTTCAAATTTCATCCTTTTTTCCACTGAAAAGTATTGATAATTCAGCAAGGAAATAATTATACTATGATAATTTAATTTACATTTATCGTAATTTCGCACATGGCAAACAGCAGTGTGGTAATTGAAGGGGAAGAAGGAGGGAAATTTCCATTCACCTCTGAACATTCCAGGAACCTCGTTCCCTTTCGCTTTCTAGACGGGGGAGGGAACTTGGTAATGGCATCAAACCTTCATGTGTAATTACAAAAATTAAATTTATAAACAAATAAGAAATCATCAGTTTATCAGGCTTTAATTGATAATTTATTCACAAGATTCCTTATCGAAGGCGTGGTAGATGAAGTTTCTGTTCTCCATGAGTCGACATTGCCAACTGACATTGTCGATATGGAAAAGATGTTGTATGGTGATAGAAAGATGATACTTCTTGCTGAGTATTTCAAAACTGACTAAGAAAAATCGTTATCAGACTTAAGTCTAACAAGCAGATTGTCGATGAGGAGTTGCTGAAATCGGGTAGAAGTATTATCAATTTCCACGACAGAGTGCAAACGGGGATTTCCCCTTATGAATTTACAGATGACTGATATTAGAAATAGACTAAGTGCTCAAACATTGTCTAACTTGTTGTTCATCAATGTTAATAGCTCCCCGCTAGACAAGCTCAAAGTACACAAGCTAGTTATTTCTTGGCTGAAGAATGGACATCATTCCGCTGCGGATGATTTACCACGAAAAAGTAACCAACAGGAAATAAACCCGATTTCAGATTTGTTTTAAAGTGGAAAATTACGAGTTTAGAAAATGTATACTTGTATTAGTAATGGCTTATTTGTGTTATTCAACTTTGTACCTATTTTTTAGTAAGTCTCTTCTTTGCTTTAGGTAAACTACTTTGAATAAATATTCATAATAATTGCAATTATGCATATTTTTAACTTAAATTTAACGTGGTGTTTTAGTGATTACACAAGTTACAATTATGAGCATACTTTATGGAGATGCTCTCACATAGGGTACCCGAGCACCTTTATAAACTATGAAAAACTGATTTTTCAAGTCTTTTGTGAGAAGAATACTGTGAACTGAGAAACCATAACCTTTTCCATATTGTACAGGGTATTTTCTTGCGCATAGAAGTTTCTTTTGGAATGCGTTCAGAAATTAACACTTGCAAGGATACTCTCTTAGTACAAGTATATTTTAGGCACACACTAATTTCCCCCCACCTCGAACTGTTTCAATTTCCTCACTGACAAACACTTTACCATTTTATATCATAAAGGTCAGATTCACCGTTATTCTAACAGAGTGGTGCTTGAGCGATTGACTAGAAATTCAAACTCCAATTAGTGACAATTTCACAGTCTTGTTTTATTTCAAGTGTAAACTCTTTAGTCAGTACAGAAGATGCCGTGGATCGTGTTCAGAGTTGGTGACGATGGATTTTGGTTAGAATAGGTCACAGTGGATGAGAGTGGTTCACAGTGGATCACGGTGGGTGGTGGGTCACAGTGGGTCACCGTGGGTGGTGGGTTATGGTGGGTCGTGGGTCATGGTGGGTGGTGGATCAGTGGGTCGTGGGTCAAGTTTTCATTGACCCAAGCCAACTCTGCTTTATACTTTACTTTTTTTTCCTTTAACTATCTGATCTCTTGTAGGTGAAGTAATCCAGATCTCTTGTAGGCGCAATTGTGTGGTGAGGGACGTCTTTACTGTAAGAGTTTATCCTGGAAGATAGTGTGACAACTGCACCCGATTTCAAGCTCCGCCCGTGATTTAGAAAATGAAATATGGAATCTTTCAGTTTAACGTCTCACGTTTATGCCCTTTAGGCTAAAGAAGTAGATTATTATGGCAAGTGAATGATGATGGAAGAATTGGTGGAATGAGAAAGTGGGAGGAAACGGGAGTACCTCGAGAAAACCAACGGACACAATGTTGTTCATCACAAACTTACTTAGCCGGGAATCGAACCAGGGCTTACACACACCAGAGGTAGGTAAGTCTCTACCACTGAGCCATCCTGTCCTCCCGAGTCCACATTAGAATTTACAGTGCAATAGCTTCGAGTACAAGGTACACTCATGTCCAAAATTATTGTCGCATGTCTATAAATCTGTTGTTGTAGGAATATAATTTGATAACGAATTCGCCCGGTACTTCTTATAATGTTAGTATGTATATAATCGGCAAAGACATGTATGTGGCAAATTTCATGTCAAAAGAGCAGTAAATAATAAAACGAAAATAAAATTTTCTTGCCTATTTAGCAACATTTTGTTTTACTCATTCTAATTTTCATATTTATAATTCTTTTCCTATGAAATTTACCACAAAATATACATTTCCCGATTATACACATAGTATCAGCATTAAAAGTACCCTGTAAAATTATTATCAAATTATATTCTTACAAGAAGACAGTTATAGATATGCGACAATCATTTTGGACATGAGTGTACAAAAAAAAAAAAAAAAAAACACAACTAAATCGTTTGTTGCTATGCTTGTATTAGTTTTCTGATTATACGTTTTGAGAGAATAAAAGTTGTTATTGGAAAAAAGGTGTTTGGAGGATTCTGGGAGAAACTTAATAAAATTATTGATAGTTTAAATACTATAATTCAGTCTCGACTCGGTTTTTTTTTTTTTTTTTTTTTTGAATGAGTAACAATAGCACAAAGAGAGCGATGCATACCTACCCTTGCTGAATCTTGAATTTATGATAGAAAGATCGACAGGTGGTCAACAAAAAAGTCGATTAGGGTTGAGATTAAAAAGACTACAGAAAACGTAGTCAGCATGGAGGTCAGTTTGGAGAACTTAGGAGTAGATGGTGGCCGAGAAAGTCGACGGTAGATCGACAGGAAACTGATGGTGGCCTTGGAAAGTAGCTAGGGGGGTTGACAGAGAATCGACAGGAGGTCGCTAGTTCCCCAGACATTGGTGAGAAGTTCGGGCAATATTTTGTTCCTCCTTTTAAACTTTTCATGTTGAGCTCATTCAAATTAGAAATTTCGCACAAAATTCGATTTCGTGTGGGCATGTTAGTGAATCTCCCGCACAACCTTTTCTTCATTCTAGATAAAGCATTAAAGAAGGAGGAAACATGTGTTTAGTTATTTTAAATGAAAAATCTCAATACAAAATTTCATATCTCTATCTTTAAAACATTAGGAAATATGGACACATTATTATAATAATTACAATCCCTATCCCGTTTTCTTTCAACCACTTTTCTTCTTTTCCGGCGGGAGCTCATGTGGTTCGGATTCCACGTTAATCAGTAGGTCCACGTCTCACATAGCCTCGCTGCTGAAAGGGACGCTAAACTAAAATTCAACTCAACTTTTCTTCTTTTCATGTTCAATTATAAGAAAAAGAAAAGAAAAGCTTAAACGCGCATTCAGTTATTTAGAATAAAAAGTTGGAACGGCGAAAAATTCTGAACAATTCGAGGGAGAGAGAGGAATTTAGATAGGTAGGTTTTGTTGTTACATATGTCCCGCAAAAAAAAGAAAAAAAGAAAAAGAAAAAGAAAGAAAAAGAAAAAAGAAAAGAAAAAGAAAAGATCTAGAGAAATAGAACCAAGTTTTTAAATGGTCCCAAGCAAACTTCGAGGATCGACCTCCCTCGTCTCTCAGAATTGGCACCCGTGCTTCGAGTTCGACGTTCTTACTGTAAATAATTTCCACCCCCATTTTTCCTCCTCCACATCGAATTTCCGAAAATCATCCCTTGGTAATGTCTTACGTTACAAATACCATGTAAGAGTTCCCTCGCCGCTAAATGGTTAGCGTACGCGCCTTTGACGTGGGAGACCCGGGAGTTCAATTCCCGGCAGGAGCTCATGTGGTTTGGATTCTACGTTAACCAGTAGGTCCACGTTTCATATACCCTCGCTGCTGAAAGGGACGATAAACTCAATATTAAGTAGGGATGCGCTCGAGACGAGTCGAGACGACTTTCCTGACAAAATTCGAGTCGAGACACAGCTCTTCCAATAGAGAAGAATACATTTTTTCGAGTCGAGACATCACTTTTACAGCACATTTTCGAGACAAGACAGCCTCAAATCTTGTCTCGTGCGTATCTCTAATATCAAGTCAAATCGAATCAAAGTAATGCTACGTAGTGTCCAGTTCCAAGTTTCTAGCTTGCGCAGTTTGGTTTAGGCGACTATAAAGATCAGCCAGGATTTCTTCTTTTATAGAGTATAGAGATACACGTGAATAATGGAATGAAAAAAATCAGCCAGGATTTCTTCTTTTATAGAGTATAGAGATACACGTGGATAATGGAATGAAAAAAATCAGCCAGGATTTCTTCTTTTATAGAGTATAGAGATACACGTGGATAATGGAATGAAAAAAATCAGCCAGGATTTCTTCTTTTATAGAGTATAGAGATACACGTGGATAATGGAATGAAAAAAAATCAGTCAGGATTTCTTCTTTTATAGAGTATAGAGATACACGTGGATAATGGAATGAAAAAAATCAGCCAGGATTTCTTCTTTTATAGAGTATAGAGATACACGTGGATAATGGAATGAAAAAAAAATCAGTCAGGATTTCTTCTTTTATAGAGTATAGAGATACACGTGGATAATGGAATGAAAAAAAATCAGTCAGGATTTCTTCTTTTATAGAGTATAGAGATACACGTGGATAATGGAATGAAAAAAAATCAGCCAGGATTTCTTCTTTTATAGAGTATAGAGATACACGTGGATAATGGAATGAAAAAAAATCAGTCAGGATTTCTTCTTTTATAGAGTATAGAGATACACGTGGATAATGGAATGAAAAAAAATCAGCCAGGATTTCTTCTTTTATAGAGTATAGAGATACACGTGGATAATGGAATGAAAAAAAATCAGTCAGGATTTCTTCTTTTATAGAGTATAGAGATACACGTGGATAATGGAATGAAAAAAATCAGCCAGGATTTCTTCTTTTATAGAGTATAGAGATACACGTGGATAATGGAATGAAAAAAAATCAGTCAGGATTTCTTCTTTTATAGAGTATAGAGATACACGTGGATAATGGAATGAAAAAAAATCAGTCAGGATTTCTTCTTTTATAGAGTATAGAGATACACGTGGATAATGGAATGAAAAAAATCAGCCAGGATTTCTTCTTTTATAGAGTATAGAGATACACGTGGATAATGGAATGAAAAAAATCAGTCAGGATTTCTTCTTTTATAGAGTATAGAGATACACGTGGATAATGGAATGAAAAAAATCAGCCAGGATTTCTTCTTTTATAGAGTATAGAGATACACGTGGATAATGGAATGAAAAAATCAGTCAGGATTTCTTCTTTTATAGAGTATAGAGATACACGTGGATAATGGAATGAAAAAAATCAGCCAGGATTTCTTCTTTTATAGAGTATAGAGATACACGTGGATAATGGAATGAAAAAAATCAGTCAGGATTTCTTCTTTTATAGAGTATAGAGATACACGTGGATAATGGAATGAAAAAAATCAGCCAGGATTTCTTCTTTTATAGAGTATAGAGATACACGTGGATAATGGAATGAAAAAAATCAGTCAGGATTTCTTCTTTTATAGAGTATAGAGATACACGTGGATAATGGAATGAAAAAAATCAGTCAGGATTTCTTCTTTTATAGAGTATAGAGATACACGTGGATAATGGAATGAAAAAAATCAGTCAGGATTTCTTCTTTTATAGAGTATAGAGATACACGTGGATAATGGAATGAAAAAAATCAGTCAGGATTTCTTCTTTTATAGAGTATAGAGATACACGTGGATAATGGAATGAAAAAAATCAGCCAGGATTTCTTCTTTTATAGAGTATAGAGATACACGTGGATAATGGAATGAAAAAAATCAGTCAGGATTTCTTCTTTTATAGAGTATAGAGATACACGTGGATAATGGAATGAAAAAAATCAGCCAGGATTTCTTCTTTTATAGAGTATAGAGATACACGTGGATAATGGAATGAAAAAAATCAGTCAGGATTTCTTCTTTTATAGAGTATAGAGATACACGTGGATAATGGAATGAAAAAAAATCAGTCAGGATTTCTTCTTTTATAGAGTATAGAGATACACGTGGATAATGGAATGAAAAAAATCAGTCAGGATTTCTTCTTTTATAGAGTATAGAGATACACGTGGATAATGGAATGAAAAAAAATCAGTCAGGATTTCTTCTTTTATAGAGTATAGAGATACACGTGGATAATGGAATGAAAAAAAATCAGTCAGGATTTCTTCTTTTATAGAGTATAGAGATACACGTGGATAATGGAATGAAAAAAAATCAGCCAGGATTTCTTCTTTTATAGAGTATAGAGATACACGTGGATAATGGAATGAAAAAAAATCAGTCAGGATTTCTTCTTTTATAGAGTATAGAGATACACGTGGATAATGGAATGAAAAAAATCAGCCAGGATTTCTTCTTTTGTAGAGTATAGAGATACACGTGGATAATGGAATGAAAAAAATCAGCCAGGATTTCTTCTTTTATAGAGTATAGAAATACACGTGGATAATGGAATGAAAAAATCAGCCAGGATTTCTTCTTTTGTAGAGTATAGAGATACACGTGGATAATGGAATGAAAAAAATCAGCCAGGATTTCTTCTTTTATAGAGTATAGAGATACACGTGGATAATGGAATGGAAAAAATCAGCCAGGATTTCTTCTTTTGTAGAGTATAGAGATACACGTGGATAATGGAATGAAAAAAATCAGCCAGGATTTCTTCTTTTATAGAGTATAGAGATACACGTGGATAATGGAATGGAAAAAATCAGCCAGGATTTCTTCTTTTATAGAGTATAGAGATACACGTGGATAATGGAATGAAAAAATCAGCCAGGATTTCTTCTTTTGTAGAGTATAGAGATACACGTGATAATGGAATGAAAAAAATCAGCCAGGATTTCTTCTTTTATTGAGTATAGAGATACACGTGGATAATGGAATGAAAAAATTAGCCAGGATTTCTTCTTTTATTGAGTATAGAGATACACGTGGATAATGGAATTTAAAAAATCAGCCAGGATTTCTTCTTTTATAGAGTATAGAGATACAAGTGGATAATGGAATGAAAAAATCAGCCAGGATTTCTTCTTTTATAGAGTATAGAGATACACGTGGATAATGGAATGAAAAAAATCAGCCAGGATTTCTTCTTTTATAGAGTATAGAGATACACGTGGATAATGGAATGAAAAAAATCAGCCAGGATTTCTTCTTTTATAGAGTATAGAGATACACGTGGATAATGGAAGGAAAAAAATCAGCCAGGATTTCTTCTTTTATAGAGTATAGAGATACACGTGGATAATGGAATGAAAAAAATCAGCCAGGATTTCTTCTTTTATAGAGTATAGAGATACACGTGGATAATGGAATGAAAAAAATCAGCCAGGATTTCTTCTTTTATAGAGTATAGAAATACACGTGGATAATGGAATGAAAAAAATCAGCCAGGATTTCTTCTTTTATAGAGTATAGAGATACACGTGGATAATGGAATGAAAAAAATCAGCCAGGATTTCTTCTTTTATAGAGTATAGAGATATACGTGGATAATGGAATGAAAAAAATCAGCCAGGATTTCTTCTTTTATAGAGTATAGAGATACACGTGGATAATGGAATGAAATGAAATCTTTCAGTTTAACGTCGATCGATTATGTCCTTTAGGCTAAGGGAGACGGATTATTAAGGCAAGTGAATAATGATGGAAGAATTGGTGGAATGAGAATGTGGGAGTAAACGGAGTATCCCGGAAAAACCCATAAAGTTGTCCACTACAAGCTTACTTGGCCGGGGTTAGAATCAGAGACCTCATACATCAAAGATAAGCACTGTGCCCATCGAGACATGTGGAGTATGTTATATTCAACACTAATGCTAATTCTGTAAATAAATCTGTTAAAAATGAATTGAAATCGTAAGAGATTTTATGATGCTCTGCCTTTCAGTAATAACCATAGACAACTACACAGGCAACGCAAGAGCATTGTTTTAAGTGTTTTAAGTGTTTAAAGTGTTTAAAGTGTTTTAAGCACACTTTCCTAAAATTTTCCTAATATTTCATTTAACTCAATGCAAATACATAGAAAGCAGGTAATGTATTTCTGTATGCTAGCAAATTATGGTAAAACGGTATTGTCTACTGAAACACATTGTTTATCTTGAGACTCTAACAGGGACGTACGCAGGGGGTGGGTCCTAAGGGTCACGATCCTCCGAAAACCCGACTTTTTTCTAAATGTAGTCTAAATTTAAGGGCAATTTTACAATTTTTAATATAATTTAGCCTGAAATTGTGTTTGGACCCCTCCCGAAATAAATTCCTCCGTACGTCCCTGGACTCTAATTACTTTCACTTTTTCTCTTTCGCTAGTAAATACTGATTCTTTTGTTTTTCCAGGTGTCGAAGACCGTATTTTGAAAAATTTTCCCAATGCCGGCTAGAAAAGGTTTGCTAGCTCCCCAAAACACCTTTCTGGATACGATTGCTACACGGTTTGATGGAACACGTAAGTACTTAAGATTTTTTTCTTTATTAGATTTAATTCTATATTAGGTACTACAACTTTTATTCAATTTTCCTAGTAGTATAGACCAGTGGTTCTCAACCGATGTGTCGCGACATACTGGTCTGTCACGTAGTCCCCTAAGATGTGTCGCGAAATTTTAGAATTTAAAAATCATGAAGAATTTAATAATAATTAGTTAAAATCGGGACAGACTGTACCACTCAACATCTCCAGCAGTAGCAATAATGCTCAGTGTTATATAGAGTCATTAAAAATACTAATTGGTTTCACTATTACAATAGATATTATTATTATTATTATTATTATTATTATTATTATTATTATTATTATTATTATTATTTAAAATATCAAACATTTGTGTCGCGATGCCCTGGACTTCAGCAAAATGTGTCGTCCGTCAAAAATGGTTGATAACCACTGGTACAGACAGTAGGCCCAACAGTTGTCTTCGTTTCCGTTCCGTTTTGTGATACGAGCTATCATGATCACACGCTAACTCACGTAATTAAGACAGACATTTAGAGAGTGATGCCAATTTCAAACATTATACAATCACGTATCGAGAAGCAGGAATTCTCAATTTGGCTCTCGAATTTTCCACGTTATACTAACATTAAAAAAAAAAAAAAAAAAAAAAAACCGCATGAAAAGTGAAACTATTGTACGCCACACATTTTCTTCAAATATATGAGTAAACTTCAATCAGCTACGTTCAACGAGTAGTTGATAAATAACAACTTTCTTTTTTTAAGTCTTTTTCTTTATTTTACGTCCCACGGTTACGTCGGTTAGTCTAAAGGATACGTTGATGATGAGTGAAATGGTGAAATGAAGAAAGTGGGAGAACCCCGAGAAAACCCACGCACACGGTGTTTGTGCACCACAAAGTTCACTTGGCGGGGGCTGGAATCGAACCCGGGACCCCAAGCACCAGAGGTGAACGCTCTACCACTGAGCCACCGCGGCCCATTTCTTTAATTAAAAGAAATAGCTCAAAATGTTGGTAAAAACAGGTACATTTTGTCTTTACGATTTACTGTTTACATAATTCCTTTGTGTCACCATATTGTAATGAACGTAAGGATATTAACATAATTTTACTCTCCAATGATTCTGCATAAAACGTATTCGAAGTTTATGGTTTCTCATTTTGCATTTTTACTTCATACTATTAATTATATTTTTTTGTAATAAAAAAAGAACTACCAGAACACAAGTTACATTTCTTGAAGCTTTTTCTCTGAGAATCGCAAGTTACTACTGTACCAGTGTTTCTTCCAAAAATGTTTTTTTTTGGGGGGGCACTGCCCCCCCGGAGCTCTGAGAGTGCCCCAGGAGGAGACCAAAAGAATATGTCTATAATATAATAATAAATAGAATAGTATCAACAGCGCCCCCTGGAATACTAAGTGTGCCCCCCCGGAACACATCTTCTGAAGGAATGAATGTACTATACTAGCATGTACTGTAGTTTATTTCTTGATAACAAATTTTGACAATTAACATTGATTTCAAAATTATAGAGGAGTTATCGGTCTACTTCCTGCCCATTGAAAACTTTGTTGCTGTTGACGAAAAATCCCACATTTGCAGAAAGTTGCGACTAAAATATCCTTCATTTCTCTTCGAGAAATTAATGTCAAAAAATCCCGCAAAAATGATAAATTTTCCCACGGGTTCGTATCACTACCTTTAAATCCTATTTGGAATTCGGGGCTTGGAACGCGAGGTTGACAAAATTATTTATTTCAGGATTTTATATATATATATATACAGGATGTCTTGAAAGTCCCCTGACATAGGATAACTCTGTTATTAACAGAGTTACAACAAAATGTAAAACGGAAAACCATCTCCAAATATAACATTTTCAATCTAAAGTGACGGAATTTTTAAAATCGGACTAGCCATTTGGGCTGTACACTCCTTATGCGCCCCAATGCTAAATGAGAATGTAAGGTTGCCATTTACCTGGACCCATAATATAAGTGAATGAAGCTACTGTCTTATACGCTAACATGTCGATGGCCAGCCATTTCATTCGGTTATGTTGTGGATCCAGGTAAATGGCAACGTTGGATTTTCATTTAACATTGGGTGCATAAAGAGTGTAAAGCCCAAACAGCTTGTCCGATTATATATATACTAGCAGCGTTCACCCCGCTTCGCTGCGGTCACCCCGGAACGCAATAAACTTTGTTACTTAGATAATTTTTACTTTTTCGCTTTCAAGTGATATGATAAAAACCATAGAAGATTGCAGTAAATCTTAACATTATATCGCCTGTCATTTATGTTAACCCGCCCCGCTTCGCTGCGGTCATCCCGGTGCTGGCATATTGTAAAAGTGTCTGTAAAAATAAGCAAATCAATTAAAAAATTTTAAACAGAAGATTCAAGCTATTTTCCGCTGTATATCGCCTGTCATTTATGTTAACCCGCCGAGTGACACGGTCATGCGGGTTGCATATAAATACGTTTATTTTTACCTATGATGAACTAATAACAAAGGATTTGTACGTTATGGACACTTGAATGGTCAATTATCTCAAGACACTGGTAATTAAAAATTAAAGTGATATGATAAAAACCATCTAGGGTCCAAATCCTAATAACCCCCCAAAAATGAAAGAAATTGGTTCAGCCGTATTAGCGTGATGAGCGGACAAAGAATTGTACGTTCTCTTTTATATATATATATATATATATATATATATATATATATATATATATATATATATATATATATATATATATATATATATATATATCCTTTACTTTAGATTGAAAACATATTTGGAGATGATTTTTCCTGTTACATTTTGTTGTAACTCTGATAATAACAGTTTCCGTATGTCAGGGGAATTTTGAGACATCCTCTATCTTTCTCTCTCTCTCTCTCGAGAGCGAGAGAGAGAGAATATAGAGATAGAAAAATATGATTCGGAATACGATATTTTGAGAGTACAAGAAACTTGATGAGCCAATTTCCCTCGTAAATTGGTGAGAAACTGTATTTCAAAGATATGAATTCAATGAGACATGTGTGTTCCGAAAATGCTGGATTCCAATAACTTTGGCCAACTTAACTGGAAAGGTACCAAAAGGGAGGATTTAAAAAAAAAAACTCCGCTTGTAGCACCGGGGGATCGCTTTTTCACCGGCATTCACAATCTGTCAGCTCGCGTTTATACGACCCATTCCACCTGAGCTGATCGCTACCCAAGCGTGTGAGTTACCGAGACACACACGAATCAAGTTGACATTCACAGGAAAAAGGGGGGTGCTAATGGTTTCCCCTCTCCTAACCCCTCACTTAACACATATCAACTGATTGATAAACATCCTACTCACATACACACACGTACACATACATACATAGCTATACATATATTGATAACAAGACTATATCCTATGTTAGATAATATTAAAATTACATTACACGTTAAAAGCTAACCAAGTGTGAAAGTGTAAGAGTAACATTATAGATGACAGGTGCTGCATTAGAGTGGCAAAATCAGTTTAGTTTAAAATGTGTATGGAATAAGTGGATAATTTCTTAACGTTAATTTATTTAATAAGCAAATATGCTGCTAAAATTACATTGGAAGTGCTTTTCTCGAAAATATTTAGCTCATGAACTTATGCAATATTAATATTTTTCGAGCTGTACATATTTAGATTATTTTCATTATAGTGTGTGGCTATAATTCAGTTGACACTTGCAATGATTAGACGCTGATTTGAGTATTGTATTAGTTATTTGACTAAAGCAGTAATTCCAATAACTTAGGTGACACTAATAGTGATGATTCTCTCGTGTGAGATGAAGTTGTTTATGTAGGGTCTGTTGTTGTTAGTGATATTGGTATTCACTTGCAGGGGTACCCATCACCCCAAGGATTTGACTTCAACCCCCCAAGTTTACCATTGTTCCTCCCAAATTTACCTCTTTCTTTCCCAAACTTACCATTCTCCGCCAAGTTTACCTTTCTCCCAACCAAATTTATCATTCTGTTCTCAAGTTTAACCCTCCCCGAAATTTACCTTTCTTTCCCTAAATTTACCTTTCTCCCCCAGATTTTCCTTTCTCTTCCCAAATTTTCCATTCTTTCCAAAATTTAGCATTCTTCTTACAAATTTATCTTTATCTCCCTAAATTTAATTTTATTTCCAAATAACCTTTCTCGCTTCAAATTTACCGTCCTACCCCCAAATATAACATTCGCTTCCCAAACTTAACATTATTCACCAAATTTATCCTCCTTCCTTCCAAATTTAACATTCTCTTCCTAAATTTACCTTTATCTCCCTAAATTTAACTTTCTTCCCCAAATTTATCTTTCTCTAGCCAAATTTATCTTTCTCTTCCCAAACTTAGCATTATCCACCAAATTTATCCTTCTTCCTCCCAAATTTAAGATCGTCTTCCTAAATATATCTTTCTCTCCCTAAATTAAACCTTCTTCCCCAAAGTTACTTTTTCTCTTCCCAAACTTAGCATTATCCACCAAATTTATCCTTCTTCGTCCCAAATTTAACATTCTCTTCCTAAATTTTATATTTCTCTCTTTAAATTTAACTTTCTTCCCCAAATTTATTTTTCTCTCACTAAATTTACCTTTCTTTTCCCAAACTTAGCATTATCCACCAAATTTATCCTTCTTCGTCCCAAATTTAACATTCTCTTCCTAAATTTAACTTTCTTCCCAAAATTTACCATTCTTCACCAAATTTAACTTTCTCTTTCCAAACTTAGCATTATCCACGAAATTTATCCTCCTCCCTCCCAAATTTAACATTCTCTTCCTAATGCACATGCATCCTCCCTCACTATAAATATACACCATCTAAAATGTGAACCTAGCAGTGAAAAAGCAACATTTTCCGAAACTTTCTGCTGTCATGTGTCCATTTGAGGCTTAAAAGAAAGCTTCGTTTTACAAAAAGCAATAGATTAAGTCGATTTTCTGAAGGTTGAAGGAAAAGGATTCACTGAACAAGGTAATATTCCTCATTCATACCACAGATGCCTAAAGGCATTTAAAAACTTAAAAATTTAAATAAAATATAGAGGTAGTTATTGGTGCACACCCTTCAAGAAATCCTGAATCTGGCCCTGTATATACCTAAATTAAGTGGGTGGCCAAATTACAAAGTTTGTCGATTTAAGAAGGTCTACTCCACAAAGTTCTACATTGCTAAATTAAGTGGATGGCCAAATTAGAAAGTTTGACGATTTAACAAGTGATATATGTATTTATATGGCCAAGTTCGAAAGTCGGCCACCATAAAATGTTTTAATGTATACATGGGTCTACAAACTTACGGCTAAATTAGAAATTTAGTCAATCTAGCAAGTTTTAGATATAAACGAGAGAAAAAAAGTGTTCAAATCAATTTCTTTCACGAGACTGGGAGCATGATCTAGCACTGTTAAAGATATTAAAATGTAGCGATAAGGAAGAGGAGATAGTTTACTCGTGATGAACGCGTTGAGAGATAATCTCCGCGATTCGTCTGCTCGCACGGAATTATGTAAGCAGATGGTGAAAAGGAAGAAACGGTTACAATAACTACCCTGTTTTACGAGTGGCTAAAAATACTTTCGGTCCCCCCCCCCCACTCTGCTTTCTCCTTCTCTTATACATTCACACACATACACATATATACACACGCATGTGAGTCGTAGAACAAACAAAGTGTGATCTTCACGCAAAATGAAGAAACATCTATAAAACAAGAGTTTTTTTCTTCTTTTTCAACCTCTTGTAAGCATACGTCTACAAAACATATGAAGGCCAGTTATAAAAAAAAAAAAAGTGTGGTATTCTGTAACGGAGAAGTCGTATTGTGATAGACACGCCGAGACAAAGCTTTTTCAGTACGCTCATTGGGGAGTTAGAGGAAGGAACTGTGTTAATTATCTCTTTGCTGTCAACAGTACCTCAATTATGTATTACAAGAGTTAGGACTTTTAGGTGCACGACTTTCCCTTTTGGAAGTTAAACGAGCTCTCGGAAAGTACCATATTCCTCAAATGCGGTAGCGTAGCTAAAATCTCTCCTGGAGATGGGGCATAAAGGCGCCACTAAATCTTTGAGAGGGCCATATGTGTTTAACTCGTATACTACGACGGAGCGAAAAAGAATCTGATTTTCGAGTATCGAATTCTAATAAAACTGACAAGTTGCGTATTCACATACTAATTAATGAAAAAATAACGGGAAAAAATCAGACTTTGAATCTTCAGTTCGCGCAAACGGCTTGAAGTTTGAAAAAATGGCAAAAAAAAAGTATCTTTACGCAAGAAATATACAGATTACTTTTTTTTTCATTTCTATAGCGTCTAAGTAGTTTTGTGTGAGGTCATGTTTGTTGTGTGAGGTTATGTTTATTAACACTTTCACTACGGGACTTTTAATCTGGAGAGTTCCCCCAGAAAACGGGCGTTTTTTATGCTACTTCTGATTTTAGTTAAAAATCAAGTGTCAACGATAGAAGCATAATTCTTTTTTTATTGTAATATTTTGTTTTTATAGTATTTACTATTCACAGCTCGCTCTCTTCGCATTCCATTAAATGGCTGAAAAATAATACTAAAATTTATATGTTTTTGTGCTTCGGCGCGAAGTTCTTCAAAATCTGTATCTTGAGTCAGATTCAGACCCGGAGTCTTGGCACAGAAAGCTTCGTATTTCGTCTTCGTCGAGCACTTCCATTTTTACTGACTCGAGTTTGTATATAACGCACGCAGTTCTATACGTGATGAGTGAAGAGGAGAAACAAAAATACAAGACGATAATATAACACGTGCATACAACTCAATTCAGTTGGTTGTTTTCATTATTTTATTACGCAGCTAATGTCTAGTGTATCCAACTACCAATTTTTTCTATTGCTCCTTGGACCTTCGTCGATCATCTGGTACATACAGTTGACAGATGGCTCTTTCCAGGATATTTAAATTTTAAAGGACAACTTGTGTCAAGGCGTTCATGACATTCGTCACGCCAGTGTTATTACCCCCTGTCAATACATTATTGACAGCTTATGGAAAGTGTTAATAACTTAACACGTCGCTCTTGTGCTAGAACCCGCGAGTTGCCGGAGATGCTGCCGAGTAGATTTCGAAATGTTGCATAATAATATTCTGACTCCAGGGGCTATCATTGAGAGGTACCCGGCGCCTCCACCATGTAATGATTTTGGTAGAGTCAATAATGGACCGAGAGTTTCACCGGTTTTATTATAAAACAAAGTCTTTGTGTCTACCAAGTTCTGACAATAAAATGTCTTTTCAATGACCAAGGTCACGGGTTGTAGTGTTCTGTACGGACGACTCCTTAGCTTCAGTGCAGCCTCTGGGAGTCTCAAGGATTTGGTTTTTAGGAATAATCTCCGCTCATAGCAGCCCTCACGAGGTATGGTATTCAAGGTGATCCCCTTAGCTTAATAGCAGCCTCCAGGGATTAGTTGTGGTTAGGATAACCCCTTAGCTTCATAGCAGCCCCCTGGGTTTAGGATAGGTTACGATCAGTTGGTCGACTGATGCTGGGTCCCTCGGTGGTCCGCCTTTTATCTGTCCTCTTCGGGTTCTTCCATGAGGTCCGTCCTCTTTCGGCGTTCCTCGGTGTTTTTCGTGTCGGCTTCTTGCCTGCTAGGTTGTTTATAATCAATAGCACGTGTTAAGTTGACACGTGCTTTTGTCGTGATGTGGGGATCCTTACAATATAAATTGAATCAGAGTTTTGATAAACCCTGTATATACATTCTGAGGGCTTTTGAGGGCTTAAGGCAACTTCGTTATGAGTAGAAGGAGGCATACTATTAAGAAAAAAGTAAGAAAATATGAAAATTAAAAGTGAAATATATGAGAAAAATATTTTAATCATATAATTTTTAAAGATGAAGTATATATGATAAATCACCTTATGTTTATATATCACGTATTCATCGGCCTTTTAAAAACATATTACGAGTAGGTTGACACCATTTATTTAATAATAAAATGTTCGGAAAAGTAATTTACGAAGGTACTGTCACATGTCTGGGAATTACATATGACCACCACCTTACTTGGTCCCAACACCTGAACATTACTACTAAAGCTTATAATAGAATCACTCTTGAAACAATTGACTGGTAACACCTGGGGTCTCAAAGCATATACCATCTTAAACACCTACAAGGTTTTCTTACCTGTCCTCACTTACGAATTTACTGTTTGGATACAATGTTGAACTGGCCAAGTTGAGGGCCCTTGGCGTGAGTCCTTAAAAGCCCTCCCTATATATATATATATATAATAACACGTGAGTTGTATAAGTGACAAAAGCATATTTTCTGTATTAAATAAGTATGTAGTACAAAACAAATCGCAAAAAACGTTACAATAATACTGAGACAATCAAACGTGATCGTGAAGTTAATTCAGTTACTTTGATAGTTTCTTACGCAGTTCTTTACTTCATGAGGCAATCAAATCAATTACTTTTTCTTTGTCTACATTCTCGAATAAATCTATCTCTGTAAAAAGTAAAGGAGATAAATGACTCGGTCCTTTTCGAGAGAAGAGCTTGGAGAAGGGAGTTGGGTAGTATATATGAACGATGTGTGCATGAGACAACAGACGAAACCGAATAAGCGCAAGGGGCCGTTGCGGACTAGAGGGGGCCTTTGCTAAATTCGAAGTTAAACTGGCACACGGGGCCATACTGATATGAGCAGGGGAGCTCGAGAAGACTTCTTTCGGAAAGATCTACTTAGGCTTTCGCAACCTTTTTGCAAGGTAGACTCAAGAAAGCGGTCGAGAAAATTCAACCAAGGCCTACAGATCCTGCACCTCGTGATCCCTGCCGAGCCCCTCGAGCTTGGGGCCCTTGACAATTGCCAAGTAGCCAACGTGATCAGTCCGGTACTGCTTGGATAGCTGCTCAACTAAGTTCTACAATAAACTTTTAATTCTCGAAGGCCATGCTTTCCGTACAGCATTCCGTATTAAGCTGCTTAGCTCCACACAGGATCTGTACCGTCGAATTACCTTTTTGACCTTGCAATACTACATTGAAGTACTGCGGCTAACATACATCGCGAGACGTTTCGAAACTAGGCATCCTTTATTCCAGGATACTATGTGTTATCTAGCACTCGATTCTATGCCTCACCGTTATTACTATCTTCCACTTTCTGTTCTGAGTACATTATATCAATATACTCTACCACCATTAGACCCCGCTTTACTTATTATCACAAATTATGTCATTCATGAATATCTTCCTCTCATTCACCCATCATATCCAGCACAGTGATTAACCATTATTTACTAACATGGGCCTCATTCGTCTTCATCACTGACTAGAGTATTCTTTAGGCTTAAGATAAGCTCGTTTGTCTAACTAATATCAACTGCATGTTGTCCTGTGTATGCACCTCGCCACATCTTTCACGCCCATTACTATACTTGTAAATCATGAATGTTATACCTGATCATTTGTTATCATTTCTGTTATGATTTATTTGTTTAAAATATACTGTATGCTCAGTGGCGTATTTACGATTTTGTTTCGGGGGGGGGGGGGGGGGGCTTTGCCTGAAAATGTGAAAATTCTGCAAAATATTTCATATACTTTACTATAGTGAGTAAGATTTCGGGGGGCTTAAGCCCGGAAGCTCCCCCTAAATACGCCACTGTGTATACTTATCTTTCGTATCTTTGTGTATATAACCGCACCTAATGTTAAGGATTAATGTTGCATTTATTTATTTATGTAATTCTGGTTGCTAATAAAATTTAAATCACTTAACCCATCCAACATACCCATTCCATAGGTAACCTTCAAACCTCGTTTCAAAAAGAGAGCTTAACCCTCTGAAAGATAGCTAGCCCTTACGGCTAGCCTGTAAAAAAAATACATACATTTTATGAAGGCCAAAACTACAATGGCAAAAGTATGTGGTCCTCGTCAGCATTTTTGTCATTGCTCAGCTTACGATTGTATTCCGTTAGAAAAGATGTTTGGAGTCTAGGATGTGGAGAATGCATGTTGCACCGATCGATTAGTAGGGAAGGTTTACGAAATTTACTTTGTTCCCATTGCCCTGCAAGGTATGCTTTAAAGTACGGCATTTAATATTTTTGTTTCTCTCTAGCTATGAGTAAAAATGCGAAAATATAAAAAAGAAAGGAAAGTGTTCTTCGAAATAGATGATTTTCAATCTGTAATGGTGGATTTTTCTCTATCTCCATCCGTTTATGCTCTACACAGGTAAGAAACGCTATATTAATTTAAAAAAAAAAAAAAATGTTGCCAATATAGCAGAAATCACCATCTGAAGGACAGATACCACTTCCCTCTACATTTTAACCGTCTATAAGAAGAAATAAAACTAGGAAAAGAAATAAATACCTTCATCTTATCAAACACAGTAATCAATGCCTATAGCAAAATAGTAATCACCAGGTTACGGCGTATGCAGATGATCTAAATATACATAGAAGGAAATGCAGAAGTCTTACATATTAAATGCTTCCACGGACATAGGTTTGGAAGGAAATGCAAAGAAAACTAAATACATGGAGTTCACCAGGATCATAATACTGTAAATTATGGATGCGTCAATATATCAAATAATACTTTCGGCAAAGTGCATACTTTTAAATATCTAGGATCAATATTATCAGACCAAAGTCATTTCCACGAAAAAATTAAATGTCGACTAAAAGCAGGGAATTCGTGTTATTATTCACTTCAAAATCTTCTGTTGTCGCGAATTCTGTCGAGGAATGTGAAGCTTAAAATATATAAAACGATAACCGTGTCTGTTGCGCTATATGGTTGTGAACTATGGTCACTTACTCTGAGGAAACAACATAGACTGAACGTATTTGAGAACAAGATCCTGAAACAAATATTCAGACCCAAGAGAAACGGGAATGGTGAATGGCGGAAGCTTCATGACGAAGAACTGTATAATTTATACGGTTTACCAAACATTGTTAGGGGCATCAAGTCTAGGAGGCTCAGGTGGGCAGGTCATGTAACCAGAATGGAAGAAACGGTGGGAGCTCATGTGGTTCGGATTTCACGTTAATCAGTAGGTCCACGTCTCATATAGCCTCGCTACTGAAAGGGACGCTAAAATTACATCAACTCAACTCAGAATGGAAGAAAGTAGGAACGCTTTCAAAGTTTTAACTGGAAATCCAATCGAAAAACGACCATTAGGAAGACCTAGGCGCAGATGGGAGAACAATATTGTGAGTTTAAAGTAGAAACTGGATACAATTGGCTAAGGACAGAAATAAATAGAGAGCTTTTACACGGCATTGAATCTACGGGTTCCATAGACTATAAAGTTAGTTCAAAGAAACAAATGTAGCTCTTAAAAAATCTTTTTAAGAAAAACACACACACACACTTCCTTATACCGAACAAATTAATGCCCCCCCCCCAAAAAATACCAATTTTTAAAAGCTTTTAAAACACTTTTTAATAATAAAATAACAAATAAGAACCAAGGAGAAGTAATACCGAGAAAATAAATAAATTGCCAATTTTACAAAGATTCTAAAAATATACTTCTTTGTACGTAATAAACTACAAACAAACCAAGTTTCAAGAAATAATAACACAAAAAAAGAATCCAAACAAATTGCAAATTGGAAGTCTAATATAAGAGCTCACTTCCTTGCAATAATGCAAATTAATCCATTCTGAAAATTACATATTAATATTTACGAAATGTATTCTCATTACTCATTTAAATCTGGATTTTATCTTCTCTTTCAGCTACGAAAATGAGTTCAACATAATTTTTCTTGGTATATCTAACACATTAAATCATTTTCTTCTTTATTTCATTACGTATACACTTTTTTTTGTCATCATTTTTGAGGATTCTCTTTTTTTTTCTTTAATTCTTTCTATCTTTTTGGGCTTATATAATCTGTTTTCTCTGTAGTATTCTTGTAACCTTTCATTCACAAAATGCAAACGAGATACATAAATGCATTGTCCTATCTTTCTCACTGCATGAAAGAAGGAATTTTTTTTTAAATTTAAATTGCGTCTGTCCAAATTCACAACATTCATTTTTCACTTTTTAAATTTTCTTTTTTTTTAAAAAAAGTATATCGCATCAGTATAAATATATTCTGTTTGACGTTGTAATCCCTCATTCTTTAACTTTCTCTACCTCTTCGTCTCAGTCTTCATCCGTTGCTAGAGTTTAAATCTCTGCTCTGAACATACCAAGCGTAGATTTGGCTCTCCCAGGGATTAATTACTCTTTCTTGCACAGAAAAAAGAGAAAAAATAAAATAAAAAAAACTGGCTCTTAAATTCACTTATAATAGATGGTTTCTACATATATATAAAAAGAAAAACCTCAATTTATCTTTTAGTTTTGTTTTATAACCCTCTTTTCATATGTTGATGGTTTTAAATGAAATGAAACACATACTACGATTATACCCTGTTTGTTAAAAGGAAATGACACTCAATTTCTCAGTTTAACGCCCCACGATTATGCCCTTTAGGCTAAGGCAGGGTTTCTCAACCTAGGGGTCGCGAAAGGGTTCATGAGAGTCGCTACGAAAAGCAGAAGAGATTACTATAGGATCTAATACCGGAAAATATTTTTAAATATTATTTTCAATTTTGAGGTCTACACAGAGAAAAATCCGTTCTCCGGACAGCTGTATATTGTACAGATATACGGTATCCTCTTGCTTACTATAGAAATCTGTACGGAGCATACGTTATCCGTATGCTACATAGGCACTGCCCTTAGATGTTACATCATGTCATTGCAGGATGTCTGACATCTAACAGTTTTCCGTATATCACATGCATATACTTATGTTACTTTCGTCAGCTATATACGTCCATTTGTACGTGAGATCCTGACCGCCTACATTGTTTCATATGGAAAGTACGTATAGATGGAACACTTATACAGAAAGTATTATAAAACATGCGTTTCCAGTTATACGTCTGCTGTACGTTAAGTCTAAAAACTACAGGAATTACGCATGTAACAAATCTTTTTAAGTACGCTACCTACATTTTTTTCTGTGTACTAAACATTTTCAACAGGTGCAGAGTTGTTTGAAAATCAATTTAAATGAAAGAGGTGCCAAATGAAACTAATGAGAACTGCATATTGAAATACCAGAAAAATACAAATGCAACAAAACCTGCATATTCAAATACAATTAAAAGTTAAAACTAATAAGGTACTTGAGCATGGTGTGATTTCACTAGTGCAGCAATGTCAAGTTCAATTTACGTGACACACAATATCAAGTAATTTGAAACACTCAATATTTTTTTTTAAACAACTGTCCAAGTTTCTTAAAACCAAAATTAGAAATGACTATTTTTTTTCATATCACCCAAAATTAACGGAGTTATAAATTTTGAAATTTGCAAACGGCCTCCATTTTGAAATAATATGACGGTTAGGATTCGATATTTGTAACATAAATAAACTGACCAAATTTGGTTTTAATCCATTCGCTTTTAGAGAAGTTACTGTATCCATTATATATACAAGAAATGAACTCTACTATTATAGAAATAGATGGATATCGTGAAATCTTCGCAATAGGTACATTAAAAATCCCACACTAGCTTATTACAAACGAGAAATTATAAGGGGTTTGCTGGCAAGAGGAAGTGATAAAATGGGGGTCGTGATTGGAATTAGGTTGAGAACCACTGGGGCAGGGAAAACGGATAATTAAGGCAAATGAATCAAAATGGAAGAATTAGTAGAATGAGAATGTGGGAGGAAACGGGAGAACCCCGAGAAAATCCATGGACAAGACGTTATCCACCACAAGCTTACTTGGCTGGGGCTTGAACCACAGACCCCAAATACAAAAGGTAAACACTCTGCCATTGAGCCACCGTGCGCCCTGTTTGCCAAAGAAGACAAGCTTTCTAACTCTATTTTTTAAGGTCTATTACCGCAGAAACAATAATTCTGTACCAGGCCATCTACTATGCATTACTAGCCCTCATCATCTTAAAGTTATACATTGGATATGAACATTATTCTTCCACATTGTTTATGGTCAACCGGAAGGTCTCTTTCCATAGGCTTCCAGACTAGGACTTCATACATTACCCATATGAGAAACATGTTTTACCTATTCTCTGTTCAACGTAAGCTCTAAACTCCGATAAACAAAATATTTGTATTCTTCCGCTTGGCACAAATACGATTGGCTAGTGATGTATTGCTCCCACTCCAAAAGGGAAAGAGCAAATTATACACGTGCATTTTTACAATACTGTCTCGTGTTGTCTAGATACTTCCACCAGCAGAAAAGAAAGAAAAATACTGGAAAGATCAAAAAATTATTTGAATTTCGCTGGTAAACAATTGTTGCTTAGTGAGTAAAAGTTTATCTTGTTGGTGGTTCACTCACAACACTCGCGAAACGGGGATTCATGCCAGCCGTCTTTCAGGCTTGAAAGCAGAACACGCGTCCACAGTTGAATTGGCGCCAAAATTACTGCGCATGCTTAGTGTTTATTTCTATTGTTTGATTAACCACACTCGATTGCAGTATTATTAGATAATCCGCATTATATTTTTGTCATTTATAATAATGTAGCAGTTTTATATGGAGCTTCATAGTGAAAGTAATAACCGTAACTATTTTACGGAGGAGTAAAAGCGTCGGTAGGACAACAGGAAATCAGGGAGATTTAGTTTGACGTGGCTTTGTTTATCGCAGTTTAGAGCTTACGCCGAACAGGGTTTAGTATAATCTCAATAATGTATGCATAGTCTCTATCAGTACCTCATGTGGTCTGGAGTCAAAGCAGTACCACCTCATTCAGAGATGGTTACAAGTTTAAACTAGAAAATTCATAAATTGTACTATAAGCAATACTAGTTTAATATTTTCTTTTTACAGAGAGCTTTTTATGTAATTTTTACATTGTTTTTTTAAGTTTCTTTTCAATATAAAGTATTTTAACAATACTGCTGTGCCGGGAGAGAATCAATGCTTTGTAGGGAAATTAATCTATATTATAAAATTGAAAGTGACTATGTTTGTGACTCATAATCTCTTTAACCGCCCGACCAAACTCGATCAAATTTTTGACGCGTATGCAGTTCTGGCCTGGGAGTTTTTTTTTTTTAGCTATTCCTTTTGACGGTAGAACTTAGGGGAGGGAGAGGAGAGGGAATTATTTAAAAAAATAAATAAATAAAACTTAATAGCTCTTGAACCAAACAACCAATCTCGATAAAATTTTCAACATAGATAAGGTTTGGGACTGGGATGGTATTTATCTATTTGTTTTGACGATAGAACTTAGGGGAGGGGGATAGGAGGGGCATATATATATATATATATATATATATATATATATATATATATATATATATATAAATATATATATATATAACTTAGTAACTCTTGAACCAACGGACCGATCTCAATCAAATTTACAACCTGGATGAAGTTTAAACCTGAGATGATTTCTGTCATATCAATTTAACCCTGTTAGGCGCGTATGATTTTGTTGCACGATGAGGCGCGTGGGTGACAGGTGTCACCCACCTATTAAAACATACTGCTGCAGAAATAATTTATTTTTTTACAAACTGTAGACAGGGAACAGAAGTATGCTACTGCCGCCACATCAAACCCCAACAATTAACGTTCAGCTACTGAAATGTGCGACTCCGAACACCGACACAAAGTGTTGCCAGGGTGAGACAAAAATCACTGGGGGACACCTGTCACCCACGCGCCTAATCTAGGGTTAAAGGTGGGGGAAGGGGGAGACATTTATATCTTTGAAAACGAGAAACTTATTTACATATTAAAAAAACTCTTTTGCCTTTGTTTGATAGTTAGGCAATTGCAGTTTTGTAGGTAATGTCCCTTCAAGATCAAAAATATTACGTAACTTGGCATTAATTAGCTATGCAACAGTGAAAAAAAAGCACATTAAATGTATTCAGTCATGCCATATAATTTTAAGTTACCCAATTAGTGTGTGAAAATCTAAAGAAAAAATGGGTTGAAAAACACTGTCAAAACAGATATAAATGATGAATAATAATCTTACTTTCACGTGCGTTTTACATTTGAAACTGGAGATTTTAAGTTAGTCCAAACCAACTTTCAACGTGATACTTGAAATCGTGAACTTACGAAACTAAGGTTGGGTTTCATTCCAACAGTATAGCTATTTCAATCGCTGACTTTGCTCTGGTTTGATAAGAGAAACTATTTCAAGTAATAATAATCTAATAGAGAAGTCAAAGTGAATGCTAACTTGAACTGAAAGTTAACTTGAAACAAAAATACGTTCGAGAATTACGCTGATTTTAGACTCTATACGGAAAACTACCCTAAGTCACTTTAAGCTATTAAACCCATGAACACAATAGTTAAAGATTCAAAGAAAACCCTTCTCCTTTAGCCTAGCCGGCATAACCTTAGGACGTAAAACTCAAAAATGTATTCAAAGAAAACCCTTGCCTTCGTAGGAATGCGCGGAATTTCTGCTTACTAGGTTCAACATAGCAGGTTGAATCATGCTGAATTTTAACTTGTATAATAAATACTTAGCTGAGGTTTGATTTGAAATTTGAACTTAGCGGGTTGAATCACGCTAAGTTTTGACTTACAATTTAAATCACGTTGAATTTTATTGCAAGAGAAGCCGCGTTGTTTTTTTGACTTGTAGTTTGAAAATGGTAGGTGAACCACAATGAAATTTAGTAGTGTAGAAAAGGTCACGCTGAGTTTTGACTTGTAACTTAAACATAACCGGTTGAACCACGCTGAATTTTAACTTCGTGAAAAAGAACACAGTAAGTTTTGACTTGTTACTCGAAAATGACAGGTGAATCACGATGAAGTTTAATTTTGGAGAAAAGATCACACTGAGTTTTGACTTGTGACTTAAATATAACGCCTTGAATTACGCTGAATTTTAATTTCGTGGAAAAGAACATAGTAAGTTTTGACTTGTCACTCGAAAATGACAAGTGAATCGCGCTGAATTTGAACTTGATAGAAAAAATACACTGACTTGTAACTTGAACGTAACAGGTTGAACTAGGCTGAATTTTAACTTGATTAAGAAAGACCACGCTGAAGCATGGCTTGTAACTTGAATATGGTGAATTTTTGACTTGATTAAAAAAGCACACGCTGAGTTTTGACTTGTTACTTAAACATGACAGATTTTACTCCGCTGTGCTTTAACTTGGGAAAGACTACGCTGAATTTTGACTTGTAACTTGTGCATTGCAGATAACGCTACATTGATGTTAGTTTGGTAGAAAAAGCCACGATTAAGTTTAACTTGATAGGAAAATCCGTGTTGAGTGTTAATTTGATAAGGAAAGTCACGCTGACTTCACCATGTTAGCTAAACCCACGACAACTAAAGACGCTTAGTCTGTTTAATTCTCTCCAATGCAAACATGTGTCTTTGAAAATACTCCTTCCCGTGCTCATAGCATAAAACTAAAACATTGTTACAGAGGTTAAGGCAAGTTCTGTCTTTATTGTGTTTGTTTCTACATTCTCGCAGTTTCAGAGTCCTCACTAATTGCAATATTTTTGACCACTCCAAGCGAGACAGAATTAGACAGAGATGAATTGTAAGACTGAGACCGCCTATTATGTTCTCATTGACTCAAGGCGACCTTCGTTTAACAGAGAACAGGATTCTGAAGTAAAGACCTTCTAATCCATGAGCTCTGATGCTTCGAGTCCCACTTTCTCTCCCCGCCTCTTTCTTCAACCACCAATGTCGCTTGCACATTCATTACAACTGAGATGGCATGGCTTGATTCATAGAGACGAGGGAGGGGGGGGGGGCTGGAGAATTAGAAGAGAAGGTCACAAGGCAGGACCTTGATCCTAAAAAGTTTTAGCTAAAATTAGTTACCAACTTACCCCCCCCCCCCCAAGCCCATCAAACCACCTTCTCCATGACTTGTAAGTTCATATATACAAACCGGCGATTCTTTGGGTTCCATCTCAAGCTGTTACAGATCACACATTGCGTCGTCATCTGTTTCCACGGTAAGTTGGCATCTGTTCTCTTAACGGGGAAATGAAGAACAAGAAATGATTTTTTGATTTCCTTTTCTCTTATTTTTTTTAAAAATTCTTTTTCTTCCTTCATTTTTCTCAGTTGAGAACTCCAAATGTTTCTCGACCGCAGAGACGTTTACGCGAGATAAGGTCGAATTTTTTTTCCTTCTAAAACATCTTTTCAAAAGATGTTAGATAAAACGTACGTTTGATGCTATGAGAACCGTGTCATGATGTTTCTTTACGCTAACTATTGTGTCAATATAAGGACAATTAAAAATGCTTAATTCACTTTTCATTTAATGCCCCTTTTTTAACACTGGAACCACCTGGAACTAAATCCAAACCATATGTCCTCCCTTCGGGAACCAAACGTAGGCCTTTTACAACAGAAACGAAAACATTAACAAGTTAGCCACGAGATAATTACAGAATTCATTTAGAAAAGTGACAGTATTTTCTTTTCACAAAGGTTTTTATTAAAGGATATAATATTTTATATATTAGCTGAACCAGCACTCTCTACACAACACATCATTCACATACGAGCATGAATTTTCTTGTCATTCCTCACAACATCTGTACATGTCCCTTTATAGATACAAGTAAAAGACTGTCTTGATAAAAATCGGCAAGGGCTACCATAAAGGGGAGATTGTTTCGATTATTTTTTTCAATATCTCGCACCATTTGCAAGATTTGAGCTTACTTCAGGTTGGAGCTTCTAATTCATGTATGGCCAGTGTTTTCTTTCTTGTTGCATGCATTATGTAATAAGCAAATACATTACATACACAATTAATTATGATGTCAGTGATACATGACGTTCATTGGACAAAACACTACAAACAATAAATATTAATCTTATACTGGAGAAATGGTTATCCTTCGGTTTTTTATTATCATTTGGCCATGAAACAAACACTGGAGAAATACACTAATCTCGTATATAAATTGAGGTATTGGAATGTATAACTCGAAGGATATGATGATTTGCTTTTTTGAAAAATTTCAACACTTCCAGTGTACACCTAAAAATGTAATAAAGAAATAACGCCCATTTTTTAAATTTATTCAATTAGAATTGGATAATCTACACAAAATTTGGAATCGATCAGTGAAAACGGCACGTTTCTAGCACTTATGGTTTTCGAGATCTCATTGTCGAAAGGATTGGAGACAAACATATAAACCTACCATTTTAATATATAGAAGATTTTAAATATACAATATTTTCTGTTTGTATAAAGAATTGTCAACACAGTCATCTGTACGTATATATATATTTTTTGTAACAACGTAACAAATATTTTTTTTTCATACAATACAGTATTATATTTTTATATAAAATTTTCCTTTAGTAATAAAATATTTTCTTTTTATATAAAGGTTTTATAAACGATATAGACTTGTAGTGGGGTGAACGCGGGGGACGCCATCCTTTCACCTCCAAAAAAATTGTACGGCGTCCCCCAAATTCCTAAAACATTACAATGGGAAAAAATAGACAGCGAGACGGCGTGACGTCATGCTGTTACCTACCGTCCTCCTACCTCTTCAGTTCGACTTTTAGTCTCGTTTTACAAGACAGTAGCCATTTAAATATAAAATTTTAATAATAACCTACAGAATTTTCACACAAAAGTTTACCAATACAGAATTTTCTACTTACATAAAGATTTTTTAAAAATACTATTGTATTTTCATTTCATAGAAGGACTTAAAACAATACAATCTTTTCTTTCCATGCAAACCTTTTCTTCACAATAAAGAATTTTCTTTTTATATAAATAATAAACAATAAAATTATTTTATTTTTATTTAAAATTGTTCATAACAATATAGTATTTTATTTTATAAGAATGTTTTCCACCAATACAGAATCCTTCAATGAAGTTCTTACAACACAGATATTTCTTTTCACACAAATTATTAACAATACAGTATTTCTTTTCCCTCAGTGATTTAGGAAAAACTGTAGTAGTTTTCCGTTGATTTCCACATATTATTTAAGCTGATAAAACTCTTATTGTATGTACCTGAGATTAACTTCAAGCTCCTACACCAATCACTTTAACTCCTGGTAACACAGACTGCAATAAGAGCTTATGATTTCTTTGCTTATGAAGACCCTTAGATGAATTTGACAGAACTGTCATTTCTGCATGTGAACTACAATTTACATTCCCGCTTTTCCCTGCCTATAATTTCTTCTAGTTTCTCATAATTTCCCTCTACTTCTTCAATTGTCTGTGAAAGTGGTCGGTGCATATGTCTGCATCACCACTAGATCCTTCTTTTTTTCTTTAAGTATCAAAAAATGAAATCTTTCAAGTTAACGTCCAACGATTATGCTCTTTAGGCTAAGGGAGACGGCAATTAAGACAAGTGAATGATAATGGGAGAATTGGTGAAATGAGAATCTTGGAGGAAACGGGGGTACTCCGAGAAAACCCACGAACACGATATTGTTCACCTTTAAGCAGGCCTGTAGCCAGCCCAAAAATGTAGGGGGGGGGCCGGCTGAAGTTAGGGGGGCCGATCCAACCATATTATAGTTCATCACCATATTATAGTTATTTTGCCAGCCAAAATTTAGGAGGAGCCCGGCCCCCTAGACCCCCTGGATACGGGTCTGCCTTTAAGCATTAACACCATAACTCTGTAATCAACAAATTCTACTTTAATTACCTTATCTTTTAAGCGGTTACCAAGAATTATTTCCGCATCATTGTGACAGCCCCTTTCCATTACCTGGGTAAAACATTCTATATTTTTCCCTTCTCAATTCCTCATTACTTTCTTATCTAACTTCATAAACTTCTACCAAGTATACATTATTTCTTTTTTAAGATTTTCTAATTTTCCTTCCTGTAACATGATATGTACGTTCCATGTCCCTACGTAGGTTACTTGTTCTTGCTCGTCTCCCTTTCTCTAGTGATCTTCTCCTCACTGCTACTCTCTTGTCCAATAATCCTTCCCAAGACATCCCCTCCTGGAGACACAAATAGGGAAATATCTTACCTCTGGAACTATTTTTTTTTTTGGCTTGTGAAAGATCACTGTGCATAGTTTCCCTTTCTGCTGTCAACAAACTACGGGAAAATAGAGTGGTGGTTTCCCGTTGCCTCCCACCCCGCAGTGTTCCAGCCGTAAAAAGTCATTCAGATTTCGTTTTGGGACTATTGCCCAAGTTGCCGTACCAATCACTATGATTTCCGCAAACTTAACTGCTGGAGAAGTGCTGCTTTGTCCTTTAGAATTTAGATTTCTGGGCTTTCGGCATCTTATGGCCATTTAGCCCGTCACATATGAGGGATCACAATCCTCGGCGAGCACACTATCCGGGAAAAGGGAAGGGAGAAAGGATTGGGGATGGAAGGAAGCGGCCTGCGACCTGTAAGTTAGGTACCATCCCGGCAGTTGCCTAGTGTGAATGAGGAAAACCCAGGAAAATCTCTTTCAGGATGGCTGTCCTAAAAAAAGCTTTTTACACTTTGTCGACCGAGTGCACTCACCCGGGACAACTCGCAGCGCAGGCGAGAGTGTTTTAGCGACTACACTGCGCGGGGCCACTTTTTTCTCCTAGAACACTCTTCGTATGGCTACTCAAACTAAACCTATTCAATGAACTACCGCCGACACAGTTCTAAATTTCATTCTAGCTCGCAATCCTCCCTACCCAAAGTGTCTTCGTAAAGGTGGTGAAATAAAATGAAATATTTCGATTTAAGGTTGGTGTAAAGGGACAAGTTTTGCCAATAGATGTCACTACAGTCTTCGTCTCTCTCATGTGTTTTTTACCTTTCACGAAACTTTACAATTTCTCTTACAAATTTCAACCTAGATACTTCAAATTTTTGGAGAAGGAACTTCATAATATATCGAAGGCAATAATCCGTGCCAATTTCTTTTTTTTAGAATTTTCTTCATTGTTGAAAGAGTTATATTGTTAAAGGTTTGGATATGCCTTTCACAATATAACAAACGAGCCATTTCAACAATGAAGAAAATTCTAAATAAAAAAAATCGGCACGGATTGTTGTTTTCGATGGGCTATGAAGTTCCTTCTCTAAAAATTTGAAATCTCTAGGTTGAAATTTATAAGAGAAATCGTGAATTTTCGTGAAAGGTAAAAAAAAAAAAAAAAAAAAAAAAACATCAGAGAGATACGAAGACTGTAGTGACATCTATCAGCAAAGCTTGTCCCTTTAAACTAACCTTAACGTCCCACAATTATGCAATAATGACGACGGAAGAATTGGTGGAATGAGAAAGTAGGAGGAAACGGGAGTACTCCGAGAAAACCTACGGACATTATGTTGACCAGAATCGAACCAAGGACCCCATGCACAAGAGATAAGTATTCTACCACTGAGCCACCCGTGTCCCCCTTTCGTAAAAGTGGTGTTTATGCACTTAAATAAATCTATTATTTTTTCCCTATCTTCAACTTTTATTGTTTCAATTTCTTTTTTCTTTCTTTTCTTTCTTCTTCTGCTTTTAAAGTTTCCTTATTGTGTTCGAAATAATACTAGACATTTGTCAACATCACTTTAAAGTTTAATTTTTCTTCCGTATCTCATTCTTAAGCGTATCTCGTTCTTACAGCAGAAAACAAGAGTGTCATACAGAAAGCAAGAATTGTTCAGAAAGAAAAGCGAAGAAATAATAATAATAATAACAAAAGAACCGAATCCTTCAAAAGAAGAAAATAACAGAAAGAGGAGAAAAAAGAATAAAACAACAGAAATGAATATGTGTTTTATTTCAAGTTCACATCTCTGGTTCGTGTGAAGATCTGACTTCAGGGAGAAAAAATAAGAAGAAAGGCGCTTCTTTCAACATATCATTGAAAAAAAGGAAGAAAAAGAGACTGTCTGAGATAGAAAGATAAAACAGAACATATATCGTGAGTTTAGCTGTATATTTTAAAGTTAAGAAACAGAAAATTCATGAACGTATTTTTTTGGCACACACACACACACACACACACATATATATATATATATATATATATATATACGTAAACACCTGAATGAAATTGCAACTTACCAGATTAATATGGTGTCGGGCCACCTTTCGCCTTCAGAACAGCCTTGATGCGACGTGGGATGAAAGCATAGAGGTCGTGAATGGTAGCAAGTGGAATTTTACACCATTCCTCGTGCAGGGCATCGGCCAGTTCTGTGAGAGAGGATGGAGGTGGAAATCGTCGCCGGAGTCGTGTTTCCAAGACGGACCACAGATATTCAATTATGTTGAGATCTGGGGATTGGGCGGGCCAGGGGAGGTGTTGAACTTCATCCCGATGTTCCTCAAACCACGCTGCAACAACGCCAGTTGTGTGAATGGGTGCATTATCATCCTGGAAGATGGCGTCATTGTCCGGGAACAACATCCGGACCATAGGATGCAAGTGGTCTCCAAAAATTGCGACATAATCGTTGGCAGTAATTCGTCCGCTAAGTGTGACCACAGGACCCAATGAAAACCATGATATGGCGGCCCACAGCATCACCGCCATGTTTCACAGTTGGGCGGAGACACTGCAGATCATAAGCTTCTTTGGGCGTTCTCCACACATAAACACGGCCCGTGGTTGGGAATAGGGTGAAGGATGACTCATCCGACCATATTACACGTTTCCAGTCCTCAACGGTCCAAGTTGCATGGTCGCGACACCATTTGCGGTGTGCGAAAGCGTTATGGTCCCTGATGAGCGGTTTGGCCCGTGCAACACGACCACGTAAGTTCATGTCATGTAATTCGCGGCGGACTGTGATTGTCGAAACAGGGTTGGGGGGAGGTGCTGATTGAGTTCCTCCGTCACTTGCTCCGCAGTGGCACGACAGTTCTGCGTGACAATGCGCTTTAATACCCGGCGTGACCTGTCACTCATGATTTTCTTCCGCCCACTGTTCCGCTTCCCCGATGTGGTTTTCCCGTGTGTTGTGTAGGTCGTCATCACCTTCGACACTGTCCCACGCGACACACCTAACACAGTAGCCACTGCCGTCACACTCACTGCACATAACCACGCACCAACATTTTGCCCTCTTTGAAAATCTGAGAGGTCTCCCATTTTACACTACCTCCGTCTGCTGCAGCCACTGGACACTGCTGTTCCACTGCACCTGACGTAGTATGGAGACCGACCTAACACACCACCACCAGTGGTCCGACGCTGCGGGCGCCACGACACCACTGCCAACCCATACATCTGACGTGTTGCCAACTACAGGTGTTTCCATTTTTCTGATCACCATCTGTATATATATATATATATATATATATATATATATATATATATATATATATATATATATATATATATATATATATATCGGGTGACCCATAATTTTGTATATAACGTTTCAAAGACAAGTATGCGGAAAAGAAACTAGCAATATAACTTGAACTTCAAACACAGTCCTCTCATACCTTCTCTTTCAAGAATTTTAGTATCTTTTCTCCATGGCATGGTCCACCAATGCACCATATTCAAATTGATACATGCCTGGAGACGAAGAGCAATCTCGTCACAAGAAGCTTGGGAGACCATGTACTGATATCCGTATGTGATGTTGAAATACTTTGTCCTTTGAAACTCTCCATAAGAAAAAGTGAGGTAGTCTTAAATCGGGAGATTGAGCTGGCTACTTCACAGACCCATGTCGACTGATTCAGCACACTACGCATACGCTGTTCTAGAGACAAGTGTACCGCCATCCTGTCTGGGATACACTAACGGTCCTAAGTCCAGTGACGTCCCCAGTCTCAGTCTACACACAGTGTTGCCATATCGAAACATTTTGTCAAGAATTTCAAATATTACAGTTAAACACCATATACATAATTATTGGCTGCGGCAAGGTTGTAATCCCTATCCGGGCATAAGTAGGCGATCACAACGAAGGCAGTGCGGACTGCAGCGTTGACGTGGTCCCTGTAGCCTTCACAGGGCGTCGCCTTTGTGAATCTTTTTGACCAAGGCAAGCGTCTCGGAAACGGTTTTGCTCAGGTGACAGCAAAATTTAATCGTGTATCGCTGCTTCAGCGAACGTTCCATTTTTCACGTTTTCTGCAGTGGCAAAAACCCAAAAACAGCTTTTGCACCATGATCCTCACTCCATCAGATCTCGGCCGCGACGGCCGCCCAGGGTTTCTAGGTTCCCTTAAGAAAATGTCCCTCGCCTGACACAAAATGTTTTCCAGTTTCTTATCAAGTTTGTCCTACTTTGTTGAGTGACGAATTCCTATGACAAATTATGTGATAAGATAAATTTAGCTACGTTAAAGGAAGTGACAGCCACATTTCTTTTGTTCAGTTTTTTGCATCTTGTTCTTTTACTTTTTCCTTCACTTTGTTTTTTTTACTAAAAAAAGAAAATGAAAAAGAAAAATACACACAAATACACCTGGCCGAGAATGAGTACAAATTATGCTCTTTTGAACAGATACTCGCACACGCACTATTGCAATTGTATTGGTTCATTTCTGAAGAAGAAAGAAAAGTTTAAATATTTAGATCGGTTATCTACTCTGCGAGAGAATTTTCCTCGATTTTCACGTTTCAGCGAAAAAATTCCTTCTTCCCTTTTGGTAAATTTATGTACCATATTTCCCTACATTAGGGAATTTTCCCTCAAACTATGAACATTGCTCCCGCCTGGGGCATTGCTTAGTTTTGAACCCGTACCACAAATCCCCCCGCCGTGGAGCACCGCCTGGTGGCCACTCTTATTACTTTATCGTCAAACCCTGCAAGTAATTTCGGGGGAGAAATTGTTGTAATTACAACTATTAAAAGTTGTTACTGTAATGTAATGTTAAAGAAACAAAAGAAAGAGACATTGAATTTCTTTTAAATGTCCCAAAAGTACATCCTTTTATAAATGTGCAAGTTTCAGGCGTAAAATGTAACCACTTATATGGAAAATCTTGAAATGCTTACACATTTATTAAAAATCCTTCAACTTGTAAACTGCCATTGTTTTTATGTCTGAGCATGCGGTCGACTATTGTTATTACCTAAGAGTATGAGGTCGACCATTGTTATTACGTAAGAGCATGCGATCGACCATTGTTATTACGTATGAGCATGCAGTCGACCATTGTTATTACGTAAGAGCATGCGAACGACCATTGTTATTACGTATGAGCATGCGGTCGACCATTGTTACCACGTAAGATCATGCGATCAACCATTGTTATTACTTAAGAGCATGAGGTGGCACATTGTTACTACGTAAGAGCATGCAGTTTACCATTGTTATTACGTATGAACATGCGGCCGAACATTATCATTACGTATGAGCATACACGGTTAACCATTGCGTCCGTAACCTTTGTATACATGCAGTGTAGAGCGGAGTTGTTTCTTAAGAATACTTCAATATAATTCCAATTATTAGAAATTGTTTTTTTTTAAGAAATACCAATAGTAACAACATAAGGTTCTCAACGGTTAAAAGACGAACATGGAATTATAATTTGACAAGTGTACAGCCAGCGACAAAATTTCTTTCCCTTTGATAAAATTAGTTTTGTAAATAACTTCAAAATGGAAGGACAATTTGAGTACAGTTTTCAGTAAACTAACAAGAATGTATGTAATTTTCTGTGTGTCCCAGCCATACAATCAATATTTCAAAATACATTTTAGTAAACGGAAAAGAACTTTTATCGCTGACTGTACAATAAGCCAAATTGTAGTTGCGAAAGAATAATGAATATTAACTTTTATTTTTTTAGTAGAATTTTGTTTTCAGCAGCATTTGTAGGAATATTTTCTGACAGCTGCTAAAAATGGCGTCCCTTTTTAAACAAAATGTTACACATTATTATATGTAGTTTTCAATGCGGGTACATTTTAACCCTTTAACTGGCACAGTTTTCTGAAAGTGTGTACACTCAGGTGGCAGACGTAGTAATACGTCGTAGACACAACAACCGTAGAACTCTGAAACAATGATGTATGTTTCACACAAACAACAATAGCACACAACAATAAACAAAAAAAGACGTTACGAAGACGCCCCTGCCTCACCAAGACGTTTGCTACTGTTTCAAAAAGCCAGATTCTGCTTCTTTTACTACAGCAGCAGCAATGTTCTTCTTACGAGCAACAATGTGCTATCTGTTATTCCAAAAGGCAATGTCGTTTGCACATTATGGGCATTCAGAGCCATCTATTGATTTATTTCCGATTTAAGTGCAAGAAGAAATGTTTTCAAGAGAGACCCTAGTCATTGCCACTTAACATTAGTGACTTTTTAGTCAAGACGCAGTACTATATCGTAGCCGTTTCTACTGCACATATACCATGACGTAGTATTACGTCATAACCTACCCTCAGAATATATGCCGTTCCTCACCACACCCGTATCACCTTCAAGAGAGGAGGAATACAGGACAACATAACGTCCCCATCAGCTAATATAGGAGTTATCAATTTGTGTAATGTGTATATCAGTCACTTTTGACGAATTGCTTTTGTTCATTTCTCCGTAATTCATCGACCCATACCTCTGATAATACATATTTTTAACTGTCATTGCCCTGCACTTCTGTCAGAATAGTTTTTTCTAAAAAAAATCTTATGTTACATTTATTATTACTATTTTTTAAAACCCTGTTTCAATTCCTAAGTAAAGGTGTCATTTTTTTAAAAAAAATAATCTCTGTTCTGGCATTTAATCCCTTCCTAAAAACAGATCGCTACTATGTCAAACAACTTAAGCAGTTTTTGTTGTGACAAAATTTAAAAAAGAAAAAACGAAAATGAAAAAAATAATCCGTTAATACGTTACTGTCCCTTTGTGTTTCCCCCTTTCCCCATCATAACGCTTTTTGTTCTGTATCTTTCGACACCAGAGAGAGAGAGAGAGAGAGAGGCAGAGTGAGAGAGAGGAAAGGAACAAAATGGATGAAAATTCATGAATATCGAATCCCGATAGGTGTTTTGTTGATCATAACAGCGAATACAAAAGCGAGACATCAAGTGAAATGGGGTGAAGTGTTAAAGCGAGGAGAAAAGAAACAAGATATCGAGCCCTTTTTTGGAACGCGAATAAAAGCATAACATAATCGCAAGAATAACCATGAATTATAGTGTATGTTTTCCAAAGCATTCTCATGTGCACTATGTGAGAACTTTTGGTGACAGCCATTAAAATTCATGAATAGCGAAACTTTTGTTGGCCGAAATAGGAAAAAAAAAAATGGATCATCACCTGAATTACTGTAATATGTACATATTGTACAGTGACCTGCAAAAGTATTCTATTCTGTTTATTTTGTCTACGTGAATACAACCTTTAAAATAAAATATTGACCAAAAATAAATTGAGCAACTAAACTCTGTTGAGAAACCTATCAGGAGAAAACCATTAGATAGGTGCACATGAATGACACACTTTCATTTACCTTAGTAATATAACAATTATCTGAATGTATTGAATAACCAGAAAAGTTTCCTGCATCGGATTTAGTTTTGCTGATCTTCTACGGACAATTGTAAACAGTCAGGGCAGTGCTTGAATCTTGATCAAAGTCCAGGATGGTTTCCCAAATCTTTAGATGTTGTTATGGTGATCTATGGTGGGTAAATCCATAACGTCTTTCTGTATCGACGTGAACCATTGCTGCGGATCATTAGCGTTCTAAAGTCCAAGAAATGCACTGCAACTTTGCCTGAAAATATCCGGAAATATTCAAAAGACATGGTGTGCAGATGTTACAGGACAATACAGGTGCAAATGACACTCAAAGAATCATTGAATACTGTAATATCCTTTCATATTAGTAATCAAAACCACGTTCTTCCGCACAAGTACTAGCAAGCAGACGACGGATGGCATCACCGCCGAAGAAACACGAAGAGATACGAAGAAGCCCCTTTCAATCCCTCCACAGGTTCCGCCTCCGAAGACTAGCTATATAAACGGACATTTCGAGGCAGATCACGTCAGTTAACTGGTTACCCTTATATATCTCTGAGCTGCAACGGACAAAAGATATTCCATTCTCTCCAAGCTGCAACGGGCGAGAGAGACTCCTCTAACTCTACCTCTGAGCTGCAACGGGCAAAATATATTCCCTTCTCTCCTAGCTGCAACGGGCAAAATATATTCCCTTCTCTCCAAGCTGCCAAATGTTCTGAGAATGAGCCTCCTCGAATCCAAGACAACACTGATTGCCAAATGTTCTTAGAATAGGCCTCCTCTTATCCGTGAAAACTTCGACTGCCAAAAGTGAGGATGAACCTCCTCGAATCCCAGAGAACCCTGACTGCCAAATGTTCTTAGAATGAACCTCCTCGAATTCGAGAGAACCCGACTGCCAAATGTTCTTAGAATGCACCTCTTCGAATCCGGGAGAACTCCGACTGCCAAATGTTATCAGAATGAACCTCTTCGATTTCGAGAGAACCCGACTGCCAAATGATCTTAGAATGAACCTCTTTGAATTCGAGAGAACTCGACTGCCAAATGTTCTAAGAATGAGCCTCCTCGAATCTGAGAGAAACCCGACTGCCAAATATTCTGAAAATGAGCCTCCTCGAATCCAAGAGAACCCCGACGGCCGAATGTTTTTATAATGAACCTCCTCGAATCCGAGAGAACCGTGATGCCAAACATTTTGGAAATGAGCCCTCTCGAATCCGAGACAACACTGATTGTCAAATGTTCTTAGAATAGGCCTCCTCTTATCCATGAGAACTCCGACTGCCCAATGTGAGGATGAACCTGCTCGAATCCGAGAGAACTCCGACTGACAAATGTTTTTAGAATGAACCTCTTCGAATTCGAGAGTACCCGACTGCCAAATGTTCTAAGAATGAACCTCCTCGAATCTGAGAGAACCCCGATTGCCAAATGTTTTGACAATGAGCCCCCTAGAATCCGAGAGAATACCGACTGCAAAATATTATGAGAATGAGTCTCCTCGAATCGGAGAGAATTTCGATTGCCAAAAATTCTGAAAATAAGTCCTCCCGAATCCGAGACAACACTGACTGTCAAATGTTCTTAGAATGGCCCTTCTCTTATCCGTGAGAACCCCGACTGCCAAACGTGAGGATGAGCCCCCTCGAATCCGTGAGAACCCCGACTGCCAAACGTGAGAATGAGCCACCTAGAATCCGAGAAAACCCCGACTTCCAAATGTTCTTAGAATAAACCTCCTCGAATCCGAGAGATCGCCGATTTTCAAATGTTCTTAGAATGAACCTCCTCCAATCCGAGAGAACGCCGATTTCCAAATGTTTTCAGAATTGGCCTCCTCGAATCTGAGAGAACCCCGACCGACAAATATCCTGAGAATAATCTCTCTCGAATCCGGGAGATATCCGAGTGCCAAATATTCTGAAAATAAGCCTTCTCGAATCCCAGAGAACCCCGACTGACAAATGTTCTTAGAATGAACCTCTTCGAATTCGAGAGAACCCGACTGCCAAATGTTCTAAGAATGAACCTCCTCGAATCTGAGAGAACCCCGATTGCCGAATGTTTTGACAATGAGCCTCCTAGAATCCGAGAGAATCCCGACTGCAAAATATTATGAGAATGAGTCTCCTCGAATCGGAGAGAATTTCGATTGCCAAAAATTCTGAAAATAAGTCCTCCCGAATCCGAGACAACACTGACTGTCAAATGTTCTTAGAATGGCCCTTCTCTTATCCGTGAGAACCCCGACTGCCAAACGTGAGGATGAGCCCCCTCGTATCCGAGAGAACCCCGACTGCCAAACGTGAGAACGAGCCACCTAGAGTCCGAGAAAACCCCGACTTCCAAATGTTCTTAGAATGAACCTCCTCGAATCCGAGAGAACTCCCACTTCCTAATGTTCTTAGAATAAACCTCCTCGAATCCGAGAGAACGCCGATTTCCAAATGTTCTTAGAATTAGCCTCCTCAAATCTGAGAGAACCCCAACTGACAAATATACTGAGAATGATATCTCTCGAATCTGGGAGATCTCCGAGTGCAAAATATTCTGAAAATAAACCTTCTCGAATCCGAGAGAACACCGACTGCCAAATATTCTGGAAATGAGCCTCCTCGAATCCGAGACAACACTGACTGTCAAATGTTCTTAGATTGGGATTCTTCGAATCTGAGACCGACTGACTAAGAATGAGCCCCCTCAAATTCGAGAGAACTCGACTGCTAAATTTTTTTGAGAATGAACCTCTTAGAATCCGAGAAAACGCCGACTGCAAAATGTTCTGGAAATGAGCCCCCTCGAATCCGAAAGAACACCGAATGCCAAATGTTCATTTCTAACGCAAGGCAAGTACTCCCAGGGAATATCACAATTAGCGATTTGTACTAGAACAGACAAGGCTGTATTAGGACAAATATATTTGCAAAGAACGAGAGAGAATGAAGATTTCTTAATTTTGGACAAATGAGCTCCTAGTGTGGTCAGAACACGTAAGTGATGACCACTAATGTGACCTGAAGAAAAAGTGGAGTCTTTTGAAGGACACTAATGAGGAATAAAATACTGAGTACAAAATGTGTAATTTTTTTCTTCATAGTCTGAACGAAATAGAAATCTTTGGTCACTTAAACAAAACGTTCAATTGTATATCCATATATCTATTTTCTAAGGCAAGACAAAAAACAACTGTCGTGTATGCGAATACGATATATTTCTCATGTTGTTAGCAGATGACAGACTTTTTCAGTTTGCTCTCTACTCGACCCTAAGGCATTTGAAATTCAAACGCAATGACAGAGAGAGCGCGCAGAGAATAAGGGAGATAGCGAAAGAAATCGTTCCATTAGCGATAATGGAGAAAGAACGTTTGGACGAACAGAGAGAGAGAGATTCATGTTTGGGCAGAGATGCTTTTGCTCTCTTTTCATTTCACGCGAGAGGAGTTTTTTTTTCTTCGATCATTCAACTATTCTGCACAATAATTTAATTCTTATATTGAGAGAATTTTAGGTTAATGAATTTAATTCCTATATTGAGAGAATCTTAGGTTAATAAATTCAGTTCCTACATTGAGAGAATCTTAGGTTAATCAACTTAGTTTCTGTGTGGAGAGAATTTTAGATTAATGAATTTAATTTGTATATTGAGAGAATTTTAGGTTATTGAATTTAATTTGCATTGAATTTAATTCATATATTGAGAGAATCATAACTCAATGACTTTGATTCCTATATATTTAGACAACATGAGGTTAATGAATTTAATCCCTATATTGAGAGAGTCTTAAGTTAATTTAATTTCTCTATTAATTTAAAATCCTTGGTTAATGAATTTAATTCCTATTTTCTGAGAATCATAGATTAATTTCTACTTTGTATATTCAGAGAATCATAGGATTGGTGAATTTAATACATATACTGTGACAACCGTAAGTTAATGAATATAATTGCTGAATTGAGACAACCTTAGGCTAATGGATTTGATTTATATAAAGACAGACGCTTAGGTTAACTAATTTAATTCCTATATTGGGAGAATTTTAGGTTAATGAGTTCAATCTTCAAGTTGAGAGAATGTTAGGTTAATGAAGTTTACGTTCGTTACTGTACGTACTGTGAAAACTTTGCTATACGTACAAAATAAGGAAATGTATACCGGGTGTTGAAATAATGTTGGAATAAAGATCTTGTAGGAAACCTTAAAAGAAGCAAAAAAATGTTTGTTAAACATAGGGCGCTAAATGCATATATCCAGAGTTATAAAATGCGAAAAGGACCAAAAGTAAACTTTAAAGCTCTATAGCTCGAGAACTGCTTGACCTATCGTAATCGGTTGGAGGATTTACACAGAAACTAGTGTACACTCTATCTAGATATCCACGTTTCAGAATCCTCAGGTAAAGGCGCAATAAAGTAAATGGAGGAAGCTGGGTTACAAAGAGACACATTTAAGTACTAATTATGCATAAATTACAATTTGTTGGAAGATAACGCTTTAAAATCACTTTGTTTCTCTATCCGTGATCGAAAATGAACATCACTTTTCACTTTCATTCAAAATCAAATATTATTATCATCAATAGTTATGCAACCACACAGTACACATTTTCCCTTCAAAGAAAAGTGTTTAATAGCAAATGGAATCTAATTTTATTCTGAAAATATTGTTTTTTAATGTAGGAAAATATTGTTTGCTTAAAGTCTACATTTAGTAACATTTTCTTGTTAGAAGTAAACAAAAATATCCGTTACATTAAACAGTTTGAGTATGATTTTTGTTTAAAAATGTAAATGATTGTACTTGTTGAATACCAGTGAGTCATTGTAGCCTAGCTGTTTATTAGAAAATATTGATGTAGGAAAAAGAAGTCTGGTCGTTGATCTTCCGATATAGTTAGCGCAACCACCTTCGGCACAGCAGACTCTGGTTCGATTTCAGTTGGGAGCGTCTGTGATTCGGATCTACGTTAAGAGATCCCATCACGGCGAAATTAAAATACCGCTAATTTTACAGTAATTGTATGGTATTTGCAAATAGATAAAAGATAATCGAAAAGTGGAATAAGAGCTCGGTAGACAATATTATTTTACATGAGATACCGTTATCATGATTCACTTATCTGCTTTCAATTTCCAGCCATTTAGAAAATCGTCATTTATTTTTTGCGTTTTTAAATGTCTGCAAATGGAAAGCTAGTAGGTGACTCGTGATAACGGTAACTCATACAAAAATAAGATCGTCTAGCGCTTGCTCTTGTTTTGATTTTCTTTTATCTATTTGAAGATATAACATAATTATTGTAAAATTAGCGGTATTTTAATTTCACAGTGATTAGACCTCTTAAGCTGTAGGTGCACGTCTCATATAGCCTTGGTTAATTACACATTTCCCGTCTTTCCGATAAAATCGACTCTTAATACCTTGAAAAATGGTCCTTTATAAGCGACATTGTATTCCTTGGTGCAGGTTTACTTTAAGAGTCCATATTAATTATAACTATTGTAATATCCCACGTGATATTATGTATAAACAATACTCTACGTTTGTGCTTGTAAACACCACCACATGGTTTTACGACAGTGTACTACGCATCACGTGGATTTATCTACTATCAGCACCAGACGACGGATCTCTGGCTCATTTTACGAAGAATATGATGACATCGGAGCAGCAGCGCCATCGCCATCAGGGAGGCCTTATAAATTCGACACCAACCAGCGGACCAGTACCAGTTCTCTGGTGTCCCTCCTACTGCTTGGTGCGGAGCATTAGGATAATCTAACCTTAAGTCTCTAGTTTGCCACGGGACTCTTGGCTATTCCTTTCCTCCTGGCTAAGCCTGCTTCGGAGTTCTGTAACTTCTAACCACCTCACTGCTTGCTTCGGATCATTGGGTTTCCTATGCCAGTCTGCTTAGCCTACTTCAGGGCTCTGTGACTTTTGTCCATTTCACTGCTTACTTCGCAGCACTGGGGTTTCCTATGCCACTCTGCTTAGCCTACTTCGGGGCTCTGTGACTTTTATCCCCTTCACTGCTTGCTTCGAAGCATTGGGGTTTCCTATGCCAGTCTGCTTAGCCTACTTCAGGGCTCTGTGATTTTTGTCCCTTTCACTGCTTACTTCGCAGCACTGGGGTTTCCTATGCCACTCTGCTTAGCCTACTTCGGGGCTCTGTGACTTTTATCCCCTTCACTGCTTACTTCGGAGCATTGGGGTTTCCTATGCCAGTCTGCTTAGCTTACTTCAGGGCTCTGTGACTTTTGTCCCTTTCACTGCTTACTTCGCAGCACTGGGGTTTCCTATGCCACTCTTCTTAGCCTACTTCGGGGCTCTGTGACTTTTGTCCCCTTCACTGCTTGCTTCGGAGCATTGGGGTTTCCTATGCCAGTCTGCTTAGCCTACCTCAGGGCTCTGTGACTTTCGTCCCTTTCACTGCTTACTTCGCAGCACTGGGGTTTCCTATGCCACTCTGCTTAGCCTACTTCGGGGCTCTGTGACTTTCGTCCCTTTCACTGCTTACTTCGCAGCACTGGGGTTGCCTATGCCACTCTGCTTAGCCTACTTCGGGGCTCTGTGACTTTTATCCCCTTCACTGCTTGCTTCGGAGCATTCGGGTTTCCTATGCCAGTCTGCTTAGCTTACTTCAGGGCTCTGTGACTTTTGTCCCTTTCACTGCTTACTTCGCAGCACTGGGGTTTGACTATGCCACTCTGCTTAGCCTACTTCGTGGCTCTGTGACTTTTATCCCCTTCACTGCTTGCTTCGGAGCATTGGGGTTTCCTATGCCAGTCTGCTTAGCCTACTTCAGGGCTCTGTGACTTTCGTCCCTTTCACTGCTTACTTCGCAGCACTGGGGTTGCCTATGCCACTCTGCTTAGCCTACTTCGGGGCTCTGTGACTTTTATCCCCTTCACTGCTTGCTTCGGAGCATTGGGGTTTCCTATGCCAGTCTGCTTAGCCTACTTCAGGGCTCTGTGACTTTTGTCCCTTTCACTGCTTACTTCGCAGCACAGGGGTTTCCTATGCCACTCTGCTTAGCCTACTTCGGGGCTCTGTGACTTTTATCCCCTTCACTGCTTGCTTCGGAGCATTGGGGTTTCCTATGCCAGTCTGCTTAGCCTACTTAAGGGCTCTGTGACTTTTTTCCTTTCACTGCTTACTTCGCAGCACAGGGGTTTCCTATGCCACTCTGCTTAGCCTACTTCGGGGCTCTGTGACTTTTATCCCCTTCACTGCTTGCTTCGGAGCACTGGGGTTTCCTATGCCAGTAGGCTTAGCCTACTTCAGGGCTCTGTGACTTTTGTCCCTTTCACTGCTTATTTCGCAGCATTGGGGTTTCCTATGCCACTCTGCTTAGCCTACTTCGGGGTTATGTGACGTTTATCCCCTTCACTGCTTGCTTCGGAGCATTGGGATTTCCTATGCAAGTCTGCTTTGCCTACTTCGGGGCTCTGTGACTTTTATCCCCTTCACTGCTTACTTCGCAGCACTTGGGTTTCCTATGCCACTCTGCTTTGCCTACTTCGGGGCTCTGTGACTTTTATCCTCTTCACTGCTTACTTCGCAGCACTGGGGTTTCCTATGCCACTCTGCTTAGCCTACTTCGGGGCTCTGTGACTTGAATCCCCTTCAGTGCTTACTTCGCAGCACTGGGGTTTCCTATGCCACTCTGTTTAGCCTACTTCGGGGTTCTGTGACTTTTATCCCCTTCACTGCTTGCTTCGGAGCATTGGGTTTCCTATGCCAGTCTGCTTAGCCTGCTTCGGGGCTCTGTGACTTTTATCCTCTTCACTGCTTGCTTCGCAGCACTGGGGTTTCCTATGCCACTCTGCTTAGCCTACTTCTGAGCTCTGAGACTTTTATCCCCTTCACTGTTTGCTTCGCAGCACTGGGGTTTTCTATGCCACTCTGCTTAGCCTATTTCGGGGCTCTGTGACTTTTATACCCTTTACTGCTTGCTTCAGAGCACTGGGGTTTCCTATGCCACTCTGCTTAGCCTACTTCGGAGCTCTGTGACTTTAATCCGCTTCACTGCTTGCTTCGGAGCATTGGGATTTCCTATGCCACTCTGCTTAGCCTACTTCGGGGCTCTGTGACTTTTATCCTCTTCACTGCTTACTTCGCAGCACTTGGGTTTCCTATGCCACTCTGCTTAGCCTACTTCGGGGCTCTGTGACTTTAATCCGCTTCACTGCTTGCTTCGGAGCATTGGGATTTCCTATGCCACTCTGCTTAGCCTACTTCGGGGCTCTGTGACTTTTATCCCCTTCACTGCTTGCTTCGGAGCATTGGGATTTCCTATGCCACTCTGCTTAGCCTACTTCGGGGCTCTGTGACTTTTATCCTCTTCACTGCTTACTTCGCAGCACTTGGGTTTCCTATGCCACTCTGCTTAGCCTACTTCGGGGCTCTGTGACTTTAATCCGCTTCACTGCTTGCTTCGGAGCATTGGGATTTCCTATGCCACTCTGCTTAGCCTACTTCGGGGTTATGTGACGTTTATCCCCTTCACTGCTTGCTTCGGAGCATTGGGATTTCCTATGCCAGTCTGCTTTGCCTACTTCGGGGCTCTGTGACTTTTATCCCCTTCACTGCTTACTTCGCAGCACTTGGGTTTCCTATGCCACTCTGCTTTGCCTACTTCGGGGCTCTGTGACTTTTATCCTCTTCACTGCTTACTTCGCAGCACTGGTGTTTCCTATGCCACTCTGCTTAGCCTACTTCGGGGCTCTGTGACTTGAATCCCCTTCAGTGCTTACTTCGCAGCACTGGGGTTTCCTATGCCACTCTGTTTAGCCTACTTCGGGGTTCTGTGACTTTTATCCCCTTCACTGCTTGCTTCGGAGCATTGGGTTTCCTATGCCAGTCTGCTTAGCCTGCTTCGGGGCTCTGTGACTTTTATCCCCTTCACTGCTTGCTTCGCAGCACTGGGGTTTCCTATGCCACTCTGCTTAGCCTACTTCGGAGCTCTGAGACTTTTATCCCCTTCACTGTTTGCTTCGCAGCACTGGGGTTTTCTATGCCACTCTGCTTAGCCTATTTCGGGGCTATGTGACTTTTATACCCTTTACTGCTTGCTTCAGAGCACTGGGGTTTCCTATGCCACTCTGCTTAGCCTACTTCGGAGCTCTGTGACTTTAATCCGCTTCACTGCTTGCTTCGGAGCATTGGGATTTCCTATGCCACTCTGCTTAGCCTACTTCGGGGCTCTGTGACTTTTATCCCCTTCACTGCTTGCTTCGGAGCATTGGGTTTCCTATGCCACTCTGCTTAGCCTACTTCGGGGCTCTGTGACTTTTATCCTCTTCACTGCTTACTTCGCAGCACTTGGGTTTTTTATGCCACTCTGCTTAGCCTACTTCGGGGCTCTGTGACATTAATCCTCTTCACTGCTTACTTCGCAGCACTTGGGTTTCCTATGCCACTCTGCTTAGCCTACTTCGGGGCTCTGTGACTTTAATCCGCTTCACTGCTTGCTTCGGAGCATTGGGATTTCCTATGCCACTCTGCTTAGCCTACTTCGGGGCTCTGTGACTTTTATCCCCTTCACTGCTTGCTTCGGAGCATTGGGATTTCCTATGCCACTCTGCTTAGCCTACTTCGGGGCTCTGTGACTTTTATCCTCTTCACTGCTTACTTCGCAGCACTTGGGTTTCCTATGCCACTCTGCTTAGCCTACTTCGGGGCTCTGTGACTTTTATCCTCTTCACTGCTTACTTCGCAGCACTTGGGTTTCCTATGCCACTCTGCTTAGCCTACTTCGGGGCTCTGTGACTTTAATCCTCTTCACTGCTTACTTCGCAGCACTTGGGTTTCCTATGCCACTCTGTTTAGCCTACTTCGGGGCTCTGTGACTTTTATCCCCTTCACTGCTTGCTTCGGAGCATTGGGATTTCCTATGCCACTCTGCTTAGCCTACTTCGGGGCTCTGTGACTTTTATCCTCTTCACTGCTTACTTCGCAGCACTTGGGTTTCCTATGCCACTCTGCTTAGCCTACTTCGGGGCTCTGTGACTTTAATCCCCTTCACTGCTTGCTTCGGAGCATTGGGATTTCCTATGCCACTCTGCTTAGCCTACTTCGGGGCTCTGTGACTTTTATCCTCTTCACTGCTTACTTCGCAGCACTTGGGTTTCCTATGCCACTCTGCTTAGCCTACTTCGGGGCTCTGTGACTTTAATCCGCTTCACTGCTTGCTTCGGAGCATTGGGATTTCCTATGCCACTCTGCTTAGCCTACTTCGGGGCTCTGTGACTTTTATCCCCTTCACTGCTTGCTTCGGAGCATTGGGATTTCCTATGCCACTCTGCTTAGCCTACTTCGGGGCTCTGTGACTTTTATCCTCTTCACTGCTTACTTCGCAGCACTTGGGTTTCCTATGCCACTCTGCTTAGCCTACTTCGGGGCTCTGTGACTTTAATCCGCTTCACTGCTTGCTTCGGAGCATTGGGATTTCCTATGCCACTCTGCTTAGCCTACTTCGGGGCTCTGTGACTTTTATCCTCTTCACTGCTTACTTCGCAGCACTTGGGTTTCCTATGCCACTCTGCTTAGCCTACTTCGGGGCTCTGTGACTTTAATCCGCTTCACTGCTTGCTTCGGAGCATTGGGATTTCCTATGCCACTCTGCTTAGCCTACTTCGGGGCTCTGTGACTTTTATCCCCTTCACTGCTTGCTTCGGAGCATTGGGATTTCCTATGCCACTCTGCTTAGCCTACTTCGGGGCTCTGTGACTTTTATCCTCTTCACTGGTTACTTCAGAGCACTTGGGTTTCCTATGCCACTCTGCTTAGCCTACTTCGGGGCTCTGTGACTTTAATCCGCTTCACTGCTTGCTTCGGAGCATTGGGATTTCCTATGCCACTCTGCTTAGCCTACTTCGGGGCTCTGTGACTTTTATCCCCTTCACTGCTTGCTTCGGAGCATTGGGATTTCCTATGCCACTCTGCTTAGCCTACTTCGGGGCTCTGTGACTTTTATCCTCTTCACTGCTTACTTCGCAGCACTTTGGTTTCCTATGCCACTCTGCTTAGCCTACTTCGGGGCTCTGTGACTTTAATCCGCTTCACTGCTTGCTTCGGAGCATTGGGATTTCCTATGCCACTCTGCTTAGCCTACTTCGGGGTTATGTGACGTTTATCCCCTTCACTGCTTGCTTCAGAGCATTGGGATTTCCTATGCCAGTCTGCTTTGCCTACTTCGGGGCTCTGTGACTTTTATCCCCTTCACTGCTTACTTCGCAGCACTTGGGTTTCCTATGCCACTCTGCTTTGCCTACTTCGGAGCTCTGTGACTTTTATCCTCTTCACTGCTTACTTCGCAGCACTTGGGTTTCCTATGCCACTCTGCTTAGCCTACTTCGGGGCTCTGTGACTTTAATCCGCTTCACTGCTTGCTTCGGAGCATTGGGATTTCCTATGCCACTCTGCTTAGCCTACTTCGGGGCTCTGTGACTTTTATCCTCTTCACTGCTTACTTCGCAGCACTTGGGTTTCCTATGCCACTCTGCTTAGCCTACTTCGGGGCTCTGTGACTTTAATCCGCTTCACTGCTTGCTTCGGAGCATTGGGATTTCCTATGCCACTCTGCTTAGCCTACTTCGGGGCTCTGTGACTTTAATCCGCTTCACTGCTTGCTTCGGAGCATTGGGATTTCCTATGCCACTCTGCTTAGCCTACTTCGGGGCTCTGTGACTTTAATCCGCTTCACTGCTTGCTTCGGAGCATTGGGATTTCCTATGCCACTCTGCTTAGCCTACTTCGGGGCTCTGTGACTTTTATCCTCTTCACTGCTTACTTCGCAGCACTTGGGTTTCCTATGCCACTCTGCTTAGCCTACTTCGGGGCTCTGTGACTTTAATCCGCTTCACTGCTTGCTTCGGAGCATTGGGATTTCCTATGCCACTCTGCTTAGCCTACTTCGGGGCTCTGTGACTTTAATCCGCTTCACTGCTTGCTTCGGAGCATTGGGATTTCCTATGCCACTCTGCTTAGCCTACTTCGGGGCTCTGTGACTTTTATCCTCTTCACTGCTTACTTCGCAGCACTTGGGTTTCCTATGCCACTCTGCTTAGCCTACTTCGGGGCTCTGTGACTTTAATCCGCTTCACTGCTTGCTTCGGAGCATTGGGATTTCCTATGCCACTCTGCTTAGCCTACTTCGGGGCTCTGTGACTTTAATCCGCTTCACTGCTTGATTCGCAGCATTGGGATTTCCTATGCCACTCTGCTTAGCCTACTTCGGGGCTCTGTGACTTTAATCCGCTTCACTGCTTGCTTCGGAGCATTAGGATTTCCTATGCCACTCTGCTTAGCCTACTTCGGGGCTCTGTGACTTTTATCCTCTTCACTGCTTACTTCGCAGCACTTGGGTTTCCTATGCCACTCTGCTTTGCGTACTTCGGGGCTCTGTGACTTTTATCCTCTTCACTGCTTACTTCGCAGCACTGGGGTTTCCTATGCCACTCTGCTTAGCCTACTTCGGGGCTCTGTGACTTGAATCCCCTTCAGTGCTTACTTCGCAGCACTGGGGTTTCCTATGCCACTCTGTTTAGCCTACTTCGGGGTTCTGTGACTTTTATCCCCTTCACTGCTTGCTTCGGAGCATTGGGTTTCCTATGCCAGTCTGCTTAGCCTGCTTCGGGGCTCTGTGACTTTTATCCCCTTCACTGCTTGCTTCGCAGCACTGGGGTTTCCTATGCCACTCTGCTTAGCCTACTTCGGAGCTCTGAGACTTTTATCCCCTTCACTGTTTGCTTCGCAGCACTGGGGTTTTCTATGCCACTCTGCTTAGCCTATTTCGGGGCTCTGTGACTTTTATACAGTTTACTGCTTGCTTCAGAGCACTGGGGTTTCCTATGCCACTCTGCTTAGCCTACTTCGGAGCTCTGTGACTTTAATCCGCTTCACTGCTTGCTTCGGAGCATTGGGATTTCCTATGCCACTCTGCTTAGCCTACTTCGGGGCTCTGTGACTTTTATCCTCTTCACTGCTTACTTCGCAGCACTTGGGTTTCCTATGCCACTCTGCTTAGCCTACTTTGGGGCTCTGTGACTTTAATCCGCTTCACTGCTTGCTTCGGAGCATTGGGATTTCCTATGCCACTCTGCTTAGCCTACTTCGGGGCTCTGTGACTTTAATCCGCTTCACTGCTTGCTTCGGAGCATTGGGATTTCCTATGCCACTCTGCTTAGCCTACTTCGGGGCTCTGTGACTTTAATCCGCTTCACTGCTTGCTTCGGAGCATTGGGATTTCCTATGCCACTCTGCTTAGCCTACTTCGGGGCTCTGTGACTTTTATCCTCTTCACTGCTTACTTCGCAGCACTTGGGTTTCCTATGCCACTCTGCTTAGCCTACTTCGGGGCTCTGTGACTTTAATCCGCTTCACTGCTTGCTTCGGAGCATTGGGATTTCCTATGCCACTCTGCTTAGCCTACTTCGGGGCTCTGTGACTTTAATCCGCTTCACTGCTTGCTTCGGAGCATTGGGATTTCCTATGCCACTCTGCTTAGCCTACTTCGGGGCTCTGTGACTTTAATCCGCTTCACTGCTTGCTTCGGAGCATTGGGATTTCCTATGCCACTCTGCTTAGCCTACTTCGGGGCTCTGTGACTTTTATCCTCTTCACTGCTTACTTCGCAGCACTTGGGTTTCCTATGCCACTCTGCTTAGCCTACTTCGGGGCTCTGTGACTTTAATCCGCTTCACTGCTTGCTTCGGAGCATTGGGATTTCCTATGCCACTCTGCTTAGCCTACTTCGGGGCTCTGTGACTTTAATCCGCTTCACTGCTTGCTTCGGAGCATTGGGATTTCCTATGCCACTCTGCTTAGCCTACTTCGGGGCTCTGTGACTTTTATCCTCTTCACTGCTTACTTCGCAGCACTTGGGTTTCCTATGCCACTCTGCTTAGCCTACTTCGGGGCTCTGTGACTTTAATCCGCTTCCCTGCTTGCTTCGGAGCATTGGGATTTCCTATGCCACTCTGCTTAGCCTACTTCGGGGCTCTGTGACTTTAATCCGCTTCACTGCTTGATTCGCAGCATTGGGATTTCCTATGCCACTCTGCTTAGCCTACTTCGGGGCTCTGTGACTTTAATCCGCTTCACTGCTTGCTTCGGAGCATTAGGATTTCCTATGCCACTCTGCTTAGCCTACTTCGGGGCTCTGTGACTTTTATCCTCTTCACTGCTTACTTCGCAGCACTTGGGTTTCCTATGCCACTCTGCTTAGCCTACTTCGGGGCTCTGTGACTTTAATCCGCTTCACTGCTTGCTTCGGAGCATTGGGATTTCCTATGCCACTCTGCTTAGCCTACTTCGGGGCTCTGTGACTTTAATCCGCTTCACTGCTTGCTTCGGAGCATTGGGATTTCCTATGCCACGCTGCTTAGCCTACTTCGGGGTTATGTGACGTTTATCCCCTTCACTGCTTGCTTCGGAGCATTGGGATTTCCTATGCCAGTCTGCTTTGCCTACTTCGGGGCTCTGTGACTTTTATCCCCTTCACTGCTTACTTCGCAGCACTTGGGTTTCCTATGCCACTCTGCTTTGCGTACTTCGGGGCTCTGTGACTTTTATCCTCTTCACTGCTTACTTCGCAGCACTGGGGTTTCCTATGCCACTCTGCTTAGCCTACTTCGGGGCTCTGTGACTTGAATCCCCTTCAGTGCTTACTTCGCAGCACTGGGGTTTCCTATGCCACTCTGTTTAGCCTACTTCGGGGTTCTGTGACTTTTATCCCCTTCACTGCTTGCTTCGGAGCATTGGGTTTCCTATGCCAGTCTGCTTAGCCTGCTTCGGGGCTCTGTGACTTTTATCCCCTTCACTGCTTGCTTCGCAGCACTGGGGTTTCCTATGCCACTCTGCTTAGCCTACTTCGGAGCTCTGAGACTTTTATCCCCTTCACTATTTGCTTCGCAGCACTGGGGTTTTCTATGCCACTCTGCTTAGCCTATTTCGGGGCTCTGTGACTTTTATACCCTTTACTGCTTGCTTCAGAGCACTGGGGTTTCCTATGCCACTCTGCTTAGCCTACTTCGGAGCTCTGTGACTTTAATCCGCTTCACTGCTTGCTTCGGAGCATTGGGATTTCCTATGCCACTCTGCTTAGCCTACTTCGGGGCTCTGTGACTTTTATCTTCTTCACTGCTTGCTTCGGAGCATTGGGATTTCCTATGCCACTCTGCTTAGCCTACTTCGGGGCTCTGTGACTTTTATCCCCTTCACTGCTTACTTCGCAGCACTTGGGTTTCCTATGCCACTCTGCTTTGCCTACTTCGGGGCTCTGTGACTTTTATCCTCTTCACTGCTTACTTCGCAGCACTGGGGTTTCCTATGCCACTCTGCTTAGCCTACTTCGGGGCTCTGTGACTTGAATCCCCTTCAGTGCTTACTTCGCAGCACTGGGGTTTCCTATGCCACTCTGTTTAGCCTACTTCGGGGTTCTGTGACTTTTATCCCCTTCACTGCTTGCTTCGCAGCACTGGGGTTTCCTATGCCAGTCTGCTTAGCCTGCTTCGGAGCTCTGTTACTTTTATCCCCTTCACTGCTTGCTTCGCAGCACTGGGGTTTCCTATGCCACTCTGCTTAGCCTACTTCGGAGCTCTGAGACTTTTATCCCCTTCACTGTTTGCTTCGCAGCACTGGGGTTTTCTATGCCACTCTGCTTAGCCTATTTCGGGGCTCTGTGACTTTTATACCCTTTACTGCTTGCTTCAGAGCACTGGGGTTTCCTATGCCACTCTGCTTAGCCTACTTCGGAGCTCTGTGACTTTTATCCCCTTCACTGCTTACTTCGCAGCACTGGGGTTTCCTATGCCACTCTACTTAGCCTACTTCGGGGCTCTGTGACTTTTACCCCTTCACTGCTTGCTTTGCAGGACTGGGGTTTCCTATGCCACTCTGCTTTGCCTGCTTCGGGGCTCTGTGATTTCTAACCACCTCACTGCTTGCTTCGGAGCATTGGAGTTTTCTCCACTCTGCTTAGCCTGCTTCGGGCTCTGTAGAGATCCTGCCCTACGCCAAACGGTGGAGGAGTACCTCATTCCAAAGTGATAAATGGGAGGAAGGCACTTTTGTAGTATTTTCTGTAAATATTGTTATGTAGTGAATTTTAATAACTAAACTGGTTTTCTTACCTGCTCTACCTACCAGATAATTTTACACTATAAATTCAGCGTTTTTATTGTTTTTTGCCATTCTTCCCAGTGTGGTATCCTTCTTAAGTGATTGTATGGGAGAAACCTAGGCTATTTAGATGTTGAAAAGTAACGTCGAATGGCGTCATTTGGGACTTTAGGGGAAAGAAAATACCCACCCCTGAGGTTGAGATATGTATATATTTTAACCAATAACATAATGTACTGAAGGAAAATATGAATTCTACTTACATTGGAGATTGCGTACAATGTGTTGCGAGAATAGATTTGTCATCACTTTAAAATTTTCATTGATTCTTCTACTTTTAACGCAATTGGAGTGAAATTACATTGCGGAAATAGAGAACGTCTTTCCTCTTTCTTTTGTTTCTCCGCTATTCTGTTCTAATTTCCCTTTTCCTTCGTTCTTTCGTTTCGTTTATTATACTTTCACTTCCATTTTACTTTCCTTTTTGTAATATTATTGCACGGAAGAGCGAATACATTTTTTTTTTCCTAAAATTTCTTTTCTTCCCCACATTTTTTTTTAAAATATCTTTTTGAATATTCTAACTTTTGTGTTTTTCTTTCCCTGTCATTTTGTCTCTGTAGCAATTACCTTAACAGACAGAAATTGTGACAGACAAATTGCGGAAAAAAAAAATAAAAGTTACAGTATTTTCCGCTTCTTTCCCCTCCCTCTTTTCCGAATGTAACAAGAAAGAAATTGGAACATGAAAATAAATAAAAAAAAAAATGTTCTCGAATAAATATATGCTTGGTGTTCTTCGAAACTGTCATTTCCTTTATTAAACATCTTTTCCATGTATTTTACTCCCTTTCTGTTCTGGATTCAATGTTGCCAACATACTATATAATAAATGTTCTTTCTTGATTTCTTGTAATCACAAACTAAGAAGTGTTACTTGTTTTTTTTTAAAAAAAAATATGTGTTATTATTTTACATTATATTTACAAGGGAGCTCGGTGGCTCAGTGGTGGAGCGTTTACCTCTCGTGCGTAAGGTCCGTGGTTCAATGCTTGACCAAGTAGATTTATGGTGGACAACATCGTGTCCGTGGGTTTTCTCGGGGGTACTCCTGTTTCCTCCCACATTCCACTAATTCTTCCATCATCATTCACTTGACTTAATCATCCGTCTCCCTTACCATAACGGTCATAAACGTAGGACGTTAAACTAAAAAGATTTACAGAGATATTTTATTTACCGCTGTGGAAGCAGAAAAATGGCTCTGTCTTCAGACAAAGGGAAAATTCTGGGTTTGAATCCTGACATAAAATTTATCCATTTTTTCTCAGTCCCATTACGCGTGTGATGAATTATTAAGCAGTCAATAAATCAAGCTAAAGTAGGGATATGGCCGGCCAGACGGCTTTCCACTTGGGCAATGTGTGTATAACACATTAAATTACATTCTGTTAGTTGTGAAGGATTGGCCGATGGTATTGCCCTGTAGTCAGCTCTCTTCAAGGCGAGGTAAATGGTACTATGGAGTTTGGTCTTACATAAAGGCCTGTGCATCCACCTGTTGCACTAAATTTAAGCCCTGTCCGTGATTCTGTCCTTCATAACCTGCATCATCCTCCCAGTAGGGCTCTGGATCCGCCCACACCCTTGGACACACCAGCTCCCCACTCTTTTTAGCGTGTTGTGGCACCACGCAGCCTTATCTCCCGGACCCAAGGGCACGGCCTAGTTGCCCATTTCGGGGGATACCCGTAGGCTCACCCCCGCCGGTAGGTATGGCAGCCTAGACTACCTACCGCACTGAGTACGTGATGGGGTCATACGTATTCTCCCAGATCCAATGGCACGAGTTAGTCGCCCATTTCGGAGGATACCCTAGGGCTCACCACCGCCGGTAGGTTGTTGGACCTGCGACGATCCCGCCGCCATATGGCAGTTAAAGTACCGGCAGCGGGCCTGCAATACAGGGCCACTCTATCTCCCCCGTGAAGCAACCGCTCCCGGAAAAGGATGCGAGAGCGAGCAAAACACGGGGTCCCTCCCCCTTTCTCAGCACGGGCTTGGGACCGGCCATGGCGGGGTTTCTTACTATACAGTAAACATATTGTTCTAACAGGCGGCATATCGAGTGCACTCAGAGATGGAATATGCCATTATGGAATATCCTTGCTCAAGGGCGCCCATGTTGTGGTTTCCAAGGGGGGTAAGTATAAGCGATGTTACAAAAATAGTTTCAAATTTTGCTGTAATTAATGTAAAAATTCTATTGGATTTTCGATATTCTGAAGTACAATTTCCTCTCGGAGGGCAAGCGCCCCACCTTGTCCCCCCCTAATGGGCGCCCTTGTCCTTGCTCTATGTCGGCCTTCAAGTCTGATTTCTGATGACAAATATTCTGAATCTATTGCACTGTAATTATTTTATGTAAAAAAGATAAAATGAAATTAGTCCTGCTTTCAAATGATTGTAAGCAATACTCGTATTTGCTTCCAAGATCTTCGTACTTGTCAAATTTCGGACATATCCCTGTTTCTTAATATGTCAAAAAGCACGCATACATAATTTGAATGGTCTCAATTTCATTTATATATTTCTTTACTATCAGAACTCTATATTATCGTTGTATATTTCTACTTAGATCTTACATAGGGAGTGTACAGTGTTTTGAGGACATTAGTGTTAGAAAAATCATTCGTGTGTCCCTGTTGAGTCTGGTAGCGCTTAAAAATGTGAAAACGAAGAACTGAGAGTGCCAGGACGTTTTTTTCTCTTTCTAAATCGTAGTATCGTGCTCACTTGTAAATGCGAGGGTTCTGATACGATCCCACGCCATGTAAGCTTGTGGTGGACAACACCGTTTACCTGGATTTTCTCAGGGGTTGTCCCGCTTTCACACGTATTCTCATGTCAGCAGTTCTTTCATAATTAATTACTTTTTTTATTATTATTAATCATCCGTCTCTCCTTTAGCCTGAATAGTTACGTGCTTATCAAGTGGATTAATTATAGTAAAAATGTCAACTTTTAGGTTGAGAAATATTGAAAATTACACAACATGAGAATGGAAATGAAATGAAATGAAATCTTTGAGTTTTACGTCCCACGGTTATGCCGGTTAGGCTAAAGGAGACGGTGATGATGAATAATGAATGAAATGGTGGAATGAAGAAAGTGGGAGGAAACGGGAGAACCCCGAGGAAAACCCACGCACACGGTGTTTGTCCACCACAAAGTTTCACTTGGCAGGGGCGGGGATCGAACCCGGGACCCCAAGCACCAGAGATAAACGCTCTACCACTGCGGCCTCTCAACATGAGAATGGATACAGCATATGTCGCATCTTTGTATAAAATTTGTTTCTTGTTAAACGCTCATAATTAAATTATTACTCAAATCACCGAAGCGAAGTAGCTCAAGTGGTAGAGCGTTGGCATCGCATTCGGGAGGTCGCGAGTTCCATCCCCGCTGCCGACCATCCAGACTGGGGTTTTCCAGTGTTTCCCTTAGTCCTACCAGGCAAATGCCGGGATGGTACCTACCAAACAGGCCCTGGATGATACCTTCTCAAATCCTTTTCATTGTTATTGTTGTTGTAGTTAAATATCCAGTATAAAATGGCCTCTGAGCTGTATCTGGTAATTGTTAAATAAACAAATAAATAATAAAACACAAATATCGAATACACAACAAAAGAATAAACATTGCTATTAATGGTTAAAATGAGGTTTGTCAACTTTTTTTTTTTTTTTTTTTTTTTTTTTTTTTTACAAGAGTTTGAAAGTGTAATGATACATTTGTAAACTTTTATTATTTTGCGGGTCGATTGAAACATAGTCGCGGGCCACCATTTGACCATCACAGTGTCCTAATCAATAGGCTACAAAAACAATCACATGGCTTATGATTACCCAAAGCAGAATACTTTATATATTTTGGCTACTTCATTAATGAATTGTATATTCACACTTTTCAATTCCCAGTGACGCAATCAATTAATTGATTCTAATATTAAACGCTTCCGGTTATTCACTTCCTGTTTACAAACTCAGAATTACTTTCCGTTAGAGTGACTCTGTCTGCACACAAGATGATAACCTCAACTCAAGTTAAGTTGATAGAAGAAATGAAATTATTCCTCTCTATTGCACAGTCGCACACTCTTCGGAATTGCAGAATACAAAATTGTTTTCTTTAAACAGAAGGCATGGTTGTGATTAGTATCTTGTGTATTGAAAATGGTTGTTTAAATTGAGCTCATCTGAAAATTTCAATCAGTTTTAGTGATATTGCGGGACATGGGGGCGGAACAAGTAAGGCACATTTCTACCAATCAGATGACCCAAATACTATTCCCGCTGGTACGGTATTTACTGTCTTATTGCACTCTCATCATCCAACGTCCATCATATGAATGTCTGATTAGGATTAGGATTTAGGATTTAGATTTCTGGGCTTTCGGCATCTAAGGCCATTTAGCCCGTCACGTTTGAGGCATGACGTCCTTCGGCGAACACATTAACCGAGGAAAGGGAAGGAACAAAGGAATGGGGGAAGGAAGGAAGCGGCCTGGGACCTATAAGTAAGGTACCACTCCTGGCATTTGCCTGGTATGAATGAGGAAAACCCAGGAAAACCTCATTCAGGGTGGCTGGCCTGAAAAAGCGTTTTATACTTTTTTGTCTGAGTCGCCCCACCGGAAATCGAACACGGGACCACTCGCAATATGTGATTAACACTAACAAATATAGGTTCATACAAATGTGATGCTAAACCCTATCATATAGGTATATTTCTGAATATATGGTTAATGTACATGTCTTTGGCGCGAGTAACTCTCGCTTAAATCCCGGCGGAAGCCAATGTAATTCGGATTCTAGGTTAAATTATATGTCCACGTCTCGTATAGCCTCGATGCTGAAAGGGACGATAAACTCTAACTCAATCATTCCTGTCTACATGCCGAGGCGTGCGCACCTAGGGTGCAGGAGACCCAAGTACGACTTAATGTGTAATGTGGGAGTTTATGTGTTTTGGGCCCCACGTTAACCTGAGGTCCACGTCTGATATAGCTACTGCACTGAGCGTTCGTCAAACTCCAAATAAGCCAATCTATGTGCCAAGATTATGGAAGTGTGAAATCGTATTGCTTTGTGTAAACATTTGTTTATTTTCTGTAAACTTGTTACTTATGAAAACACCATACATATACAAACTATTATTTTATTTTATTCAATTAAAGATCTCGCATAAGGGATAAAATCGTTCGAAGTACAGTATTCTAATACAACTCTATCCTGGAAGGAACATATTTGTAGCGGTATAAAGATTTTATTAATATTTATCGTAGTAAAACTAGACCGAGGATAAAATCTTTAGATCACTTTGATTTGATAAATCAGGTTAACTATTGTATCCAATGTTTGATCAGGAAACTTAATGAAGACCTTTAACGTCACCATAAGTATTAGAATACTGATATTTATAAAAACTAATCTGTTTTTATGTTAGAACTTATGTAAACTGTTGCTGTGTATGAAAATGGATTGATGTTTATGTAAATTATCATTATTTATGAAGATATATTGAACGATTTATGAGAACTTTTCTTATTTATGTAAACTGTTGATAGGCATGAAAATGGATTGATATTTATGTAAATTATCATTATTTATGAAGATATATTGAACAATTTATGAGAACTTTTCTTATTTATGTTAACATTTATGTAAACTGTTGATCGGTACGAAAATGGATTGATATTTATGTAAATTATCAATATTTATGAAAATATATTAAACGATTTATGAGAACTTTTCTTATTTATGTTAGCATTTATGTAAACTGTTGATCGGTACGAAAATGGATTGATATTTATGTATATTATCGATATTTATGAAAATATATTGAACGATTTATGAAAACTTCTATTTATAAAATACATTGTGATGCATGTAATCTTATTATTTATGAAAATATATTGGAATTATTATTTTTCTTTCCAGTTAAAGGGCTTATTCATTGGGATAAAATCGTTTGTCGGTCGGAACAAATACAATATTCTTATATATTGACAAAACGTTATATTCCGGAAGGAATACTTTCTTGGTGCGGTACAAAGACTCTACTAACACCTGTCTTAGTAAAACTATATCGAGGATAGAATCGTTAGATCATTTTTACTTGATAAACGGGGTCAACTGTTTGTTGTTGTACCGAGTGTTTGATCAAGAAACAAATAAAATGTTTTATGACCCTAGATTAAGGTTTCTTTGTCTTGGAGTAGATAGCCTTTCAGAATGGACTAAAACCGGAAGCAATCAGATTAGCAAAGATCTTTTGAAGGTCACAAAATGCGAAAGGTTGGTGGTGAAAAAACACACACACACATTGTGAAAGACAAAAATCGCGCTATCTGCCTGTGCCCTTGCTGCAGACATTGCTGGCAGCTGTTCTGTGGTTTCTGGCAATCCTCACTTTATTTCAATTATATATTTGGTCAATTTGCTACTAACGCATTCCACTATTTAGCAACACACACACACACACACACACACACACACACACACACAAATAAGCACATGCACCTGTTGGTGCATGCAACAAGTAAAAAGCTTTTGGCTAGGAATCTGTATCATAATCATTTTCTTTCGTACGTGTAATAACGTCAAACACTTAGTGTAACCCCTCAAAATAAATAGCATACCCTTTAACTTGTTAAACGTCCAAATTATGGAACTAACACGAGGTTGATTCAGAAAGTATAGTCAGTACACGACATTTCTTGGGTGCGATATTGTTCCTCTTATTCGAATTTTGACGCCAGGTGAATGCTGCTTTGTCATATAACCGTTTGGTAGGGCATATGTTGCATCCGATTCTCACAATATCAATTGAAGAGCGTTGCTTCGGTGACGGAAACGTGGAAGCACATAGGATTATCAGATTTTTGTGTCTTAAAGGCACCTTAACAGCAGAAATTCATCGCCAACTTGTTGAGATGTGTCCGGTTCGTGCATTTGATGCATTGAGTTCAATAACAATAGGACTATTTGTTATCCATGTAAAATGAGCAACAAACTGTACACCTAACTGTTGTACACACATCTTCCCAATCTGGAATGACCTTCGGACCATTAAGGAAGCACTTGGATGTAGGTTTGTGCACAAGAAATTTCATAACGAGATTTGAGGCGAAACAGCTCTTATAAATTGGAACAGATTCATTTTCAGAAACGGGACAACATTTTTCACGAAACATTCTCCAGACGAGACAGCTTCAACTTTTGTCTCGTTCGTATTCCTATTGTTCGCTGGCCGTACTCTAATCTAATTCGTGTATGGGGATTGTAGCGTCTGAGTAAAGACCAGACGAAACTAGAGAAATATCTGACATTTCTCTCTCTAATACATGAGCAGAAATCGTACGAATCGCAAACCTTATTCGATTAAAATGAGTTATAGAAAATGTTTCCAGAAATAGCAAATACATTGTGTTCGTGTTATTCAGTTTATTTGCGATAAGTTGGTACAGACTAAGGTATTTAAGAACTTGGATTGGTCATGGCTTAACTAACCGGTATTTGTGAGGAAATAATAATAAAGGAATTTGGCCAAAATAAGAATGTCATACCTGGAGCACTGCTGGTACTTTGCCGTCCATGAGATCCTTCACCACAGTTCTGTTTCCAGCTGATATAAAATGTCCTTGAAGATATCAAACTTGGCAATCAAAACGCATGACAGAAAGTCTATCGCGGATACTTTAAACACTACTCAAACCTAGAAGATGGCGAGATAATGATTTGTAAGTTCGACACTATGAAGCTCGTAATACTTCGGCGAACGACTTATTTAACAACTTAGCGTTGCCATTAATGCGACACCATTAACGCGTCTCTCTTTCTTCTCCGTGAAATGTTTTCTATACTACTTGCGTTCTTCCATACTACTCTCGTGCTTCTATACTACGCGTGTTCTTCCATACTACGCGTGTTCTTCTGTACTACTACTCTAATTTTGAAGGGAACATTTTATATATGCGGAAACATGAAATTGCAGATTTCCAAAGATCTTTCCAGACGACAACAATCTCAGCAGGCACGTGGGACACAGTTGAGAAAGGACATTCCGCTGACCAAAAATCTTTGAAATTTTCAGGACACAAATTCCAGACATTTTGAATTTTGCCAATCCAGGAAGTTACTGAAAAGATGAATACAAAGATTTTACAATATTACAAATATTCGCTGATACAATTTTGAGGATGAAATGCTGATTTAGTAACAATTATGTAACAGTCTCATTATGTAAGTTTCCTTGGTGTAATTTTACTAGATTGCAGTATCTTGTTTCATAACAAAACTTAAGAATCGTAAATAGCGTGAATAAATTTCATGACATAATTTCTTTCTAAATATTTTGCAAGACAATAAAATTTCAACAAATGCAATAAATGGTGTAAATAGAAATAAGTGAGATTACTTTTATAATATCATTTCACTAGTAAGAATCGAACCAAAGTCCTATAACACTGTCTGGGTTGTAGGCGATTTCTAACTGATATGGAAAGTTTGCTTCCCTCGTTCTCAGAAAACTCATAAATCAGTAATTTCTGACTCAGTGCTCCATGATATCATAATTTGGTTATTTCATTCTCAGTAAATCCATAGATCAGTCATTTCCAACTCAGTGTTCTATGAAATTATAGTTTGCTTCTCTCATTCTCAGTAAATTTATAGATTGGTCATTTCCAACTTAGTGTTCTATGACATCTTACTTTGCTTCACTCATTCCCAGTAAACATGTACAGCAATCATTTCCAACTCAATGCTACAGGGCATCAAGGTTTCCTTCTCTCGTTCTCAGTAAATTTATAGATCAATAATTTTCAATCCAGATTCTATGCCATCATAGTTTCCTTCTCTCATTCTCAGTAAACACATAAGTTATTTCCAATTCCATATTCTATTATACCATAATTTGTTCTCTCATTCTAAGTAAATTTATAAATCAGTAATTTCCAACTCAGATTCTATGTAAAATGACATATAGCTTATAAACATAATACGACAAGTCAACACGTATGAATAACTAGTAATCAGCAGAATCATTATATTAGCAGATTAATAAATCCTTTTCGAGAGTAACTATATTTTTACCTTTTTTTTTATTCTAAAAGAAGTCTCACCACATTACATTTCAATAATCGTTACTTCACACACATATACATTTATTTATTTCTACCTAGCAACCTCAAGATATATCTTTTTTCTTCCTTTTTTTTTTTTTTTTTTTGCATAGCTGCTCCGCTATGACGCCTCTGATCCTTTTCATGAAAACAGGTACAGATTGACAATGACAGGGGCGTACAGACAATGACAGTACAACGATAAACCGTTGTATATGTCGCCATGGACAGGAATTCCGCAGTAGCTTTACTACGAAGGAAAGAACCCTGGATTAATCATTACAGAACATTCACTTTTGGAATAGACCTCGTATTAAATAACGTTACATTGACACGTATATTTACTTCTCCATTTCTATATCTATATACCATATTACAATATTATATTCTTTTATTTTGCAATTATTTATATATCCATATATTAAAAACGTCAATGGATCTATTCAAAATTAAACCTAACTGAGGGTTTCTGCAAGTTTACTAGTTAACTATTCATTCCTTCAATCCGCGATAATGTCCATGTATAATTGATATTGTTTACAAATAAAGATCATTATCATATTAAAGTTTAACAAAATCAGAAGGCAATATAGCATGCAAACATACTAGCGATCACTATTTAGTACATTAGTAATTGAGGTTACAAAAAAAAAAAAAAAATAGAATTAAATTATGTAAACTTTGTAAATAACGCGGTAAATTAAAGGAACTTCAATTCAAGATTGATGTCAGGAATTTTAACTGAATACAATCTGCCCTCTCTTGAGGATATAAAATAAATGAAGATAAACATAACATTTAAAATTGATTACAATGAGAAAATAAATTAACAACAAAAAAATAATTAAGACAACATATATACTATACAATCATTTCATACGGTATCAAATTCAAGCATTCCTCAAATGCGTGCATATAAAGATGGATTAACGAACATCATTTAAATTCAATCAAGTTTTCCTCAAAGAATACTTCACGAACACACTGTCTCACTAAAGGTGGGAAATTTATTGCTGGTGTAGTCGCGTGCAACTTCTAATGGCTCGATAGGATACTGCTTTACTTCATGTAGCTGATAATTATCACGTAAATTTTCAGCGAACTGCTCAGCACTCAGACTAAACATTTTCATTAAACCATCAAGACCAGCTTTCCTACATATGGCATAGGGTCCGCTTCGAACCGCTTGTTTCACAGTCTCATTGTCATCCACTGGCTCTTCCACGTGCTCCTCTTCTTCAACCTCCTCTTCCTCTTCTTCGCTTCCTCTCCTTTTCTTCTTCTTTTTCCTTTTCCTGTTTTCTCTGGCCCGTTCTCGCTCTTTCTGTTTCCACGCCTGTTGCATCTCAGGAATCTCGTGATAATAATACAGAAGGAAGTGTAAATACACGTCCTTCAGTTCTTCTGTGGGCTTACAGAATGCCTGCTTGTAAATCCATTCTGCTTCTTCTTCTGGTTCATCCGAGCCTTCAGGGAAAGAAGTAACTCGTATATCACGGAGTTGCATACGCTCAGGAATATCTGTATTCCTTATCTCATTATCAAGATCTGTGAAGTGACCACGTTTCAATTCACTAGGCTCGTAAATTTCAAATATAGATTTCTTTGTAGGTTTCTTGCGTGTTGCTTTCTTTGCTCTTCGTCTTCTTTCACCTTTTTCTCCTTCTTCATCATCCATATATTCATCTTCTTCCATATCATCCTCATATTCAACATCGTATTTATCGAATTCATCATAATCGAAATCAACACCGAAGATGTCCTGAGCCTCTTGTAATGCAGCATCAGTAAATATTGGTTTTCTCTTCCGCCTTTTCTCAGGCCTGCCTTCATCATCCACAATGAAGCCATTTTCATCTGAATATTCACCTTCCGACTGTTCATCATCATATTGCTCAGCTTCAGCATGCTGTCCGGCCTCGGAAGTTTTCTCTTCTTCATGATCTGATCCATCAAACAACTGATTTGCAAAAGCGTCTCTCTCCTGCTGTTCGTTTTCTTCTGCTTCACCTTTGGAATCTTCATCCTCAACTCTACGAAGACGTTTGAATATTTTCCTTTGAACATTGACACCCAAGTTGTCTTCCAGCAAATCATAATCATCTTCTGATAGCCTATCATCTAAATTATCTTCATCATCACTCTGCATTCGCTTTAATTTCTTCAACTTTTTCTTTTCATGTTCTTCCAACTCCTCCTGCATATCCTGTATCAAAAGACTATGGTTATGAATTTTAGATATATTGTCCTTTATTTGAGTCGCTTGTTGTGTAGTAACACACTCCAAAACTTCTATTTGTAGACTATGATTATTAATTTTAGAAGTCGTGTCTTTCATTTGGGTTGCTTGTTGAGTTATAGCGGATTCCAAAACTTCTATAGATCTTTTCAAAGTATTGATATCTTGTGACGATTTATCAGCAAACTGTTGAAATTTTTCATCTAATTTCTCATCAATTTCCTGAGAAATTTGCTGTATTTGTTGATTTGTATTTTGTTTAATTTCATCAACTTTCAATGCAATATCGTTAGATATTTGTTGTCTCAAGTTATCATCCCTCGATTGCATGGATTGACTTAATTGTTGAATCATATCTAAGATCTGCTTAGTATTTATTATTTCAGACATAGATTCTTCTGAGTTACAAATTACAGACATATCTTCACTGCGTATACTAGTCATAGTTGACTGACGTATAATTTTTCTCCCACTACGCAAAAAGGTACATTCAATATTCATACGTCCCTTTTTATAAAAAAATAAGACCCTATCTTTACTCTACTTCAAGATTTGTACAGGGTCCCGGGTTTCGTTGCACCAAAAAGATAAAATGACATACAGCTTATAAACATAATACGACAAGTCAACACGTATGAATAACTAGTAATCAGCAGAATTATTATATTAGCAGATTAATAAATCCTTTTCGAGAGTAACTATATTTTTACCTTTTTTTTTTTATTCTAAAAGAAGTCTCACCACATTACATTTCAATAATCGTTACTTCACACACATATACATTTATTTATTTCTACCTAGCAACCTCAAGATATATCTTTTTTCTTCCTTTTTTTTTTTTTTTTGCATAGCTGCTCCGCTATGACGCCTCTGATCCTTTTCATGAAAACAGGTACAGATTGACAATGACAGGGGCGTACAGACAATGACAGTACAACGATAAACCGTTGTATATGACATCATAGTTTGTTTCTCTTCTTCTCAGTATTACAATTGATATTCTTCTCACATTTCTGATCTTCTATCGTTCTCTTATGTTTTGAACTAGTTGCTTTCATTTTTCTATATTTTCTCTATGTGCTCTATGCAAATTTGTTACCTTTGATATTGTGATAACAATTAGGTGTAACTCTTCTTTTAATTTGCTTATAACCGACTCGCTATCATATACATCATTGTCGGTTTATGTTTGTCTGTTTCTAATATGGTTTTCGGTTGGTATTTATAACACAGTACTTCTACTAAAATTTTTCTTACATCTCTCTTTTCTTCATGAATAATATTTGCCCCTTTATATTTTCTTATTTGATATTCAGTTTTTCATTGTATTTTGTTCGCGTCATCATTGCTCATTCACTTTGATTTATTGGATCATTTTTGAATATTTTTATTCCGTTCTTCTGCTTATGTCATCTTGCCTTATGCTGCTTTTCAAGATATGTTTTCTACAGAATTTCGCCGGCAAGTTTCTAGTATGGTTTTCGGTTGGTATTTATAATACAATACTTCTGGTATAATTTTCTGTTTTATTACTATACTTTAACTAACTATCTTACTAACTGTATGACCTATGGAACCCAAACGTTTAATGCCGCGTTCACAAAAGCTCTCCTTTGACTTCTGTCCTTGGTCAACTGGATCCAGTTTTCTATTTTGTATTCCTATTTCTACGAGATCCATCTTAGTTTTTTCCTCACAACTAAACCTAGGTCTTCCTAATGGTCGTTTTCCAATTGGATTTCCAATTGAAACTTTGAAAACGTTCCTACTTTCTTCCATTCTAGCCACACAACCTATCCACCTGAGCCTTCTAGACTTGATTACTCTAACAACGTTTGGTAATTATGCAGTTCCTTGTTATGAAATTTCCGCATTCCCCATTCCCATTCATCTTGAGTCCAAATATTCGTCCTAGGATCTTGCTCTAAAACACTTTCAATCTGCGTTCTTCCCCACACAGTAAGCGACCATATTTCGCGACCATACAGCACCAACAGACATGATTATCGTCTTATATATATTTTAAGTTTCAAATTGTTCGACCAAATTCTGTTTCATTGCTACACTTTATAACATTTAATGGCCCACAATTATGCTCCAAGGCTTAGGGAGAGGGTGATGATGATAACGAAGCAATGAAATGAAGGAAGTTGGAGAAAAAGCGAGAGAATTCCATGAAATCTCATGCACACGGTGTTTGAAATGAAATGAAATCTTTGAGTTTTACGTCCCACGCTTATGGCGGTTAGGCTAAAGGAGACGGTGATGATGAGAAATGAATGAAATGGTGGAATGAAGAAAGTGAGAGCAAACGGGAGAACCCACGCACACCGTGTTTGTCCACCACAAAGTTCACTTGGTGTGATCCGAGGCCGAATTATGGATGCCTATGCGCCAGATATGAGCCTTGTAGCACTTAGCCACGGCAGTATGTACGTTCCTATTTCTTGCTGTATAATATTCGTCACTTTGCCGTCTTTTCTTGGTATTTAGTTTGTCCGTGGGTTTTCTCGGGAGCACTCCCGTTTCCTCCCACATTCTCATTTTACTGATTCTTACATCATTATTCACTTGCCTGAATCATCCGTCTCCCTTAGCCTAAGGACATAATCGTGGGACAATAAATAATACAGTTATGACTTTTGTATTATGCCTAGATATATTTGACATCTACCATTTGTCATCGTGCCTTATACTGTTTTTCAGGGTGTTTTTGTAGTTCCTTTTGTATTGTTTGCATGAAGCCTTTAGAGACAAGTCTTTTACTTTAATCGAATGAAATGTTGCATCTCTGTCTATAGATTCTTGGCTCACTTGTTCCGGAAATCGCCCATGTAGTGTAGTTGTTTCTCCATTGCTTCCTTCTGTCATATATTGATTATTGATTTCTGAAGTATATATATATATAAAAAACATTACTTGCTAAGTTATAAATTTCAAGTAAACATGTTTAACCAGGAAGTGAATATTTGTGTAAGGTTGTAATCAATAAAGTCTCAGAACGAGCAAAGAAAATATTGTGAACAAGAAAATGATTCAAAGTATTCAATAATTTTCGCTTTTTTTTATTTCACATGTTCTATAGGCAGTTGAATGTCCTCTTAGTTCGTTTGTATATATGAGGTTATACAGTACGTGTAGCTAAAGGGAGTTCATTGTCCGTATGCTGATTTTAAGAGATGATGTACTTGGAATTTATGTAAAAGAAAAAAAAGTCCTTGAATTATTAATCTGATTGATTGATTAAAAAGAGTTTAATGTGCTTTCTTAACCCTGATGATATTTGCGGAGTTTAATGTACGGATTGAATTACTATTGAGGTTATGAGTTCCAATCTCCAATCGTAGTCCCGCGTAGCGTAGTTGCTAACACCCTCGTCTTTTATGCGAGCGATATCGGGTTCTATTCCCGGTGGAGGACACTCGATCGAAAAAGTGTAAAAATATTTTTTCATGCTAGCTATTTTCAATAAGGTTTTCCTCATTCACACCAGGCAAATGCAGGAATGGTACTTAACTCATTGATCCCAGGCCGTTGCCTTTCCTTCCCTTTCCCCGGATAGCGTGATCGTCGAGCGACGTCATCCCTCAAACGTGACGGCCTAACATGATCATAGATGCCGAAAACCCAGAAATCTAATTCCTAATCCTAATCCTAGTGACGGCCTAACATGGCCATAGATACCGAAAGCCCAGAAATCTAATTCCTAATCCTAATCCTAGTGACGCCCTAACATGGCCATAGATGCCGAAAGCCCAGAAATCTAATTCCTAATCCTAATCCTAGTGACGGGCTAACATCGCCATAGATGCCGAAAACCCAGAAATCTAATTCCTAATCCTAATCCTAGTGACGGCCTCATATGGCCATAGATGCCGGAAGCCCAGAAATCTAATTCCTAATCCTAATCCTAGTGACGGCCTAACATGACCATAGATGCCGAAAGCCCAGAAATCTAATTCCTAATCCTAATCCTAGTAACGGCCTAACATGGCCATAGATGCCGAAAGCCCAGAAATTTAATTCCTAATCTTAATCCTAGTGACGGCCTAACATCGCCATAGATGCCAGAAGCCCAGACATCTAATTCCTAATCCTAATCCTAGTGACGGCCTAATTTGGCCATAAATGCCGAAGGCCCAGAAGTCTAATTCCTAATCCTAATCCTAGTGACGGCCTAACATCACCATAGATGCCGAAAGCGCAGAAATCTAATTTCTATCCTAATCCTAGTGACGGCCTAAGATGGCCATAGCTGCCGAAAGCCCAGACATCTAATTCCTAATCCTAGTGACGGCCTAACATCGCCATAGATGCGAGAAGCCCAGAAATCTAATTCCTAATCTTAATCCTAGTGACGGCCTAACATCGCCATAGATGCCAAAAGGCCAGAAATCCAATTCCTAATCCTAATCCCAATTCGCAACGTACGGTCTCTCTCTCTCTCTCTCTCACACACACACATACTCATGCACACCCGTTAGTTTTTTAGTCAGTAAGAGGCTTATAACCAGGTTTCTCAACCTATTGCGTATTATGACCCTTCTTTTATCCTCTTGCCAGTGAGCCCCTAAGTAATATCCAGTTTGTAACAAGCTTCAGGAAAATTGAATTGGACATTTCGGAACTAGTCAAGTTACACAGGCCTCAAGTTTTAGCCTAGTCTTCATTTTCAACTCTATTTCATTTGCACTTTCTGTTTTTTTTTGTTTTTTTTTAATTTGGGGTGCGCATTAATTATAAGGGGTTTGTTGGTAACAATACGGTTAGAAATTGATCATTCAAAATTTTGTCCATCGCTAGCCACTACTTTTTCCCATCTTTCTGGTAATATTTCGATTTCATGTCGAAAGAACTACACATTTTTAGAAACTATCCACGAGTCGACCCATATTTTGATATCCTTATAAGAATTGACCCATTTTTTGGTATCCTGCTTAGACAAGTTAATAATTATCGATCGAAATAAATGGTAATTGGAAGGAGCAATATTTGACAAATACGCCAGGTGTGGTAGGACATCACAGCTAGGCACTTCTAACGTTTTCTTAAACGGTTTTGCTACGTGAAGCCGAATATTGTTTGTCCTGGAAAATCACTGACGTATATTTTTGCGTAATCTGACAGGTTTTGCTTTAACGCTCGGCTCAATTGCATCATTTAATTGCTAATAACCATGTTTCGCAACCATACATAATAAGTGGCATATTTATCGCTTTATATATTTTGAGCTTCAAATTCATCGACAAAATTCGCAACGACAGAAGATTTTGAACTAAATAATAACACGAATTTCCTGCTTTTAGCCGACATTTAAGTTTCTCTAAAATAAATTTCTAGTGACACAAGTCACTGACAAGGTATGGCGTGCGATTAGATACTACCAATTTCAACTCTGAAAATTGCGTTTCGATTGCTGTTTCCGTCCTTAAGATGCAGTCAAATGATTGTCAATATAGATTTTTGGGATACACCAGTGATTAATCGTGTAATTTTATTGAGCACGGTATTCCTAACAGGATAGCACGGTATTCCTAACACAGATTGTGTTATTTCTCATGTATTGAAGCTTGGATCGATGACATCTCCCGTGGCATTCATCTACAAACAACAGTCGTATGAATGCCTTTCCGAAAAGCCAACTTCCTTTCACCGAAGCCGAACAAATGGATGATTATACACACGGCACATCTCCCGAATATATATAAGCTCTATCTTTTCTGCACCCTTCTGTCTCTGTCCCCCTCATTCACTTTTCATCGCAACCTCTTGGCTTCTGTAAGAGAGGAGAGAGGCTGAGAAACGCAATTTGTGAGTTGACAGAGGGAACAAGATGGAATTGAGAGGAAACGAGACGGGTTTCGAGGATAAACCTTGTGATCTGGTGCCTCTTCATCCAACCATTACCAGATACACTACTCTCTCTGTACATTTTAGTTCAGCTAAATTCACTTAAAGAGTTAGTATCATGGGAGGGAAAAATAAGAGTTCTTTCAACGAAGACTCACAATACTAGTGGAAGTTTTGTGCACTACCATCGAGATGTCATCTATATTTTGAACTGAAATTGTTCTTTAAGAGGGGCCGTGGTGGCTCAGTGGTAGAGCGTTCACCTGTGGCGCGTCGTGTCTCTGGTTCGATCCCAGATCGCACCAAGTGAACTTGGTAATGGACAAACACCGTGTGTGTGAGTTTTCTCTGCGTTTTTTCGTGTCTTCTCTCTTTATTCATTCCACCATTGCATTCATTTATCATCATCATCGTTTCCATTAGCCTAAACACCATAATTATGGGAGGTAAACCTGAAAGATTCCATTTCATTTTCATGTTGCTCTTTAAGAACAGTGTGCGAATTGACAGCGGGGGGATATGATGAATTTCCCTCCTGGTAAGAATAACCTTGGTAGACAGTGACATATTTACGATTTTGTTGCGGGGAGGAGACGCTTTGCCAACTTTCGTCCTGGAAATGTGAAAATACTGCAAAATATTTCATTTACTTTAACATAGTAAATAAAATTTCGGGGGGGGGGGGGGAAGGAGCTTAAGTCTGGAAGCCCCCTTAAATACGCCACTGCTGGTGGAGATAACTTTTTCCTCTTCTAGAATTTTTTTTCAAAAAGCCATTAAAATAGAAACAAGGAACAACTTTCGTTTTGTGTAGCCAAACCAAAATAATTTTTTTTTTTTTTCGTTTGAGTGAAAACAGTTTATGAAACGGGGCTCGCTTCTCAACTTTTTTGTTGTCCTTAAAACTAGACACTTTTGTTTCTTGAAATATTCAATTATTTGTGCTAAAAAGACATTTGTTATGCCAGGAGTAAGCTAAAGAGGCTCGAATGAGATGGAAAAGTCACCAAATGTTTAGGACTGTTATCAGTGTTCGATGTGGGGATAAAGCAGAAGCGGTATGCTTTATTACAATTTTGACTCGACATACCCCCTACCTAAATGTTGAAATACAGTGAGGGTATGTTGCCTAAAAGATTGCGTTTCTATTTACATAATGACTTAAAACTATGAGAGAGCTCCTTCGCAGTTATACCCCTATATGAGAGGCAGAAAGAGGTTTTACCCCCTACTCTGTGATTTTTTAATTACATAGGTGTACACGAAAATACTAGAAAACCGAGCTTTTTATTAACAATTTCCCGCAGGAGAACTCCTGAACCCTCTACTAGACTGAGGGGTATTCCAGATCCACGGAAGGTCTGCTCCCCACAACAGACAACCTCTAAATCCACCCATGCTCTAAACATGGCACACTGAGAAAAATCCGTTCTCCGGACAGCGGTATATTGTACAAATATACGGAATCCTCTTGCTTACTACAGAAATCAGTACGGAGCATACGTTATCCGTATGCTACATAGGCACTGCCCTTAGATGTTACATCATACCGTTGCAGGATGTCTGACATCTAACAGTCTTCCTTATATAAAATACATATATATATATATGTTACCTTGGTCAGCTATATGTTAAATACTGTATGTCCATTTGTATTGGGATCTTGACCACCTATATTATTTCATACGGAAAGTAAGTACAGATGGAACACTTATACAGAAAGTATTATAAAACATGCGTTTTCAGTTATAGCCTACGTCTACTGTACGTTAAGTCCAAAAACTACAGGAATTATTCATGTAACCTACCTTTTTAAGTATGTCACGTATATTTTTTTCTCAGAGCATTCATATGCATTAAAGCAAGAAGACACACATACATTAAGAACGAAACACTTTAATATGGCACAACAAAATATAAAGTAGGTGAACTTCTTTGAAGACGGTTCATTTTTAAAACACAAGATAGGAAAAAGATTACAAAAATGTCGGTGGTGGCATTCTAGAAATTATTTCTACAAAGGAATAAAAATAATTTTACATGCGAAGCTGTTCGTCAATTACTGTGTATAAAAATGGATTTATTTAGCGTATAACAGCATCCACTTTCCAGTCACGGTATGTCTTGATCACTGGAAAACCAGAAGTGGTATGTGCTCGTTACTGAAAAAACAGGGACGGTATGACATATCACCGCTAGAGACCTGCACGGGCCGGGCTTGGGCGGGCCGACTCTGTTATTTCTTTGGACCGGGCCGGGCTTGGGCGGGCCGACACTGTTATTTTTTTGGGCCGGGCCGGGCTGGGGCCGATCAATTGCAATTCTTTAATAATTATTGACTTTCGTTAAACGATAATTGGAATAAAGCCAAACGCTGAAGTGTGTCCGTGAAAAATGTTACAAAGAATGCAATAACTATTTACAGTTTGTGTTGCTTAGCGGCTCCACTTTCACTATAGAGGATTGCAGTCATTATGCGGTAAATTGAGCTCTGACCTTGACCTTCACTGAACTCAAAATATAACAAGAAGGGGTGGGAATGTTTTGCCTGTCGCTAAACAATATTGCCATCTTCACTTTATGCTAAACAAATCAATTAAGTTAGATTTTTGTTACAGGGAATGGAGTTTTTGTTCTCTCGATGACAGGCAAAGTTCTAGGAGGCAATGGTACCATTCGGGAGGCAAGCGTCAGGTTGTGAACCAGAGTTTAGAAAATGTTTCTGAGGTTAGGTCAAATTTAGTACTAAATTTTGAGAAAGATTGGGGCTCAAGCTATTTTTTTTTAAATTTATCGGGCCGGGGTCGGGCCAAAAACTTTTAAAATTTATCGGGCCCGGGCCGGGCTTGGGCCAAGAATTTTAAAAAGCTTATTGGGTCGGGCCGGGCTCGGGCCGAAAGTCTCCAAAACTTTTCGGGCCCGGACTGGGCCGGGCCTAAGTACGTTTGGGCTGAATTGGGCTCGGGCCGAAAAATTCGGCCCGTGCAGGTCTCTAACCACCGCATACCGTCTCACTTCGACCACTGACTGTAATTTCTGGAAAAGCATCCTAGTATCCAATGGAGTATCATAACATTCACTTAAAAAGGGTGGAGATTTAGTTTCCTTTGTACATTGAGCCAGTCTACATCATTCTTAAAGGACTGGCTTCCATTCCCGGCTTGAGCACGTGTGTGATCTCATGTTATACTCTAAAAGCACATCTCGTATAACCACACGGTGATAGAAATTGACACTAATCTCCAATGAATCAATCAGAATCTAATTCTGGATCAATTTAATCTTGTCCTCGCATGATCTAAACCTAGCACATTGTAAATTTTGCTCGTAACAATTCTAACAGATCACTTGCTGATTCTATTTTATACTCCGAAATCTAACTAATACTAAGTGAAACTGTCAGTGATGATATGAGACTGGGATCAGGTGATAAATCAGCAATCTGCCTTTTATGTAAGCAAGTAAAGTTTGTTTAAACTCAAATACTACACAAAGAAACCAACCAGTAGTCAATGTAATACGGTATGTATGAGGTAAGCGATTAAATTCCAGAAACTTTGCATATACGCGAGAAAACATTTTCAATTTTCTTCCGGGCCAAATGCAATTATGTCGCTGCATTGAACGGATGACTAATTATTCTGGGCGAAGTTGGTGATGGATGTTGTAATTGTAGCTGAAGGTTTTGCTTCAGGTCTCTTCTGCTTCATTTTACTCGGTTGCGTTAGTTAGAAAATCAGCGATTAATGGATTAGCATGTGTTGGTAGATAGAACAGCCCAGCCTCTCTCTCTCCTTCCCTTCCTCTCGGAGAGCATTGATTGATTGATTGATTGTGTGATGTTAACATTGGCTTGGATTTAGAGAGACAAAATGTGACAATGTTTGATTTAGAGATCAGTCACTTTCGATGTAGGCTTTTTTTTTTTTTTAAATAGAACAGTAGTACTTATGGATGCTGTGGTACGATAGAAAAAATAATAAATACACTTCACGGAAATTTTAGAGTTCGTAATGATTGTATTCGTTTAATGACGTGGCTGTAAATCAGAGATGAGCATCCCTACTTATTTTTGTTCCTTACGAGGCCGTCCTCAACCTCATTTGAGTGTGAGGGTGAGAATGAGGGGAAATATTGATTTCAGTATGAGAGTGAATGAGGTACGGAAGAAATATTATTTTAAAGATCGACACACTAAAAATAATATAAAATTTACCAAAGGAGATAATGAAATGCAACTTACCACAATCACAGAAATGTTGTTCTACAACAGAAAATATGAACCTGAAGAATTTTCAGTGTTGCCAGAATGACAATTCCTCCAAAATCTGAGTTAAGGCAGTGATTAGAGGAACAAACTAAACTGCATTTGATTATGTATCATGTTCAGCGCCGTAACTTAGATTTTTTCTGGGGGGGGGGGGACAAGAATCAATACGCGTATTTGGGCCCCACAGAGAATGTTGTTCTTCTAATTCTTGGCCCCCCTCTTTCCATCTTTCTCTTACTCTTTGTGGGTTGCCCAGAGCCTGTAGGCCCTCCCGCACGGCAAGGACTCCGGGACCGTTAGTTACGCCCCTTGGCCCGTTCCATACATAACAAATTAATTAAGGGGACAGTATTGACAAATCTCAAAGACTTACGAATAAATATTATTTCTAGGGCTCCTAATAGTAGACATATTTTGCCGAAATGGGCCCAGGACTAATTTTTGTTTTATTTACCTCTTGTGTGCTGTTTTGTTTATGTAATGTAGTGAACTTGTTTGATGCTTCATTTATAATTTCATGTTCGTATCATATATAGAGTAAGAAATTTTTGTCTTAAAATGGGCCCCCCCTCGAGCAAAAGGGAGCTTCCCTGGAAAGGCAGTTGCCCCTCTGTCCCCCCACAAGTTACGGCCCTGATCATGTTGTCTTGGAATCCTGTGAACTACTTTTTGAATAATAGTTGTATTTAGTTTGCAATAATCAAAATAGTTTTAACATACACTTATTAAAATTAAATAATAATGTTATTTAAAAAGTATTTCACATGATACCAAAACAACGTGATACGTAAATCAAATGCAATTGAGTTCGTTCCTCTAGTTGCTACCTTAACTTAGATTTTGAGAGAAATGTTATTCTGGCAATACTGTAATTTCTATGACTGCCAACACTGAAAAATTCTTCAGGTTCGTATTTTCTGTTGTAGAATAACATTATCTATGATTGTGGTAAGTTGCATTTCATTATCTCCTTTCACTTATGAAAAACAATCAAAAAAATGTAACTTTGTATTATTTTTAGTATGTCAAACTCTTCAGAGTGAATGTGAATGAGGACAACACTGACTATTACGCTACTACCCTACTAGCAAATAGGAACATTACTTTACTTAATTCATAGTGCCAGCGTACTATTGAACACGCAATACATTGCTTGGTTCAAAGTAACAATGTATCAAGTAATAACTTTATTTCACCTTCATTGAATTCGTAAAAACAGCATACTGTTGAACAAGCGATATGTTTATTGTAACTTCACTTAGTTTGGACTAAGAGCTTAAGTGATAAACATAATTGCAACTTCATTTAATTCATAGTAAGAGATTAATACTGAACTCATTAACTCTATTGTTACACTGTTTGATTCGGAGCGTACCACATGTAACAAGCGATATAACAGCGAAAAACATGTTAACTACGTGAGTGATTCAGAAAGTAATGCCCCCAACTTCACTACTTGGCCAATAATACTGCAAACATTCTGAGCTGTATATCATTAATGCATTGACGTTTAAGCTATAGAATGTCTCTTGTTTCATCTTTCTATCTCTTCTCGTTGCAGAGTAATGAAGCAATCCATGGCATTCAGTAGTGACGTCCGGTTCAAATAACTGGCTGACGTTGAATTTGTCTGCGGCGGGTTGCGCGCCCAGGAACATTCATGGATATACCGTTACAACTCGGAAACGTAGCGTCATTCGATGGAGTAGCGCCACACGTTCTCCTCCGCCAAAAGATTCAAAGTTGTCCCATCTTCTGGCAAAGTGTTGTTGGTATTCTGCTTCATTCTGCCTATAGTCCAGATCTCGCGCACTGTGACTTTTGACTCTTCCTTAAGAGTCTTCATCCCGGCGAAATTAAAATACCGCTAATTTTACATTAATTATGTGATATCTTCAAATAGATAAAAGATAATCGAAATGTGGAACAAGAGCGCCCTAGACAGTATTATTTTACATGGGAAACCGTTATCACGACTCACTTATCTGCTTTCGATTTCGAGCCATTTTGAAAATCGGCATTTATTTTCGCGTTTCTAAACAGCTGAAAACGGTAAGCCACTAGGTGACTTGTGATAACGGTACCTCACGCAAAATAATATTGTCTAGGGCGCTCTTGTTCCATATTTCAATTATCTTTTATCTATTTGAAGGTATCACATAATTACTGTAAAATTAGCGGGATTTTAATTTCGCCAGGATGAAGACTCTTAAGGGTCAACATTACAGTTGTGACGCGGAGGTGGAAGTAGTAGTTCAGCAATAGTGTAGCCACCAGCTACCACAATTCTTCGCCGACGGAATGAAAAATCTTGTTTCGCGTTGGCGCAAGTGTGTTGCTCGTAATGGGGACTATGTTGAAAATTGATGCCACCATTAGTAGCTGACATCGCAAGCTTTTTACTGATACCTTTATTGGTGCTATCTGTCAAACACAAATAAAGGTATCACCTTGGAGGCATTACTTTCTGAATCACCCTCTCAGAAGTTTAGTTAATTAGAAGTGAAAGTGTAACAAATGATAACACGATCATAACTTCATTTGGTCTAAAGTACAGAGTGACCACCTATACCAGGTTTCGCAACTTCACTTTATTCATAGTACCAGCGTAATGTTGAGCCTACAATACTTCGATTGATTCGAATTAACAGCGTAATAAGTAATATCTGTTGCAACTTCATTTAATTCCTAGCCGCAGCGTAATACTTAACAAGTGATAAGTCTGTTGCAACTTCACTTAGTTCGGACTAAAAGCGTAACAAATGAACACATAATTGCAATTTCACTTATTCATAGTAGCAGATTAACATTTAACATCATGCAACGTTACTTAATTCGGAGTAAAGTGTAATTGTCATAAGAGCGTAAATAGTGAAAAACACTGTTTCCACTTTTCTTAATAATGGGAAAACAATGGCTGTAACTAGCCGGTAAGGTGTCAATATTCTAACTAGAGTGCGCATGTTCGATTCCTGGTAAGAACATAATGTTATCCTTCTACCCACGTTCAATGTAGTGTTCATCCAGTCTTTGTAAGTACCTGACGAAATCTGTAAGTCAAAAATGGTTATCTACATCGTATCTTGTATAAGCTAAGCGGTTAGCGTACGTGCCTTTGGCGTGAGAGGCCCGGGTTCGATTCCCGGCGGGAGCTCATGTGGTTCGGATTCCACGTTAATCAGTAGGTCCACGTCTCATATAGCCTCGCTGCTGAAAGGGACGCTAAACTAAAATCAACTCAACTCAACTCTTGTATAGGCTAAAGTCGAATGGGAGTTTAAACTTGTTTCAACACCATCTATGAGACTTACTGGAATTCTCCTGCTCATGGAAGAACAATTCACCTCTTAGTAAGAAGTAAACCACAACAAGTGATAAGATTTCGGAGTAAAAGCACAATAAAGCGATAACGCGATCACAACTTCACTTAATCTAAAAAAATGGAGAATCAAGTAGTTGTTTATTTTCAGCTTCACTTACTTCGTAGTACCGGCGTAAGATCGAACATGCAATACTTTAACTTAACATAACAAATAGTAACTATTGTAATCTGACTTAATTTGGAGAATAAAATTGTAACGTTCCTCTTTGAGCGTTACATTTTCTCAAAGAGAATATTTGTGGAAATGTTTAATCAGCTCTCAGCTAATATTATTTCTTTTTATTTTCTCAATTCTCGACTCTCATGAAGGATTCAAGATGGTCGACAATTGGACTAGTGCATGTAGATGTAGTATGCTACTTTCCTTTGTACGTCTATGGTTTGCGTTGAGCGGCTTTTGAGAGTAGCTCGGATCGTTTTGAAATAATTTAAATTTTTGTGTTTCATGTAAAACGGAAGGATTATTATGAATCTGCATATATAAATGCCCGTTTATATAATTTTTATTCTCCTTTAGTTATATTTGTTTTATTATAAAATCTGTTATTTCCATTCTACGCTCTGATGCGTAGTATGGAATGACCAATCCGGAAGTGAGAGGGCTGCGGAGAGCCCCCTCTGGTTCACCTTTTCTTTGTACTACGAACTGCGAACATGGCCGTGGTGAGGTGAAAAGCACGATTGTCCATATTTTCGGATATTAATTTACAGTGAATTATGCAGTGAGTGGCCGTTCTTTAATATAAATATTTAAAGAAGCTGTTTAGTCGAACGTTATGCTAGGCCAGCGGGTATAAACAAGAATCACAAGAGAACTTACTCAAATATTCGACCTGTGCGTTTTGGAATATGGCTGGGATTGGTTAGATATTTCCTAACTGTTAATATGATGAAAGCTGAAGTTCAGAAATCCCTTTTGTGCTGTCTCTGAGACCGAACTCGATTGATGTATGGCTTCCTTCTCTTGACGTTGTAAATTTCCGTCCACCCTTACTACGTTTTCTTCGCAAGGGACTTCGTCCTATATTACTTGTTGTCAGCTCAGCCTGCCTCTCCGGAATTTAATGTGTCTAACTGTGGTCGCTGTTGTGAGGATGAACATTGCAGCAGCTTTGCAGTGATTGTTTGTCTACCTGGTGGAGATAGCAGTGGAACGTATGCTTTGCTGTTAACCAAGGAGGGGTCGTCGTGTGATCAATCCACGCCGAGGTTATGGCTGTACACATGGTGAGATGTTGGAGGAGTCGTCAGGACCAGTCGCCACCCTGGAGTGCTGTTTCACAGTGTTTCCTCAGTGTCCCTATTCGTAAAATGAAACCACGGTCGGGTGAGCTTTGGTAACTGTCTACTAGGTAAATATGTCTATTTCTTTTTTTTTATTCCGTCTTGTGAAGAAACTGGTATCATCCGGGAAGTTGCGGAAGAAATTGTCCACCGTTTATAGTTGTCCAAATTGTCTTAAATATAACGTCTAACGTCATATTAATGTCTTCGTGTGTTCATTATCTTACTACAGATTACTTATGAACAAACAATAATATACGTTTAATAATTCTCAGTTTTCTTGGTGTATACATATATATATATATATATATTATCCGAGTCAGTTTATAATGTCCATAATATTGTCCGAAATGAGTTTTGTCCGGAATATGTCCGAGTAAACGAGAGTGAGTCTCTATCCAGTAAGTTGAATCATACGCCAGCGGGGTAGTCTGATATCAAAGCCGTTTCTCTCTTGTTCTGAATAAAATCATCTCTTAGAGTTGTCTAGATGTATAATATATTACTCGCTGCCATCTAGCACATGTATGTTAGCAACAGGTATTCCGTATTGTTTATTCTCTCAGGTATTCTATTTGATAAATTAAGGATTGATTAGCGATGGCTAGTTTACGTCTGTCCAGCAGCGGGCATTCCGTATTGTTCATCAATAACTATATACATAAGTATATCTATATAATTTACAATCTAAGCATTAAGTCGCTGCACCCCAAGTTTGCATTCTCGAGTTGTCCTGTTACATTTGATTGTGATGTTGCTCACTAGATCAGTGAGGCACATTAAGACGGTGGGTGTACGATACCACTCGTACTTCAATGCGGGAGTGTCAGAAGTCGAGTCTAATTTCATTGGCTGGTTTTGTGTTCCCCATAATGTACTACAGAGTTTAATGTTATTACCGCCGCTGCTAATAGTAAATGTCGAGGGAAATGCCCTCTTAGCAGTTGGATGCGGGTGAAGTGGAGAAGTTATGTACTAAAAGGGGGAAGGTTAATCGACGCAGCCGTAGGTCTCTCTCTCTGCAAGGAGATGGTTACGAGTGGTAATGTAATTGGTAAATTTCCTTTGGTGAAGTAGCCTACCAAGGACTTTGTGCTATTGTCTAGAAATGTAAACAACTCTCTTACTGTTAGTACAGTGTGGCTTAATTTATATTGTTATTTACCTTTGAGTTGTGTTGGCGTTAAAAGGTTTGAGAAACTTAAACGGAATACAAAGATTTTTTTTTTCCTGAATCTAGCTATCCACGATCATAAATGTCAATGAGAGTCTTTTGTTATACGTTTATTACAAGGAAAGTTAAATAAACAGAGATGCAAGATATATGGTGTTATCTTAAATGATTTTTTTTTCTTTTCCTCGTCTTTTCCTTAGCATCGACAACGCAAGTAGTGTACAAGAATCTGGAGTAAGTAGCGTTGTGTTTACTGGTCTTTAAATTATAGTGTAAGAAGGAATAACGGCGACCCAATGTTTTTTTTCTTTTCTTTTCCTTCGTTTCCTTAATGTCAGCTACGGATACAAAAATTCAAGGTAATATAAGACGCAAGGTAGCGCTTTTCAGGTTCGGTTCCCATAGCCAGGATTTTAAGGGAAATCTTGTCACGCCTCAAGTTTGGCTACCCAGCCATGGAATCGAACTAGCGTAACCAGCGCTTTTCAAAATTACAAGCGATAGTTATTTTTCAATTTACTTTAGTTTATAGTATCAGCATAGCATGGAATACGGAATACTTCAAGTTTACTTTAATCAGAGTAACAAGCAATAACTTTATCGCAACTTTACTTCATTCGGTGTAGCAGCATAGCAAGCTAGAACTCTATCTCAACTTCATTCGGTGTAGCAGCATAACAAACGATAACTCTATCTCAACTTCATTCGGTGTAACAGCATAACAAGCGATAACTCTGTCGCAACTTCATTTCATTCGGTGTGAAAGCATAACAAGCGATAAGTCTGTCTCAAGTTCACTTTATTCGGTCGGTGTAGCAGCATAACAAGCGATAACTCTATCTTAACTTCACTTCATTTGGTGTAGCAGCACGGCAAGCGATAACTATTGTAACTTCATTTTAAATCAGAAAGAAAACTGAACGCTTTGCTGCACTTTCTATGTATTCTACCTAAAATGCTATCAGTGCTCAATTTATCTGATATTTCTTTGCTATTAGTTTCAGAACTTTATTGAAGTGTAACTTGATTACGTCAAGCTGAAATAGGCGGAAGAGTTTTCATCCTGTGACATTTACGAAGATTATCAGAAAAGTCAACATTTATTTCCAGCCATTTTTCTTTTATCTTCTCAATATATTTGCTGTAGGTGGACCAAGAAAGAAGAAGAAATCGCGCAATTTTTCCCGCTTTTGAAGGAAATTCTGTTTCCACTAACCTCTAATTTATCTTCTCAATCATTTCTCCAGCGTTTTCTTCTTTTTCTTTACTCAAGAAAGGAAAGTAGAAGAAGCAAAAAAAAAAAAAAAAAAAAGTCACGGCCGACAGTGTTTGCAGAACGCTTTTCCTTTTAATTATGTATCCTTCTACAAGATTCAACTTTCCCCACATGTTCTTGAGAACGTTGAATCCTTCAGCTATTTTTCTTTCCTTGCTTTTTTTTCGTTTACTTTCTTTAAACGACCAGATGAGTCCAGTTGGAAGAAATGAAATTAGCAAAATGTGCGTGTTTGTGTGTCTTGCAACTGCTTCATTTTATCCAGTACTAGCAGCGTTCACCCCGCTTCGCTGCGGTCACCCCGGAACGCAATAAACTTTGTTACTTAGATAATTTTTACTTTTTCGCTTTCAAATTGCAGTAAATGTTAACATTAAAACGCCTGTCATTTATGTTAACCCGCCGAGTGACACGGTCATGCGGGTTGCATATAAATACGTTTATTTTTACCTATGATGAACTAATAACAAAGGATTTGTACGTATGGACACTTGAATGGTCAATTATCTCAAGACACTGGTAATTAAAAATTAAAGTGATATGATAAAAACCATCTAGGGTCCAAATCCTAATAACCCCCCAAAAATAAAAGAAATTGGTTCAGCCGTATTAGCGTGATGAGGGAACAAAGGTTTTGTACGTTCTCTTTTATAATATAGATAACTTAGAGAGGAATGTCGATTCTTTTTGTACTTATGAATCATCAATAAAGGCCCTCAATTCTCTAAAGAAGTCTAATTCCTCAACGAATACAAAGCTATAAATCTCATACTTGAATGTATACTCAATTCCTAGAGCTCGCGATTCTCTAAAGAAACTAATTCCTTAACGAATACAAAGCTACAATCCCACACTTGAATATGTATTCAATTCTAACAGCTTAAGATTCACTAAAGTATCTAATTCCTCAAGGAATATAAAACTACAAATTCCACACTTGAAAGTCTACTCAATTCCTAGAGCTCGCGATTCTTTAAATAATTTAATTCCTCAACGAATACAAAGCTATAAATTCAGCAATTTTAACAGTTTCCGATTAAAACTAATTCCTTAACGAATACATAGCTACAATCTCACACTTGAATGTGTATTTAATTCTAACAGCTTAAGATTCCCTAAAGTATCTAATTCCTCAAGGAATACAAAGCTACAAATTCCACACTTGAAAATGCACTCAATTCCTAAAGCTCGCGATTCTCTAAAGAATCTAATTCGTTAACGAACACAAAGCTACAAATTCCGAACTTGAATCTGTACGCAATTCTGACAGGTTCCGATTCTCTAAAGAATCTATGAAGTGAAAAGAAATTTTTAAGTTTTACGTCCCACGATTATGCCACCTAGCCTAAAGGAGACGGTGATGATGAGAATTAATGAAATGGTAGAGTGAAGAAAGTGGAAGGAAAAGAAAAAAACCTCTAAACAATCTCATTCCTTGATGAATACAAAGCTACAAATCCCACACTTGAAAATGCAGTCAATTCTAACAGGTCCTGGTTCTCTAAAGAATCGAATTCCTTAACGAGTACAAAGCTACCGATTTCACACTTGAGTATGTACTTGATTCTAACAGCTCCCGACTCTGTAAAGAATCTAGTTTCTCATCGAAAATTGAGCTACAATTCTCGCACTTGAATGTGTACTCAATTTTAAACCTCTCGATTCTCTAAAGAATCAAATTCCTCAATGAATAGAAAGCTATAATTACTTACACTTCAATATGTACTCAGTTCTGAAGCTTCTGATTCTCTAAAGAATCCAATTCCTCAATGAATACAAACCTACAAATTCCGCACTTGAATATGTATTCAATTCAGACAGCTTCCGATTCTCTAATGAACCTAATTTCTTAGCTCTCGATTATCTAAAATATCTAATCCTTTAGCAAATGCACATCTGTAAACCCCCTTTTTAAATTTGCATTCAATTCTAACAGTCCTCAAAAAGAACCAAATCTAATGCCGTAACTCGAAACTTTCCTGGGAGGGCATGCATTAATGGCTGGATCCCATTTAAAAATATATTAACTTGGAACCCTATTAAAATATGAAATTTGAGTCCCGGAAAATGAAGAAAGTGGGAGGAAACCCACGCATACAGTGTTTGTCCACTACAAAGTTCACTTGACGCGTGCTGGGATCGAACCAGGGACACCAAATACCAGAGGTGGACACTCTATCACTGAGCCACCGCGGCCCCTTGCTTTTCATTTCAGTTATATTCCTAGTGGGTCTCGGACAGCACGCCCAATGAGATTGAACCAAAGTACTCTCGCATCAGAAATGAGTGCTTCACATCTGAGCCACTGTGCCTACCATCTTTACCCTACATGGTATAACCATGGGACTTCGATTAAATTATTTAATTTCATATTGGAACTAGCTTATTTAACTTCTCAAGTAAACCCGTTTTCTATTACTTTATTGCAGGGAGTTCTCTCCTTTTTGTTTGGTTTTAGATTAACATAAAGATTTACTCAACTCGTAGGAAGTGCTAAAGGAGACCACCGGCCAAGGATGCATGCGAACGCTCTTTACATATGGTTACTAACTATTCAACAGAACATATAGGAGATTTCATCTGATTCATACACATATGTACTCACGCACGTAATTCTTGGAAAAACCAGGCTCTATCTTTGCTGCTTTGTTTGTCATTTAATGGAAGCAGCAGTCAATGATCCAAGATTTTTAGGTGCTGGTGATAGTTACAGGTCAAACAACTGTTTCTCAAAGAGAGTTGTGCTCTGAACTCTTTTAAAATGTAATGGATTTATGCATGTTTCTACATGTTAGAAGGGCATTTAGCAGGAACTAAGACATCTTTATTTAACCAACAGCCATCAAAAATTAGAAGGGCGATGAGTGGAGTTTGGAAAATGACCAATTTTGCTGACAGTTAATGTATTCTTACTTTCCTATTGAAAGTAATATCGAACTCAAGGGGCAGAAATAGGGCCCAGCAGACACTATAACTGTGCCCACGTAGTACAGGTATATCCTTTGGACGTCTTTGGAATACCAGTTCTTCCGTGATGTCCATCGTTCGTCCATTGTCAAAAATAGCTCATCCCACGGAATTCCATGGAAATCCGAGGGGATTCTTGTGGAAAATTTCTGGCCTTCTTGCGGGATAATTATAGGACAACTTCTGAACAGCCAAATACTGTCTCGTGACAGGGTCTTTGATATTTCAAGGTTATCCCAGCCCTCTTCGCTGACCTAATGGCTATCCCGCATGTCTTTCGTGCAGTGATTCGGGGTTCGATTCCGGTGGGAGAGCATTTAGTTAATTACGACGGTTTACATTTCAACTTAAACTGTAGGTTCGTCTCGTATAGCCTTGGTGTTGTAAACGGACTCTAAACTTCAACAAATAAACAAAACAAAAGAAAATATCGCTGTTATTTATTTTATTCTTAAAGTATTTGCTGTGCTATTCGTTACAGAGTTGAACTTTCTGAGAATCTGCAGGTGTTACAATTGACTGAATATTTGAACTCTTCGATTTATAACTTTGCATTCGTTACAGATTTGAACTTTTTGAGAATCTGCGGGTGTTACAATTGAGTGAATATTTGAACTCCTGAACTTATGGGTTTGCATTCGTTACAAAGTTGACATTTTTGAGAATCTGCGGGTGTTACAATTGAGTGAATATTTGAAGTCTTCGATTTATAGCTTTTCATTCGTTGCAAAGTTGAATTTTTTTTTTTAGAATCTACGGCTGTTACAATTGAAAATGAAATGAAATGAAATGTTTGAGTTTTACGTCCCACAATTATGCCGGCTAGGCAAAAGAAGACGGTCATGATGAGAAATGAATGAAATGATGGAATTAAGAAAGTGGGAGGAAACGGGAGAACTCCGAGGAAACTCATGCACACGGTGTTTGTCCACCACGAAGTTCAGTTGGCGCGAACTAAGATCGAACCAGGGACCCCATGTACCAGAGGTGAACGCTCTACCACTGATCCATGTTACAAGTGAGTGAATATTTGAGCTCCTGGATTTATAGCTTTGCATTCGTTACAAAGTTGAAACTTTTGAGAATCTGCGGGTGTTACAATTGAGTGAATATTTGAAATCCTCGATTTATAGCTTTGCATTTTTTTTACAGAGTTGAATATTTTGAGAATTTGAGTGAGTATTTGAACTCTTGCGAAAGGCAGAATACTTAATAATACGAGGGTTGGGGCAAAAGTCATGGCAACTATTTTTTTTCTTGAAGATACCAGTGCGGTTGGAAAATGTGAGATATACAAACGAAAGGGCAAGGTGTTAACTACATGTGTGGAAATGAATAGCACTGAAATATCGTAACACACTAGTTTATTACGCTAGTATACAGGGCAATATGACCTTTACGGTGCAAAAGAATGACGACACAGTACGCATACAGTTGACATGATAAATCTGGGCCTAAATACCCTCAAAGTAGTCCCCTGCTACTTGCACCACACGCTGCCAACGATGTGGGAGGCGCTGAATACCATCCGCATCAGCATTTGCCGCACTATGTCAAACAAAGTGCAAACAATGACACCCCTGACGTTATACGCGACGATCACCATCAATTTGACTGGGGAAGGATTCTGACGGAACTTCTACCTCCTTGGTGATCCAACATGTCGCCACTCCGCGGACTGACGTTTCAGTTCTGATTCGTATGCCCTGGCCTAAAATTCATCGATGGCGATTATTCGTGACAAGAATTGATCGCCGTCCTGTTGCCAGCGTGCAAGGTGGTCGGAGCATATTGCATAGCGCATCTACCTTTGAACTTCCGTCAGTGCATGCGGTAACCACCGCGATGCGATTTTGCGTAGTTGCAGCTCATTACACAATATCCTGTGGACGATGCGTTTCTCGATGCCACTTGCCTCCGCCAACTCCAGTAGCGTCCATCGTCTGTCTTCATCCAGGAGCTCCTCGATGACAGCACGTGCCACGTCAGTCCGCACACGAACAGGTCGTCCCGAACGTTGCTCATCACTGGTTGACACGCATTCTTGCTGAAACTTTCCTATCCAGCGTGCATGGTACTGTCCGGTATGGTAGGGCATTAGTACCAAGGGCTTCCACTAATTCACTGTGACATTCCATCGCATTTCTCCCTCAGAGAACGGCTATTTTGATGTAAGCGCGCTGCTCACCACGGGTTACTTTCATATCGCACGACACTCACCAACTGACTGATTTCACAGCCCTCGCTGTGCTACTACCAGCTACCACAGAGCGATCTACTGTTCTGCATACACACTATGCCTGCAGAACTTCCACACGACACATGTAAGTTTGTGATCCGCTTACATATCTGGAAGAAAAAAAAATAGTTGCCATGACTTTTGCCCCAACCCTCGTATAATAATACTCTTATAGCTTTGTGTTCGTTACAGAGTTGAACTTTTTTTTTTTTTTGTGAATCTACAGGAGTTCGAATTGAGTGAATATTTGAATTCCTAGTCTTACAGCTTTGCATTCTTTACAGAGCTGAACTTTTTGAGAATCTGCGGGTTTTACAATTGAGTGAATATTTGAACTGCGTGATTTGTGGGCTACTCTTTGCGTCAGAATTGAACACTTTACTGTGTTCAATTCTGAATAGAGAACTGCTAACATTACGTTGAATTGAATAGAGTGTCGAAGTGTTGAATTGAGTCGAGAACTCCTAACGTTAAGTGCATATCATATTTCTAAATACACTTCCGACGAGAATTTCAGTTGATTAGAGAATTTGATCATTTGATTGAATGAGTGATAATCTTTCTATGATTGGAGCACTCATCTATGGTATTAAGAATTCCTAGTTCAACCTTGGAACACGTGAGTTTGTGGTGTTCATTGGTTTTATCGAGGTTCTCCAGTTTCCTCGCGCATTCTTATACCACCAATCCTTTCACGATCATTGACATTCATTAACTATACATAATTTTTTAGCGTAAAGAGCATAAGCGTGAGACGTTAAATTTATGACTCCATTCCATTCCTTTTTGTGATCGAAAGTCTGGTATAATAAGATAACGTTTCTAATTGCGAGAAATGATCAGCCATTACCGTAATACTAGGTTCTTTATTGATGGTAATATCTTCTATATTGTAATGCCCCACATGATGTTGTATATAAACAACTCTTCACGCCAGTGTTTACAAACACCACCACATGGTTTAGCAAGAAGATTATACACACCAGATGGATCCAATATCACCTGCAGACGACGGACGTCTGGCTCCTCCCATGAAGCAGACAACGACGACGGAGCAGCAGCGCTACCACCGTCTGAGGACCTCTATAAATTTGATGGGCGACGGCAGACCTGTACCAGTTCTCTCGTGCCCCTCCTATTCTTTGCTTGGGAACATTAGGAGTAACCTAACCTCAGGGTCTCAGGTCTGCTTCGGGACTCTTGGCTTTTCCTTCTCCTGGCCTAGCCTGCTTCGGGGGTTTGTCGGGAATCCCAACCTCATCCGCTTAGCCTGCTTCGGGGCTCTGTGGCTACCTAACCAGCCTACTGCTTGCTTCGGAGCTTTGGGTCCCTAACGCCACTCTGCTTTGCTTGCTTCGGGGCTCTGTAGAGATCCTGTCTGCGACCTCTCGGTCAAAGACTACCAATATCTAACCCTGCAAACTTAGAGAAATTATCTGTATAGTATTTTTGTAAAATACTGTTTATAGTGAATTTTTTATAATAACAACCGGTAGTGGGAGTCGATTCCGGAAGCTCTTTTTATCAACACTCTACTTACAACCCATATGGGACAAAGTTTTACACTATATATAAAAATTAAAATGATATATGTTTGTTACTTAATAACTCTTGACCGATCTCTATCAAAGTTTTAACATAGAGGGGCCGCGGTAGCTCAGTGGTAGAGCGTACATCTCTGTGCATGGGGTCCCTGGTTCAATCTCAGCTCTCACCAACTGGGCTTTGTGGTGAACAAACACCGTGTTTGTGGATTCTGCCGTTTCCTCCCACTTACTCTATTCCACCACCCATTTTATTCATTTCTCATCTTCACTGTCTCCTTTAGCTTAGGCGGCATAACCGTTGAACGTAAAACACAAAGATTTCATTTCAGTTCATTTTAACACAGATGAGGTTCGGGCCCGGGATGTTTTATCATTTAACGGTGCAACTTAGGGCAGAGGCAAGTGAAATATATAAAAACGATCGAAAATGACCAATATTAGTGTCGAATCCATAGTTTTTGGAGCCATTGAGGTGAAAAGTGACACTTCCAATGTCGTTTAAATCCAAATTCAGCCCCGCAACTGGTAAGCCTGCCATATTTTCCTCATGAGAAAACGGGATACCTTCGATTTCCACACCCCCCCCCAAAAAAAAACTTTACAACAGAATACACTTTTTGGAAACATTTTCACTTCTTTATTTGAAATGGATACAAAGAAGTGATTAACAATCTGTAGTGCAATCTGTTGTCAGGAAATTTTATATTTCTGGAGAACTGTCTTATGAGTGTTTCGTATTTACATGAGATTTTATTTGAAAATGCTACCCAAATAAGAAGCTATTTAAGAATCGAGCAGACGAAAAATATCATGAACCTACAGTGTCCTGCATAGACACACTAGAGCGCGTTCTAGAATGACTCAAGAAAATTAAATGTTCTTGCAATAATAATAATATTTTTTCTGCATACTGGAAATTATCAGTGTTTTTGAATAATGCTAAAATTTAATTGAAAAATATCAATAACATTGGTAAAATCATTGGCTACTGATAAGTTTTGTACAAGGGTGCATCACTGAGGAAGTGCATAGGTTTAAAAATTTTCGGATTTCTTATGTGATAACTGGCTGCATACAAAGTTAGTGTTGATAACAAATTCGAGTTACCGTGGAGAATTGTATGGAATATTTTAACATCCAGAATAATCCTTCTTTTAGACAACCTTAACATACCCAACGATAACCTAACTTCATCCAACGACATACCTTTATAACACTTAAACTTCCAGCGTAACCAAGCACGAAAAAGATTTTGAATCGTCTCCAAAGTATTAGATATATAATGTGTATTTCTATTCCATATAATTGAACAATATTCCAGATTACTTCTAACGTTGGAGTAATAAAGAATAAGGCAGGTTTTGACAGACTTAAAATCTTTGGATATCCATTTCAGAATGCCAAGATTCCTTCTCGCTTTAGAGGTTATATTCTCAAGATGTTGTTTGAAAAGCAATTTGCTGTCAAAGACAATACCTAAATCTTTAATAGTATCTATAATAATAATTGGAGTATCATTTATATCATAAGTAAAATAAATTGGATTTGTTTTATTCTTAATACTCATTGAATAGGTTTTATTACAATTTTGAAAGTAATAGATTATTTTTAGGCTAAAGTAGTGTTTTACTAATATTATTTTGGAGCACCAAACAATCATCCAAATTTACAATTGTTTTGCAGGTTTTGAGGTCATCTGCATACATCAAACATTTACAATCCAAATTTTCAGTTATATCATTAATAAACATAAGGAATAGAAGTGGTCCGAGATTTGATCCTTGCGGAACACCTGAATAAATGTTATATACAACAGAAATACTACCTTTATACCTAACAAGAAACTTTCTTTGGCACAAGTATGATACTAACCAGGCAATAAATAAAATAGAACGATCGTAGATTTTAATTTATAAATTAAAATGTCATGTGGTAGCTTATCAAAAGCTTTAGAGAAATCGAAGTAAATTACATCGGTCTGACCATTACTCTTAAGAGTAGGAAGAGTATCAGACATAAAATAATGTCAAGTTGTTTGTTGTTGATCTATTTTGCATAAAACCATGTTCATACATAGTAATATTAGGACAAACATGATTATACAAATAATTATATATCTATTTGTCAAAAACCTTAGGTATGACACTCAACAGAGAAATTGGCCTATAGGCAGTTTAATTTTTCTCATCAGTTTTAGGGAAAGAAACAACAAAAACCATTTTCCAGTGTTCAGGATAAACAGAAGTAAGTAAACTTCAGTTGAACAAAGAAGTCAAGACAGGTGCAATGATGGACACAATGCCCTTCAGTATGAAAACAGGTATACCATTTAAACCACAAGAAGATTTGATATTAATCTGTTTATGACCTTAATCACTTGCTCAGTTGTGATAATACGATAGAAGGATTTATTACCAGCCAAATTTAATAAGTCAATATTATGAAGAGAAGGACGCTTTTGATATACAGTCTCAAATAATTGAACCCATGAATTACCCAAAGTTTTAGGATCAGATACATAAACATCATCAACTATAAGTCCAGAGTCTTGGTTCATATGGCCTTAATTTTTGTTAAGAAATTTCCACAACTTCTGGGGTAAATGCTTTAAAGCATACTCCATATTATGTATACAAGCAAGCTTGTCCAACCGTGGCCTATCTTTAAATTGTTTGCGTATATAGGCAAAGACATTATAATCTTCATTTGAACCAGTAAGCTTAAATCTCTTGTGAGCATTTTCTTTAGCTTTGATTAATGAAATCATATTCCTTGAGTACCAAGAAGGATATTTCCTAGATTTAGGTATATTTAAAGGTATATTCTTATCCATACTGGATTTTATTAAATTTTCTAAAGCAATGACAGCAGAATTAAGATCTGAATTCAACAAAATATTAGTCCAATCAGCTTCAAGAAGTTCTCGATATATATCTAAGTAATGATAAACATAATGAGAAGAATATACCAGCAATTGAAACGTAATTTCAACAGGGTAATGAAAACTATCAGATACGACAATCGGTTGGACATTCTTAGAAGCACATAAATTAAAATTAGTTATTACCAAGTCTAAGGCAGATATATTATGGTCTACATTAAGATCATCCAGAAATGAAAATAAAATTTTTGGGTTTACATTTAGAATAATAATGAATACCTGTTAAGAATTGTTTCGTAGCCCAATCCACTTGAGATACATTATAATCACCAACCATTAAAATGTCATAGTGTAAAATAATTATTCTATTAGAAAATGCCTAAAAAAATCACTAAATACATTCAAGTGCAAGTTAGGATGAAAATATACACAAAATAATAAAAGATTTTTTTCCAACTTTTCTCGGAAATTCTAGGCAAACACAGAATCCTGAAAAAATTGAAACTCAGTTCGCCTCAATACTTTAATGTTTTTCCAGGGGCCGCGGTGGCTTAGTGGTGGAGCGTTCACCTATGGTGCTTGGGGTCCCGGGTTCGATCCCAGCCGCCGCCAAGTGAGCCTTGTAGTGGACAAACACCGTGTGCGTGGGTTTCCTCGTGGTTCTCCCGTTTCCTCCCACTTTCTTCATTCCATCAATTCATTCATTACTCATCATCACCGTCTCCTTTAGCCTAACCGGCATAATCATGGGACGTAAAACTCAAAAAATTTTATTTCATTTTTTAAATGTTTTTATTTACTGAGCAGAGAAAACCGCCACCTTTCTCACATATATGATGTTCATAATGTCTATCTGATCTAAAACAGGAGTAGGTGTTGGGGAAATAACCATCATTATCGTAAGTGCCACTTAACCAAGTCTCAGTGACAGCAACAACATCATATTTGCAGTCTGAAACAGAACTATAAAACTGTTTATTTTTGGTTCGTAATCCAGGTACATTCTGATACCATACCCAATGTTCTCCATGACGAGTCTCTATAATTTCATTCATTTCTTCCATTTAGTCATTAATTCCTATTATTTGTAACAGTTATTTTTTTTTTTTTTTTTTTTTTTTAGTTTTCCACAGAAAAGACCAACTAAAATACCTTTAGGCCAAATTTCTGGATCACTTATAACATTATAATCAAACTCAGCGACCTCAATTTGAAATTAGGAATAAGAGTCATATTTGGTTTTGAGTTTAGTATATTTGACAGCTTTTAAATATTCATTTAATAATTCTTCAATATCCTCAACAGAAGTGGATGGGCTAAATTTTGTAACAAACAAAGCATTTTCCCTTGCATTAGAGACCAACTCTGTTTTAGTATTACCACGACCAACATTCAATTTGCGTAAATTATTCTTTACTCCCATCCTACGTTTGAACTTTGATTTAAGTTTACATTGTCTTTATTAACAAATTAGCGTCTCATTCTTCTTTGATTTCTCGAAATTACTTCAACCCAACTTCCTTCCGAATTATCCTTCCGATTAGTCGCACTTGATGCCTGATTTACACTTACAAGCGGTGGAAAGCTATTTTCTTGATCCAACTCTTTAACCTGACTGCTTTGTTCATTTTCTAATTGCGATTTCATATTGGATACATGATCGGACATAACTACACAATAATAATAATAATAATAATAATAATAATAATAATAATAATAATAATAATAATAATAATAATAATAATAATAATAATAATAATAATAACGGGATTTTCATAAAAAAAAATTAGTACATGAAATTTTACTCATATGTTGTACGAAATATAATTTTCGTTTCTTAAACACTAAACATTACATCTTGCTGATATCGATAAGCTGATGTTGAGGGCAGAAATGGGACGGGACTAAAATACGGGACGGTTGCCGGTCCCGACTAAATTGTCGGGGACGCGGGACACTCGGGTTCAAAATCGGGACTGTCCCGTATTTTACCTTAGCAACCGGGGGAAGGGGAGGGGTGAGATCAGTGCCGTATTTACGATTTTATTTCGGTGGGGCTTTGCCTGAAAATGTGAAAATTCTGCAAGATATTTAATATACTTTACTATAGTAAGTTTTCGAAGGGAAGTTAAGCCCGGAAGCCCCCCCTAAATACGCCACTGGGTGATACATACATACATACATACATACATACATCCAATTCCGTTTAAATTAAATTCAGCCCCATTAGTACTTATAAGGGGGGGAAGCTGACGTGTAAAATATTTGAAAATGAGCGACATTAGTGTCGAATTCATAGCTTTTGGCGTCCTACGTTGATTGGTGCCCCTTATGTCCAAAATAAAATGTGTTTTCCCCGTGCGAGGAACGGATATTCTGCTAGTTGAGAATAACAATGGTAAAGAAATTAAAAGATTGCCTAGTTTCCAGCATTTTGTTTGACCTTGAAATACGTGAACCACCGACTTTTAACACAAAAGATTTGCGTTTTAAGTTTTTTTTTCTATTTCCTGCTCCCATTATTACCTCACTGTTGCTAGAACCTTCAGAATGATTTATTCCCTGCGTTGTTCATGTTTGAAACTCGTGTTTACACCACCTGTCACCGCGCAGACACTTTTCGCTTCGATAGTTTGGACGTCCACAGCATTTTTATGGTTCCAAAAAGGTTGGTTAACTTTTTTTTTATTCTCCAACGTTTTTGTTGCACTTTTAATCAATTTATACATATATATTCGTATATATTCAGTCTACTGGTGTATGTGCATGCTTTTTGATTATGATATCCCATTACACATTCTACGTTGACAGAGCACTGAATATTTAATTCTCACAAACAGAACACTCAATTCACAGTCGTTCTCATGCATAAAATTGTATCACACACAAACATGGGGTTTTCAGCTAAAGAAGTAAAAACAATCATGCAAGATCAATTTTATTATTTAATGCACTGCTCTAACGTAGTAGGTTTGCACGGTGGTCCAGTGATACACCGTTCATCTCTAGTACGATGGGTCCTGGTTCCAGTCCAGACTACAGCAAATTTTAACAAATTTTATGAAATGAACGAAATTATTAGATGAATATCAATTGCTTTTTATTTCCCTCATTGAGCTTTTGATAAAACACTCCAGGAATTATCCAACAAATGAAATATTTAATGTCCCACGATTATGCACCAAGGCTAAGGGCAGGGCGGTAGCCAGCCCAAAAGTGTAGGGGGGGGGGCGGTAGAAGTTAGGGAGGTCCGATCCAACCATATTATAGTTTATCACCATATTGTCGTTCATTTATAAGCCTATTTTAAAAAATTTAGAGGGGCAGTAATTATTTAGGAGGCCAGTCCCCCTAGTGCTCCCGTGGATACTGGCCTGCCTAGGGCAGACGATGATGAGAAATGAAAAAAATTATGGAATGAACAAAGTGGAAGGAAACGGCAGAATCTAGAGAAAATCAACGCACACGGTGTTTGTCACCACAAAGCTGACTTGACACGAGCTGGGATCAAACCAGGGACCCCATGCAACAGAGGTGGACGCTGTACCACTTTTTTTTTTTTTTTTTACAAAAAGTTAACTGATTCACCAAACGTGCCTCATTAACTTGCTTAACTACTTTTTACTAGATTTTTTTTTACTTTTTTACTCGCTTAACCTAGAACGACAGGAGCACGAACACAGAAACATCAAGGACAGTTAAAATTTCGAAGGCTCTCCCACCGCGAATCGAACCCGAGGCTCCGTACACCAAAGGCGCAGGTGCTAGCCACTAGACCAGGGGGGCGGCAGCACTGAGCCACCGCGGCCTTTAAGAATTATCCAGTTTCTTTGGGGGTCACCCTTGTGCCGCCCCTGCACCACATCCAATTTTACATTAATGGCATCTACGACTACAAATAATGGGCATTCCCTTTTTACTCGACTTCGATCCGGCATTTCACTCAAGAGTTATTGTTTTAGCATTTTTTCGACAAATTTTCTGCTGATCATATCATTAAACGAAAGCATTTCTACATCCAGGTTGCTCTATGCTTGTTGTCTTTTCTTGCTCAGGAATCATTTCTTAAATGTTGTCGGTGTTGTTTAGAAACACACTGTATAATAATTCTTTCTATTATTCATACTCGATCCCTCTGGTGCGAGAGGTCCTGGATTCGATTCCGCTATTTCATTATTTCGTGCACCGTATATGTGGCTGGGGGTAAAAGAGAGGGAGGTTCCGTCTGACACTCATTTAGTACCCCTTTTTCCCTAACAGCACAATCACATAATAGGCATATGCCTATCATGTTCCCGCAGGTACATGGAAATGTGTCCAGTATGTGCCTTATGTACATATGAGGAAGAAATCACATGGATGGCAAGTGATAGTCATGGTCTATGTCCGCCCCTAGGCACATGCCTAACATGTACCTGGGGAACGCGCCTAGTATGTTCAAGTTATGTTCCCCATGTCGTAAGCGTCAATCAACCACAAAATTACTTCCCCAAAATATGTTAAATCGCCTACATGCGTAATGTGTTTACATTAAGGCGAGTCTAAAAAACACTTTAAATAAGTAATAATAATAATAATAATAATAAAACATGTACCTCAACGTGGGCGCGAACTACCAACCTTTGCATCATATCCGCGTGCTTTACCGACTTGGCCACAGAGGCGATGAATACGAAGTCGCTTGTAGAGAGATACATTGTTGAAGTCTTTTGAATTTGGCTAATCAGAGTGCTCCTTTAACCACGTATATTCGACGATACCCGTTTGGGATCAGATAAAGTCTACTCGCAATGTAATTTTATAACAAAATGACGAGTGTCTATTTACATTATTTCATGGTTCTTCCATATTTACTTTCAAATGATCGGCGACAGTTTCCATCTAATAAAGTTGATGCGTTTGTTGCTTCTAGTACACAATCGCTTAAAGAAAAGAAGCAACAAATGCATCAAATGTGGAAGATGAATTTAGAACACCTAAATATAGCATGTCTAGCACATCGCATGCTGTTGGAGTATCTGAAACAGTATGTACCTAAAGGACGTATCTAGAACATGACAGATATATGTCCCAAGTGACGACATAAAAACAAATGACAAAGTGCGAAACTGAGCAGGTATATAATTGCTATATTTGTGGTACATAGTTGCAAATATTAATTAGGTGTAACAAGTATCTAAAACTCTAGGTACCTAAAGTACATACTTAGCACATGAATATGATATGTGCCAAGTGTCGGGTACCTAAAAAGTAGTTGGGATACCTAAATGGTACATGCCTAGCACATCCTGTGCTGTTAAGGTTCCTTAGTACTCTTGCGCATTTTTTCTTTTTTCTCTTTCTGAAATTTTGGAAATATGGGATGACATAATAAAGTTAGTTCCAACCCCTCTTTCCTCTCCCAACTCTACGCGCTGAGGATCCTTTAATAAGAACTGTTTTGTGTAGGTTTTAGGAAAAGAAGGGAGGGGTAAAAGATGATCTCACTTCTTTCCCCTTCCTTTCTCAGCAGAGAAAATGTGAAATATGTTTCTTTTTTCTTATTTATCTTTTTCTACTTTTCTTTAATTTGTAATCTCTCTCTCCTCGTTATGGAAAAGTAAAACTACAACATGATCTGTTTCTCTTTTCTCTAAGCTTCTAAGGAGGGAGAGAGGTTCTTTCTTTCACAATATGTATCTTACGTAGTGTATTTCTAATTCTAGACATAATTAGGGATTTGGGATTTAGGGCCCCAATCTTTCGGCCTGTAGCCACTTAGCCCATCACGTATGAGGGATGATGTCCCTCGGTGAGCACACTATCCGGGGAAAGAAAAGGGAGAAAGGATTGGGGAAGGAAGGAAGCGGTCTGGGACCTATAAGTTAGGTGCCAGCCTGTCATTTGCCTGGTGTGAATGAGAAAAACCCAGGAAAACCTCATTCAGGATAGCTGGCCTGAAAAAGCTTTTCACACTTTTTCTACCGACTGGCCCCACTGGGAATCGAACCCGGGACTGCTCACACCGAAGGCGAGAGCGTTAGCAACTACTTTACGCGGGGCCACTTCTAGACAAAAATGTCTCGATATGGCAACACTGTGTAGCCTCAGAATGTGGGTGATGGTCACTGGACTTAGAACCGTTAGCGTATGCCAGACAGAATGGCGGAACGATTATCTCTGGAACAGCGTGGGCGTTGTGCGCTGATCGGTAAACATTGGTCTGTGAACTGGCCAGCTGGATATCCCGATTTCAAAACCACCTGACTTTTTCTTACGGGATGTTTTAAAGAATAAAGTGTATCAACATTACATACGCAATTTGGCTGAACTACGGAAACCTATCACAGAAGAGTTCCACAGGATACCAGTACGGGTCTGTCAAACTTCTTGTGATAATGTTGCTCTTAGTCTCCAGGCATGTATATTGGTGGACCATGCCAGGGAGAACAGAGATTAAAATTCTCGTAAGAAAAAGTATGAGAATAATGTGTTATATTCAAGTTATGTCGCTAGTTTCTTTACCTCAGACTTTGAAACATTACACAGGGTGTTTCAAAACAACATCGACAACGTTTGGGAAATGATTCCTGACACCAAGATGAGACAAAATGTATAGACTAACCTGGTTGCACAAATGCTTCCTTTCAGAGTTATAGGCTGCCGGAAACATGAAAAGAAAATGAACTTCAAAGGTCTATGGCTCCAAAACTATCTGGCCCTACCGTGGTCGGGTCAAGATTTTACTTGCGAACTAACATGAGCCCTATCCCAAAATCCATGTTTCAGAATCCCGCGGTACTCACCCAACAATTTTATAGAGGGAATTTAACTACGGACATGTAATTTGGAGTACTCTCCAACTACTTCTATAAAAATTATTGCGAAAGTAACGCAGGATTCTGAAACATGGATGTTTGGATAGGGTACACACTAGTTCCTAAGTGAAGTCTTGACCCGACTACGGTAGATCCCATAGTTTTGGAGCTATGGAGCTTTAAGGTTCATTTTTTTCATGTGTACGGCAGCCTATAACTCCGAAAGGAAGCATTTGTGCACCCAGGTTGGTCTATACGTTTTGTCTTATCTTGGTGTCAATAATCACCTCTCAAACATTGTCGGTGTTGTTTCGAAACACCCTGTATACATAATTATGGTCCACACACACACATTATATATTTTTACCGCAAAAATAACTTGAAATGCATGAAACAGGAATTAGAATTCTTGCGAAAATTACTGGCTTCTCTTCATGTTTGGTGGTGTTATCAAATTTTCCCTCCGCACCTACGCTTTAATAAACGCTTTTAGAGAAACGAAGCGTACCTTTTTCTGTGCCTTTATTTCCTTTTCTGTAACGGTGACAAATTACTTGCGAGTAAAAAAAAAAAAAAAAAAAAAAAAAGTACTTCTGAGAGGGAAAATGAATATTTTTTTTTTCATTTCGGATTTTATTAGAAGGGATAAAAAAAAAAAAGGAAGCCAGCATTGCAGTTACCTTGAAAATCAACATTTCATTTTCTGACGGTGGTCTTGTTATATTTTTATTAGTATTATGGTTTTTAAAAAAAATATTCTGGAATATAATATTTATATTATAAATGTATATACATGACGGTGAGTGCTTCATAAGGCAATTATGGTATGTCTACTGATGGAAGGAAAAATGTGCTGACACGAGTAATTGTATTAAACACTTTTTTTTTGTAAAAAAAAAAAACGGTGCATAAAAATTTAGTTCATAATTGAATAGTTCAGTGGAGATAGCAACTAACTCAAAATAGTTATTTTAGAGATGGAACGTTAAATATAAAAAGGCCAGTCAAAAATTAACATACAATACACTGTGTCGGTAATACAAGCACTAGAAAAAAAATGACATTTTGTAGGTAGGAGCACTGATTCTTTGGAAATCTCACTCAATAGCCTTTATGATCCACACTGACTGTGAGAAAAATCCTTTATCCGGACCACGGTATATTATATATACACTAATATACGGAATACTACAGAAATCTGTACGGAGCATATGTTATTCATATGCTACATACGTACAGCTCACAGATCACGAGAAGAACCCTAGCAGAAGTAGTGTGACGTAGGTATGGGCTCGCCCACTTTTCGCACGGGGGTTTCAAATGACATCATGGAATAGCACACAGATAACTACCCGGAGTAGCAGACGACATCTAAGTATAGACCACACCTCAAAAACCGAAAATGGACTTGACCGTGTCGTTGACCTTTCCCCGTTATCCCTGTTTTAGGGTTCTTCTCGTCATCTGTGAGCTGTACTGCATTTTTCCCGCTTAGATCTTACATCATGGCGCTACCTGACATCTAACATTCTTCCGTATATTACATACGTATACGTATGTTACATTATTATTATTAAGTATTCTGCCTTATGGCAGATTCTGGGACTAATGAGTCTTTTTTTTTTTTTAATTTTAGATTTGGGCCTGGAAATGTTTCTTCCACTTTTGTCGACCAGGCTAAATCTCTGAAGCCATTGATACACATTACAGTAGAGCGTCGATTATCTGAACGTCGGTCAACCGAACGACCGCTTAACCGAACTGTGTACTCGCTCGCACCTGTTACTCTCCCACCCTACCGTCCATCATCCCCCTCACTCCCAAACCAAGTTTCCCACAGTAGTCGCCGCACTGAGCCACCGCTGGCGGAACATTGCTTCTAATGGGGCCTTCATAAGGCGTTGCTGACCGGCCAAGCCGCTAGTCGCTGTGTTTCAACAATCAGCACACTTCTGTCGGTTTGGCACTGGCTGTAGAAGTAGCGGCAGTATCAAAGCTGTTCACAGCAACAGCTGCGCCAGCTTAGAGTTGAGGCGTGCCGCTCCGCGCATGGCAAATAAACATGTACAGTTCGATTATCCGAACAAACCAGTTTTCCGAACACCCATGTCCCCCAATTACTTTGGATAATCGACGCTCTACTGTGCTTCAATTCATTGTGTTATCCCCATAGACTAGTGGTTATCAACCTAATTCTTATCACGACTCCCATTTTTTACATCCTCTTGCTAGCGACCCCCTTATAATATCTGGTTTGTAATAAGCTTGTACGATATTTTTAATATACCTATTGCGAAGATTTCAAGATATCCATTTATTTCTATAATAGTAGAATTATTTCTTGTATATAGTGGATACATTAACTTCTCTAGAAGCGAATGGATTAAAACTAAATTTGGTCAGTTCATTCGTCTTTCGTTTATTTTCTCGACCCCTATAAAACCCTCTCGCGACCCTCAGGTTGAGAAATTCTGCCATAGACCGACAGAAGCTTACAATGAATAACAAAATATAGTTGTTTGTTTGATTTGTAGTTTAGTACTAAGGTTATATAACACATGGACTTACAGTTTAACGTTGAATTTGTACCATATAAGCTCTCACTGAGAATCGAATCTGGGTTTCTCGTATTGAAAGCGCATACGCTAACTATACACATGCAGGAGGAAATTCACAAAAGATTGGAGTTGTTCCAGTCATATGTTTCAATAATGTAAAAGTTCAACAGGGTAAAAAAGTTATTATTACGATGCCTTTGACTTACAGTTCCTTCTATCATCATAACCATTAACATGAATGATACTACAATAGCCCATCTATGAATGGCAAGACCGGAATCGGCTTTTGAAAAACTGTAAGTTACAGGAGTTAAGCAATCAATGCCTTTGTGAAACAGAAGAATGTAGGTTATATACAAAGTTTTATGTGTAAATTTTACAATGCAAGAGAACAGCTGGAGAAACTATGATTGTTGCAGTAAAAAAAAAAAAAAAAAAAAAAAAAATCGTTAAAAGTATATTATGGAGAGAGAGACTAATATTATCAAAGATCATAAGAAGCATAAAATGTTTTCGTTTTATAAAGATTCATAGAGCTTCTAATATTTCAAAGAGGAAATACTGGTTCATCTTTCCTTTGACATTCTTTTTAATGGTGCCGAGGGGGTAATAATTCCTAAGAATATATTTTCAAAATAGAATGAAGAAAGAAATCTTTAGCGTTTTGCAATTAAGCCATTTACACTAAAAGAGGCGAATAAATAAAAGTGAATAATAATAATAATAATAATAATAATAATAATAATAATAATAATAATAATAATAATAATAATAATAATAATAATAATAATAATAATAAATGGAATCAAAAAGGAAGCGAAAATATCCGAATTCAGTCCCAATGCTGTCCATTACACATTCGCATTTGAGATCGAACCAGGACACTTTGCACGAAACATGATTTTTATTGTTATTAATATAACTACTAGCTTATTATAAAAATTAATCATACATTTATTTGTTACTGTATTATATTGTTTCAACGGTTGTTTGTTATTCTATCGAATAATTGTATTCGGTTTGAATAGTAAACCGAAAAAAAGTGTTATTCGAATAATTAATTGAGCAAATTAGTCATTCGAATCATAAATCGAAGAGTTGTTTGTTATATGAATAATTAATCTAAATAATGATTTATTCGAATAGTTAATAAACCAATCGATTATTATTTGAATAATTAATCGATTAATTTATTTATTACTCCCATAATGAAACAAACCAATAGTGTATTATTCGAATAATTAATCGATTATGAAATCGACCAACAATTTTCATTCTAATAATTAATCAATTAGTATTATTGTTATTCAAATAATAAAACCTAGGGGGAGCGGTAGCTCAGTGGTAGAGCGTTCATCTCTGGTGCTTCTGATCCCTGGTTCGATCCCAGCTCGCGCCGTGTGGTCTTTGTGGTGGAAACACACCGTACTCGTGGGTTTTCTCGGGATTTTCTCGTTTCCTCCCACTTTCTTCATTCCACCATTTAATTCATTTCTAATAATCACCGTCTCCTTTAGCCTAACCGACATAACCGTAGGACGTAAAACTCAAAGATTTCATTTCATTTCAAATAATAAAACCGACCAATCGTTTATTATTCGAATAATTAATCGAACCATTGTTCGTACTTAGAACACTTTATCAAAAGTTCTTGTAGTATTCAAATAATTAATCTAGTTATTATTGGCACTTCGAGTTATTATTGGCTAACCGAACGTTTTTTTGTTATTCGAATAATAAATCGAATCATTATTTACCATTTGAATAACTAATCGATTATTTTTTTTTTGAAATTTCTAATCTACCAGTTATTTGTTCTTGAAATAATTGTATCAAACAATTGTTTCTTATTCGTAATTATGAGTAATTGAACAATTTTCTCTTATTTGAATAAATAATTCAACAATTATTTCTTCTTTGAATAATTAATCGAAAAAGATTTTGTTGCATTCGAATTTTAATCAAACAATCGATTATTATTTGAATAAGTAATTGAACGGTTGTTAGTTGTTCGAATAATTAACGAAGCAATTTTTGGTTCTTGGATTTTATACATAACAATTGTTTGTTCTGGAATAATTAATCCAAAATTGTTTATTATTTTAATAACTAATCGGAGGCAAGGTGGTTTAGTGATAGAGTGCTTACCTCTGGTGCGTAAGGTTTCTGGTTCGATCCCCTACCAAGTAAGTTTGGGGTGGACAACGTCGTATCCGTGAACCTTCTCTCGGGAAACTCCCATTTCCTCCCACATCATCAGTCCACCAAATCTTCCATAATTATTCACTAGTCTTAATCATTGTCTTCCTTAGCCACAAACAGGCATAATTGTAAGACATTTAACTGAAAGATTTAATTTAAAAAAAAATCTTTTCGAATAACTAATCGAACAATGCTTTGTTACTCGTATAATTAATCGATCAATCGATTATTGTTCGAATCGAACAATTTTTTTCTTATTCGAATAATTAATCAGATAATTGTTGTTAGTAATTAATCGAAGAAAATTGTTTGTTATTCGAGTGATCATTTGTCTCGAGTGTTTTCGAGTTATTTTATCTTAAGCTGAAGAATAATTCGGATTGCGCTTAGGGTGGAAATCTGTCAAAAATGAGGGGTGAAAACAGCTTATATGATGATGTTTTTCATGCTAAAGCTTCTCCTAATATATTTGGTCCTTCTTGTACTAAGGAGTCGAATGTTTCTTTGAGATCTTTCTGTATGTACATGGGATGGCTGCGTCATGTCATTTAACAAGTACGAAATTTTCCTAAGAGAGTATATATATATATATATTTAATAATACGAAAAGAAACTCAGCTCTCTGATGTATTTTTTTTATCTTGAAGTCTCTGTGAAGGTTATAGGGAGGAATCAGGCTGTTTTAATCTGGTCTCCGCTGAAGATGATCATTATCGAAAGGACCGTTGCCTAGATACAGCATGGCACAAACAACCAGGATAATTTTGATTCCATTTCTCTTCCCCTTTTTTTCTCTGAGGACTCTTTTTATAGTCTTCAAGGATGAGTTTAAGTTTCCTTGCCGATGTTCATTTTGCCTTTTAGAAATATAAATTCGTCTTTTACATTACAGTAGAAATAAGACTTAAAAGAAGGTCTTTGTCCGTTCATCTGGCTGTTTGTCAAAGGATATAAATTCAACGTTTCAAGAATATGTTTCATTCAAATTGACAGTGTTACAAATATACCATTTCCGATTCCAATAATGATTTCCGTTGATCGGAAACGGTAAAAGACAGTGAAATATTTTTTAAAAAATACGGTTTCATATTTCCATATTAGATCTAATCTCCTTCCTTATAAGTTATTTCTGGTTTCAGTATTTTTATATTTGTAGTTTGGAAGTTAATTGTAGTTTTACTCTTCCTTTCCATGGACAAGTTTTACATCTTTAACTGCTTTTATCTCTTAGAAAAGTTATACTTCTTAAGCATACACCAAATCATAAAAACTGTGCAAAAGATAAAGCCTGTCCAAGGAATGAAACCTGTTCAACGAGCAAACCTGTCTACAGGAAGATGCCTATTAAAGGATAAAACATTCACAAAGACATACAAATGTGCAAAGGATAAACCCTGTCCAAGGAATGAAACCTGTACAATGAGCAAAACTGTCTACAGGAAGATGCCTATTCAAAGGATAAAACATTCATTAAAGCATAAAAATGTGCAATGTCCAAGGAATGAAACGTGTTTAACGAGCAAACCTATCTACAGGAAAACATGCATCAAGGCATAAAAACTATGCAAAAGATAAAATCTGTCCAAGGAATGAAACCTGTACAATGAGCAAAACTGTCTACAGGAAAATGCCTATTCAAAGGATAAAACATTCATTAAAGCATAAAAATGTGCAAAGGATAAATCCTGTCCAAGGAATGAAACGTGTTTAATGAGCAAACCTATCTACATGAAGATACCCATTCAAAGGATAAAACATACACCAAGGCATAAAAATTGTGCAAAAGATAAAATCTGTCCAAGGAATGAAACCTGTTCAACAAGCAAACCTGTCTACAGGAATATACCTATTCAAAGGATAAAACATTCAATAAGGCATAAAAACTGTGCAAAAGATAAAACCTGTCCAAGGAATGAAACCTGTTCAACGAGCAAATCTGTCTACAGGAAGATGCCTATTCAAAGGATAAAACATATACCAAGGCATAAAAACTGTGCAAAGAATAAATGCTGTCAAAGGAATGAAACCTGTACAATGAGCAAAACTGTCTACAGGAAGATGCCTATTCAAAGGATAAAACATTCATTAAAGCATAAAAATGTGCAAAGGATAACTCCTGTCCAAGGAATGAAACCTGTACAATGAGCAAAACTGTCTACAGGAAGATGTCTATTCACACAATAAAACATACACCAAGGCATAAAAACTATGCAAAAAATAAAATCTGTCCAAGGAATGAAACCTGTACAATGAGCAAAACTGTCTACAGGAAGATGCCTATTCGAAGGATAAAACATTCACTAAGGCATAAAACTGTGCAATGAATAAAACCCTTTAAAGAGATGTAAAAAGAACCTTATCAAGGAGTACAACTGTTTAGGGCAAGCAACCAAGAATCAGGTTTTTTTCCTTTAGTAGGTCATTTTATCGTTTGGATAAGTTTAATCAAATGAATTGTTTTAATTCTTCAGGAAATTCGTTATTGTTTGAATAGGTTTCATCTCTTGAACACTTCTTATCCCTTGGACAGGTTGCATATCTGGGGAAAGTTATACGCGTTGGATTTGTTTTATACTTTTTAACAGATCATGTCCCTTGAACAGTTTATAAATTTCTTGGTTAGTTTAATGCTTGTACAGGTGTTTCCTTTTATGCTAATTTTACACCATGGCCAGATATTGATTTATTTCATAAGAAGAACACAACAGACTTAATGCCCAGTTATACTGTCGTGTAAGTAATTTTCTAACATACATTATTACACATACACAAACATACGTCGTTTAATTATGCAGAAGTTATTGCCTGACAATCGTTTTGAACTTATTTTCGGACATACTAAATGCATCTACTACATGAAATCTAATCATTTCGTTATATGAAGCACATATTCTCCACAGATGAGACTTGTGTAATATGTTAGTTCTTGCTTTTCTACAATAGAATGTCCCAGTGTTTGCTGTTGTAGTCTTAACTGTTGGGACACGTAATAACACTTCTGAAGAGATCTACCGTTGTCAACACTATACTAAGATTCTTACCACATCTGTACAATTTCGCTCTCATTACATACAACGCCGCATATCGGACACTCATCTGATACTCTATTAACTTTTAGACTAGACTCCAGCTCTACCATATTCATTGTTAGATCATGTTCTTGCTTTCCATGAACATGATCAGGTCACCGCTTTGAGTAGCTTTAGAGCAGAAGATTAACGCCATCGTCACAACGAACATTATATATCCTTGTATTCTGTTTCCTGCACTTCATTTCATCATATATATTACACACCATGTTCAGGCCATCTTCTTCTTTATGCTTAACCAGATAAATATATTGTAAAGTTTTGTCCCATATAGGTACAGGTAGAGCGTTAATAAAGTGAGTGTCCGGAATCGATCTCCCACTACCAATTTTATTATAAAATTTCTCTGTAAAAATATTTTCACAAAATACTGTACAAATTAATCTCTAATATCAAAGGTTAGTTATAGGTGGTCTTTGACCGTAAGGTCGCAGACAGGATCTCTGAAGAGCCCCGTGCAGGCTAAGCGGAGTGGAATTTGGTGCCCAAAGCTCCGAAGCAAGCAGTGGGTAGGTTAGTTGGCCAACAGAGCCCCGAAGCAGGCTAAGCGGCTGAGGTTGGGATTCCCAGTCAGAGTCCCGAGCAGGCTAAGCCAGGAGAAAGCAGACTAGAGGCCCTGGGGTTAGGTTACTCCTAAAGTCCCGTAGCAGACTAGAGGAGGGTCACCAGAAAACTGGTCCTGAATTGCCTTTGTCCATCCAATTTATATGGTTCTTTGGATGGCGGTGGCGCTGCTGCTCCGATGTCGTCTTCTGCTCCGTGGGAGGGGCTAGAAGCCGTCGTCTGCAAGCGATTGCAGATCCATCTGGTGTGAAGTCTTCTTGCCGAACTACGTGGTGGTGTTTGTAAACACTGACATGTGGAATTGTTTGTTTACAACATCACATGAGATATTACAATATCAATAAATAAATAAATCATCATATCCGTCTCCCAGTGATATACCAATAACCGAATGTTCATGGCCCCCAGAGAAGGCGTTACCTTTATCGGATGAGAATGAAATTACACATTTAAAAAAGTAATTATTTTGTATGGATTTTGCAAGATTATTTTTTTTATAAGTTGTTCGCAAGGTTAAATTTTTATTCTTTCTTGTTGGCCTTCCTCTTTGTCTGTGTACCATGCGTGTCCTTGGTGCTAGTGGTTCATTCCTGCTGGAAGAGCATTAAAAAAGTAATATGTGGTTCGGATTCCATCTTAAATTGTAGGTTGACGTCTTACAGAGCCTCAAGTTCGAAAGAGACACTCAACTTCAACAAATAAAACAAATTTAATTTTTGTAACGTCTTTGCGAACTTTATTCTCAAGTCTTCTGCAAACTTAATTTTTATCTCTCTTTGTCGAGTTTGTTTACCAATTTTTTGTAGATTAAATTTTATAAGTCTTCTGGATCGTATATTTCTTGCAACTCTTGTGTAGGAATAATTTATACAACTTATCTGAAAACTTAAAACTTAATTTTTGAAATGCCATTTCAAACTTCTACATACTTTCAAACTTTAAGTCTTCTACATTCTTAAATTTTTCAAGTATTCTTTCTTTCAGTTTAACGTCCCACGCTTATGCCCTTTATGTTAAAGAGGACGATGATAAAGGCAATTGAATGATGATAATAGAATTGATGGAATGAGAAAGTGGGAGGAAAGAAGAGTACTCCGAGAAAACCCACGAACACGATGTTGTCCACCACAAACTTACTTGGTTGGAGATCGAACCTATAGGACCCTACGTATCAGAGGTTTGCAAGTCTTCTGAAAGCTTAATATTTTGAAAAAAAAAGAAAGTATTTTGTAAGATATTTTTATAAATGTTTTTCAAGCGCATTTTTTTTTTCAAGGCTTCTGGAAGATTAATTTTTTTCAAGTTGTCTACAAACTTAATTTTTCCAGCCTCTACAAGCTATTTTTAAGTCCTCTGCAAGCATAATTTTCAGAACTCTTCTGCACACTTAATTTGTTGCAAGTTTCCTGCAAGAGTGCAATCCAAAACCAGAAAGCTAATATTAAGGCTCTGCTTTTAAAAAAAATGAAACGAAATCTTTAAGTTTTACGTCCCACGCTTACGCCGGCTATGCTAAAGGAGCGGTGATTTTGAGAACTGAATGAAATGGTGAAAGTAAGAGAACCCCGAGAAAACCTACGCACACGGTGTTTGTCCACCACAAAGCTCACGCCTTGGCGCGATCTGGGATCGAACCAAGGACCCCATGCACCAGAGGTGACTGCTATACCACTAAGCCGCAGCAGCCCGAGCTCTGCTAAAATCTTCACCATTAATAATAATGCACTGTTATATACTGTCAAGGTTATAGCAAGTGTACATTAGCTTTTCATAGAAAGGTTGTGTAAATCTGAACTAGTACTGCAATTCTTTAGTTTGTGAGTGCTTCTCATGCGATAAACGTAAGACAGAAATTTCTTTTTTTGTGTCTGTGTATGCTTTTGTAGAATTTATGGTACTTGAGGAGAAAAAAAAGAATCCAAGAGTTTCAAGATAAGAAAATATGTTTCAAGAAATTGTCTAAGGAACTGAGAATGACAACCAAAATTCAACCTTATTGACGTCACGAACGAAGCGGCCGAAACACAAAATAGGATTTAGAGTTCCCTTGCGAGTCGACATTGATTTTTCACTCGAAAAAAAAACAAAAAAAAAAACGTAAAATTTAAAAGGGTTCTATACTTCGATTATATCAGCTTGACTATTGTGTAGAAAGTCCTTTTGAACCAGAACTACTTCAAAGGTTTATGAGTTGAAATAAAATAAAAACCAACATTCAGGAAATTTTTTTAAGATCATGACCGTATTGTTGTTTATACATATATCACATAATGTTACATATATGTAAACAAAAATCTTCTAAGACGTTCCTATCTTCGTCTGTACGACGTTTCTTATAGTCTTTTCATGATTTGATATCCAATTAGAATTTCCGTTTTCGTACATCAACAAAATACCATATAAAGTTGATATCTACATGTGGCATCAACACGGTGAATCATAAACATTAAAGTGTTACGAATCAAATATGGGTTGGTGACAAAGATGAGGCCTTTATTAAAGAAATTGCTTCCATACGAGACTTTTAGTTTCACATAATCAGTGTTGCAAATTCTAAGGAAATTTCTCTTTTTCGGAGGCAAAAAAATGTGGAATTTCTTTAGAGTATTGAAAACTATTCACCTGTTTATTTTTCTTTCTCTAATCTTACCCTGAAAAATGGTACAAAACTGCTTTATTCCAATTATTATTAGGCTTCCAAACTACGCTATGCATAAGTGTCAGAAGTATTAGACTATACAATTTTGTCCGTCCATCGGTCTGTCGATAGGTGTCAGAGCAAAAACGGTATAAGAGATATCGAGAAACGGTGTTCTGCAATCGATTCAGCGTCCTAAGGATAGGTTCCATCTCCTCCGTTAACCCTCTATTCAAACCGGAAGTGGTTCGAATTAGTCATTTCCGGTTTCAATATTTATCACCATAGAACGGAAATAATAATAGATAGCGAAAAGCGTTATTTTGTAAACGATTCAGCGTCTCAAGATGACATACCATGACTATCTACAACACTACCAAAACCGGAAGTGGTTTAAATTTACTATTACTTCCGGTTTCAATATTGACTTCTGTAGGGCACAAACGGTAAACTAAATCAAGACTTTTTTTTTTTGCAATTGACACAGCGTCCCAAAAATAGATTTCACTTTCTCCGGTAAATCTCTATTCAAACCGAAAGTGGTTCAAATTAACCATTTCCGGTTTCAACATTTATCGCCATAGAACGGAATCGATAACAGTTCTCTCTTCCAAATAGACAATGTATTGCCACACAGCGCTAATGTTCTCACTTCATTCTCGGCTGACCATGATATTCTGCCGCAACCTCCCTACTAACCAGATTTAGCCCTGAGTGACTTCTGGTTGTTCCCAAATTTCAAAAATTCTCTCCATGGACACCATATTGCCAGGAGATTATCCATGAGATATGGTATTTTCCAGTATCTGAAACATACTCCCAAAGATGACTATGCATATGCACGGAGCGATGGCAACTGTGTATCAATAAAGAGGGGGAGTTTGTTAAGAAATAGACACAGGTTAGTTCCCTGTATCTCCTTGTTCTTGGGAATTAGGACAAAACGGCATATACTTTTGCTATGCACCTCGTAGAATAAATCTGAGCTCATGTAAGTTCTAAGAGAATATTAAAGCATAATATATAGGTACCTTTAATTTAGTAGAAACACCAGGAGTGAAACACGTCAGATGTCTGGGCGACCGTAACGCTGATCTGTTGCTTATGGTTTGATAGGGCGAATTCTGTACTACGTGAAGAGCTGTAGAACGGCAGTGCGCTGAACTGAACAAACAGTGATAGTGTACAATGGACGATATCTCTGATTTCCAAGAGCAATGCAATTGTTGGGGCTCGGTTATTTTGTGCGAGCGTGTCGAAAGTGATGGCCAACGAAACTCGGCGAAGAAGAATAGTGGTTGTAAGAAAACCCTCAGCGGCAGGTTCTGTCAAGCATTAAAGCAGATTATCACTTAGAAGCGCCGTACGACTGCGGTGCAAGTGACGAAAGAACTCGAACGGCACCTCCCACAGACTGTGTCGACAATCACAGTCCTCGTAAGTTGCCGACATGAATATACATGAATATACATGATTGCACGAGCGTAACCGTCGTGCCGATAGGAACCATAATGCTTCAGCACTACACTAATGGTTCCGCAAACATGCGACATGGACTGCTGATGACTGAAAATATGTGATATGATCCGATGAGTCACTGTTTACCTTATTTTTGACCACAGTCTATGCTAGTATATAGCATATGCCTAAACAAGCGCATGATCCGCATTGTCTTTGCTCAACCGTGAAATGTGTTGACGGCTCTGTCATGCTATGGGCCGCAATATTCTAGTTTTCAGTAAACCCTGTGGTTATGACACTGCCCGTCATTATGTCATCATTTAGTGGATCATATGCAGCGTATTGTTGAGATGTTTCCCTGAAACAATGCCACGTTCCAGGATGATAATGCGCCCATTCACACATGTAGAGCTGTTACGGTGTGGTTTGTGGAAGATCGAGATGACACCTCCACGCTTTGCCCAATCTCCGGATCTGAACACAATTGAACATCTGTGATACGTCTTCAAGACACAAATCCTGTCCAGATTTCCACCTTCATCCTCTCACTGGTAATGAATAATGCATGGAATGATGTAATATTCTTCTTACTACCATTCACGACCACTGTGACCAAATTACACAATTTCGATTGTGAAAGGAGGTCTAATACTATATTAATCTGGCAAATTGCACTTTCTTCAGGTGTTTCCAGTAGAGTTATACCTATACGTATTCTTTTTGAACGTGAAAGTACTTACACTTTAAGAACTCTTGTTGAAGCAATAAATATTGTAATTACTCTAAGTACTCTAAGTACATGCACTCTGAGCACTTTCATTGAAGTAATGAATATTGTAATTACTCTAAATACTCTAAGTACATGCACTCTGAGCACTTTCGTTGAAGTAATGAATATTGTAATTACTCTAAGTACTCTAAGTAGATGCACTCTGAACACTTTTGTTGAGGTAATACCTATTGTAATTATCCTAAGTACTCTAAGTACATGCACTTAGAGTACTTAGAGTATTTACAAAATGTATTGTTATTGCAACGGGAGTACATAGAGTAATTAGAGTGTAAATACTTAGAATACTTAAAGTGTAAGTACTTTCAAGGTGAAAAAATGGTGTCGTATGAGTATAAATGTACTGAAGCATACTTAGAAGTTAGAACTGCAATAGCAAATCAGAAATGTTACATATAATATATTCATCATCCACCCACAAGTACTCCTACACGCCGTCAATCTCTTTACAAATTGCTCCTTCCCTCATCACATTACTTAACCAAGCTTCGTTTTCGTTGCTATAGTAAATAATTGGATTTAGAGGTACTTCGTAATTGTATAATTTTTTTTCTTTAATTCCTTGTGATAATTCAAATTGGCTGCTGAAACAAGCGAAAGTTGGTTGGCATTTCCAAAGCATTAGGAAACTAACAACACTCTCTCTCTCTCACGTTTGATCCGACAGATACCATGCTTCTGGTCAGAAGCCTTTTCGTTGAGAGTTTTCTCATGGACTTTGTGGTTAGCAAACGTCAAATTCGTATTTGATTCGAGATTAGATCTTAATGTGATTTGGATCCCACGCTAAGCTGTGGATCCATGTCTCATACACAGATAGTTATCAAAATTATTAAGTTGCCTATGAACTATACGAGGTGTGTTGAAATAGTATTGAACCTTTAGTTGGCAAAAATACATTTACTGATTTGAAAATCCGAAACACTAATCCCCTTCAAAGTATTCTCTTTGGTAATGCACATGCTTTTCCCAGCGCTTCCGCCATTGTAGGAAACACTTCTGGAACACAGTGTTTTTTTGAATGGTGTGCAACCGTGCCGTCCCGTTCCGCATGATGTCTTCTCTTGACTCAAATCAGGTCCCTTTTAGTGGGATTTTCTGCTTGGATAAATAACCAAAAGTTTGACGGAGCCATGTCGGGTGAGTAAGGAGCCTGACGTCACACAGGAATGTTGTGTTTGGCGATGAAAGCCTGAACCAAATTTCGGGGACACTCTCCTCTGCCCAAATTTCCCTTCAAAATTGGATGTACCTATCCGATTGAATGGTTTCCGCTTGGGTATCCCCAAGTTTTCGGCACAATTGAATGTACCGATCCGATTGAATGGTTTCCGCTTGGGTATCCCCAAGTTTTCGGCACAATTGAATGTACCGATCCGATTGAATGGTTTCCGCTTGGGTATCCCCAAGTTTTCGGCACAATTGAATGTACCGATCCGATTGAATGGTTTCCGCTTGGGTATCCCCAAATTCTCGTTCAAAATTGAATGTACCGATCCGATTGAATGGTTTCCGCTTGGGTATCGCCAAGCTTTTGGCAAAATTTGATGCAATATCATGGCTCAAGTTTTTCTGTTATTTTACAAAAAACTGAAGTTCGACGACCGCTCACTACACGTCTTCACTCGTTGGCCGAAAGCGAGCGACTGACGCTATCTGCGGGAGGGAAAAGAAAATTCACGACTGCGCATGAGAGTCCCCTCTACATCTACACTGAAAAAAGCCTCCCGCGCTTCATTGGTTTACGCGGAAAAAAATAAGGTTTCGATACTTTTTGAACACAATTCGTTTTTATCTTTCACATGTTACACTGCACCTACTCATCGGTTAATATTCTTTTCTTTATTCATGCAAGCAAATAATGCTTAAATATATAATATACTTTGGTAGACAGTAAAAAGGGATCAGGTACTAGAAGTTTTAATTTTGTCCGATAGATGTCAGCGCTGCAGAATGTCTGTTGCCATCTAACGGAGCGATGTGCAACTTCCACTACATTTTTTTTATTCAATAGTAGAAAGAAGGAAATGGATAACTACAGTTAAAGGCGCCGTTACCGGTCAAGATGTTAACGGATTAGTTTCGTTAACGAATTTGTAAGGAAAAAATATTCTAGCTATCTATTGCAAAAAAAAAAAAAAAATACTTCTGTTCCAGATTTATAGGGTGAAGTAACGGACAGACGTAAGTCACCTTAACCCATTAACATGTTAATGGAGTTGACTCCTAGGGTTACCATCTTTTTTTCAGTAAACCTAAATTGGGACACATTTACCAAACATGCGCAAATCTGTCCTTGAAATAATTGATTAATAATTTTATATATATATATATATATATATATATATATATATATATATATATATATATATATATATATATATATAGATAGATAGATAGATAGATAGATAGATAGATAGATAGATAGATAGATAGTGCATTTCCGAGTTACGAACCCCTCCTTTTGCGAAGAATTCAATTTACGAACAAGATTTGTAAATAAAATTTCTGTCTGCTGACGAGCAATATTTTGGAATGCGAACACACACACACACACACATGCCTGTATCGACAATTCCAGGTGCTTAGGAGTACCTTTATGCATTTGACGTAAAAAAATGTTTGTACGAGTTCTGTGTTTTAAGAAAAAAATTATATTTTTGTTCGTTTTTGAATTTTCGACGATTTTTTTAGCCCTTATACTCTTTTCTTTAAAACTGTTAGCCTATTTACCTTTTTTATCGTGACGGGAACAAATACCCTCGATGCTGAGGTCCTCATTAATATTCTCAATGAATGAACTTCTCTAGTAGCAGAGACATCTTGCAATCGCTTGCTGTAAACTTGAATTGCAAGTCGGCCAAGTTTGCATCCAGATTGATTGAAAAACGTGCAAGCATGCCGCGAGCTGGATTCCAGTAACGAAGTTACATGGAAGGCAAACTTGCACTCAGTGTTCCAGTCAAGCTTGACACAAGCGTTTTACAAGTCACGTCAAGCCAATAGCCAATGAACGTCCAGTGATATTATGACGCTCTACGAAGGGTCTAAAGCACTGCTTCTCAAACTTGTTGTTACCGCGACCCACATTAAATATTAAAAAGTACTTTGTGACTCACCTACTTTTATTCAAATACACATTGCCATTCTACGAAATGGTGGTGTAGGATATTTCAAATCAATTAAGCTTTGTAAATCATATTTCTAATTTTTCTATTGAAAGGTAACACAGAACTAGCATTATTCCCAACGTAATGCCCTACCTCGTGAAAGATTTTGACTCACTCATTTTCTTTTCATCTTAACCCAGCATCTCTATTGACCACACAACAGGGCAGGGCTCTGAGTAACCACTTCCTTTTTCACCTCATTAACAAACGCTTTCAATTTTCATTTCCTGATTTGTACTTACTTTACAACGTACGTTTACGCATCACAATAAAATGTTCATAATTAAAAGGAAAAATTTCTCACGACCCACCAAAAAACGGTCCGCAACCCACTAATGAGTCGCGACCCACAGTTTGGGAATCACTGGTCTAAAGCATCGCTTGCAAGTACAACAAAAGGCAGGTTGTATGAAAGCAGGCGTTTTAAGTGCAAGCGTAGAAAGCCAAAAGCCAAGCATGCGCCAACTGGCCGCAAGCTTTCTTGCTACTACGGTTATGTGCAAGGGCGCCCATCAGGGAGGCAAGGGGGGCGCTTGCTCCCCTATAGGAAATTGTACTTGGGAATATCAAAAATCCAATAGAATTTTTACATTAGTTACAGCAAAATTTGAAACTATATTTGAAATATCGCTTATACTTGCCCCCCCTTGGAAACCACAACATGGACGCCCTTGGTTGTGTGCCACTGAAAACACATGTAATAATGTTGTTACCGTTCGGTATTCTTCACCAGAGAAGACTCTTAAAACTGTAAAAAGAAAAAGTTAATACATACAATACATGCTTCTGTGACTACGACGATGGGGGTACAGTTACTCAGTGGTAGAATGCTTACCTCTGGTCATTGAAATCCCTGGTTCGATCAGCAACAAACTGAGTTTGTGGTGAATAACATCGTGTTCGTGTGTTTTCCTCCCGTTTCCTCCTACATTCTAATTCCATCAATTATTCCATTATTATTTCACTTGCCTTTAATCATCCGTCTCCCTTAACCTAAAAATCATAAACGTAACACGTTAAACTGAAATATTTAGTTTCATTTTCCTGGTCGTCTACTGGGAGACAAAAATCTCGATAACATATTTATGAATTACCATCAATTTTGACCAGCATGTAAAGGAAGATGGAGATGTACCATCCCCGGAAGTGGTTAAATCAACCATTTACGGTTTTAGTATCGATTAATGTTGAGCAAAAACGGCAATAAATATGAAGAAGCGGTTCTCTGTAATATATTAAGCTTTCCAAGGATATATTCTGTAATCAAATTAAGCTTCCCAAAGATATATTCGGCAATCAATTAAGCTTCCCTAGGATATATTCGGCAATCAATATAGTTTCCCAAAGATATATTCGGCAATCAATTAAGCTTTTCAAGAATATATTCTGCAATCAATTAATCTTCCCAAAGGTATATTCGGCAATCAATTAAGCTTCCCTAGGATATATTCTGCAATCAATTAAGCTTCGCAAGGATATATTCGGCAATCAATTAAGCTTCCCTAGGATATATTCTGCAGTCAATTAAGTTTCTCAACGATATATTCTGCCATCAATTAAGCTTCCCAAAGATATGTTCTACCATCAATTAAGCTTCCCAAAGATATGTTCTGCGATCAATTAAGCTTCTCAAGGATTATCTTGTGCAATCAATTAAGCTTTCCAAGGATACATTATATCTCCACTTTCATCTATCTCTACTTAAACCGGAAGTGGTAGAAACCTACTACTTCATCCGGTGTAATGTTAATTCAGAGAATCTTACTCCATACAAAGCAAATTCCTTCTGTCATATACAGGTGAGACACTACCTCCTTGTTTTCCAAATCACTCCAGTCGGGACATTTGCCTTGAAATGGTCTATCCAGTTTGCCACAAGGACCATATTGTGTCACGTGATCAGGTCAAAATTCATGTTGCCTGCTAAATCGAGTCTGAAGATTCCAAATTCAGATGTGAGACATATCAAACACGTATCCTCCGCGTGGGGCGCATTAGCTAATTCATAGAAGATGAATATATTTTATCATTATTATTAAATTTACCCAAACAACTTGACTTTTGACAGTGTTCTATCCATATTTGTCTTACGTGCTATACATTGTTTCTAAGCTATTCATTATGTTTTTTGTAATAACATTTAAATTAGCCATCTCATTATTAGGTCTACAGTTTTTGAGATATGTGGACGACTTTATTTTTTGCATTCATTTTCCATTGACTGTAATGTTCATGTTTCGTGATTTTGAACTATGTTCCATTCATTTTAGGACAATTTGCTTTGGGAATTTAGAATCTACATAATCACTTCTACATTGGAGCTGAATTGCAGCCATCTCCCCCTTTTAGTTTTTGAGATACATGGAGGAATTATGTTTTTCATTGAATTTCCAATGGCATTAATCTTAATGTTTAGTGCTTTTTTGACTATGTTCCATCGATTTTAGGACAATTTACTTTTGGAATATGGAATTTACGTAGTCTCTTCTACATTTGAGCTGAACTTCAGCCATCTCTCCCCAAAGTCTGTTCACATAATTGGAACCGGATAGGACCTATTAGTCTTATTCTACTTCAGCCACTACGACCGAAATACGAACAGAGAAGTTTCGAGGATACTGAATGCCTTCAGTGTGAAATCGAGCCCACGCTGGTTTGCACCATTGTAAACCGAAGCCGAACGTCGAGACCACTCGAATATCACTGGCCAACCGTTAGACCAGCGGGAAAGACTTATAGAAGCTAGAGTATTCACCTTATAACATTAGAAAACACTATTTGATGTATTGATTGTGCTAATAAAGCTTAAAAATTAATTTAAACATTTGTTTCTTGAAACCGTGTAAAATCTAATTAACTAATACTATGTGAGAGAAGAATAAAATCGAGTTTGTCAGAAGGAAAATTGTTTTAACAAATAACTCGTAGCTTTTATTTGGGTCACGATTTAACGTTGAATGGGGGGAGGGGAGACTGATCTGTTCTCCTTCCTTGTTTGTAATGAGACAAATACGAACAGGAAAAGGAGGGGGAGACGAGAACGAGAAGGAGATAAACTCGAAGTCACCCATCCATCTTTGTTTTGCGCCTTCAGCTGGAAAAACAGGAGTTAAGAACCTCGCAGACACTTCATTTATTTCCAGTTACGTTTTCAGGAGAACCGTTTTCTTCCTTCTTTACGGTGTCACTCGTCCTGCTGCTTTTGTCGATTCTACAGACAAACAAAAGAGAAGCAACATAGCGTATAACTTCTGTCTCCTTCTCTCGTATTCTTCAAAACACTTCTGTCGTTTCATCTTATTAAAATACCTTTTCATCGCCTTTCTGGCACCGAATAAGGAGCAAATTTTTCTTTTTTTTCTTTCTCGGAAAGTATAATAAATAGAACATTAACCTATTTTCAATATTTCCGCTGAAGAAAAGGAAACCAAAAAACAAAACGTCTGGAAAGTAATTACTGTTGCATAAAGCCCAGGATGAAACAATTAAAGAAGGCCGGACTTAAAGAAGCAATGACGCTCTGTTACACCATACACAGTAATCAGTCATTTTCAATTGAATATCAGCTCTCTCGTGGCTAAGCGGTTAGCATACGCACCTTTAGTGTGGGAGACCATGCTTTGATTCCCGGTGGGAGTTCACGTGGTCCTGATTCCACGTTGAGCTGTAGGTCCACCTCTTATATAGCCTCGCTGCTGCAAGGAACGCTAAATTTAAAATCAAATCAAATCCAATAGAGTGTCCTGTGACGTCACTTTGTCGTGCTCCTCTTTTCAGTAAATCACACGAAAAGGGTAAAGAGCAAGTAAAAAACGTGACCTTGATTACAGACAATGTTAACAGAGAAACAAGAATATTAGTAGCGCAGTCGCTGGGTTTGATGTCAGACTACTCGTGAATCTTTTAGTACACGCACACAGCCAAAACCTATTTATTCCATTCTCTATTTCATTTTCTTTCTTTGTATTTGGTGTTTCTCATTGCAATTTCTCTGGTTGCTAAAGGCGGCGTCTACGTCATACAGCGGTAAATTGGAAATTGTTGATATACGAGGATATTTCAAAACGTTTTGCCACTGGTAATAGGCAGTGCATAGCTATGCCATCCAGAAAGGAAAGGAGTACATTCTCCGGACTAAAACTTATACTTCCGGTAGTTGAATAAGTATTAAACACAAGAATAACGTATCATTAGTGAGTCTCCTTTAATTCATAACGCTAATGATCTTCAAAATTAACGATTGATACACTTTTTTCGAGTTTTTACACTAAAGATTTTGACTGGTTCTCTTGCATGATAGAAGAAATAAAATAATGTATACCTGTATAACGGGTTCTAGGTCGAAACCGCGCAAACAATAACAGCGATGGGCGAAAACCGCGTGTGTAAATACAGCTTTGTCCACGCGGTATTTGCATGCGCTGTTTTTGTCCTTGCGCGGTTTTTGTTCATGCGCTGTTTTGGCCACGCTTTATTTGGATGCCCTGTTTTTGTCCTTGCATGGTTTTTGTCAATGCGCTGTTTTTGTCCTTGCGCTGTTTTGACCAGATACCGTATAAACGATACGTGTATTTTTCTACTTATACTTTAACATCTTTGGGCAGAATGTACTTCAAATTGATGCACAAGCCATTTTAGAAAAGGAAGAAGAAATATATAGAAAAAAAGGATATATAAATGTAATTGTTTTGCTGTTGATATACGTGGCTGTTTTGTGCTAAAATAGAGATTCGTTGTCATACCAACGTAAAACAAATAATATCATAATAGAAGAACCATCTTGTGTAAACTACATGCACAAATTTTAAGGTGTATAAATGTTTAATTTGTTACACGATATAATAAAAGGTAATATCTTGGTGCAGTGTACGAAATAGTTTTAGATGAATTAGTAGCCTAGTAATTGCTATATAAAAATTTATATGAACTGTGGGACTTCGCTGCAGGATTGTTGTTATACCTGAAGTTCATTTTATGCTGAACACACTATTTTTTTGAATTAGTCTGATATCTTTAAAAATAGCTTGGCAATTAAACTTCTCGGAAACCACGTTTTTTTAATTAAATTAAAATTTGCCCAAACGCCATTTTCAAGTGGCTATCACAAAAAACTATAACATTTTTTTTCAGACAGTGTTTTGTGATAGGGAACTCTTGATTTAGAAAAAACAGGAAAATAAAAAAGTTGGCAAGATTGCCTGGGTGATATGAAATGGATTGAAATATAATAATAATAATAATAATAATAATAATAATAATAATAATAATAATAATAATAATAATAATAATAATAATAATAATAATAATAATAGGGTGGGTGCGCCATATATGGAATACGTTCCTAATATAAAATACCAGACTATTTTGTCTACTATGTGCTGCCAGCGAGGAGACTTTACGTAAACTCGTACACAGTGATGCCCTCAGTCTGCGCATGAATGCTTGGCTGCCGAACGATGACATAATATTTTATTTTGGTACAGAATATATTTTTGAAGTACTTGAGTTTTTCTGGCGTATATTTCCAGGCTGCTGAGGGTACGCAAAGAGACATGTATTATTGTTGAGTTCGTGATATTTAGATTACATATATAGTATACCATAAGGTCATAAAGATTCAGTACACAGAGAATCACATATGCGTGTGTAGGAAGAGAACTATTCAAAATGACGATTTTCCTAATATGGAACACTAGCAAGATCCTAATATGGAATATTCCTAAATAGGTTCAAACGTATGTGAACTAGAAGTGAGGAATAATAACTGAATTTTATATTAGACCTGACATATTGTTTTAGACCAAGCGTCAGCGAATGTCTCCTAGTCGAAACGTTTGGCATTTGTGTTGTCTGTCAGTGTCTCTCGCGATAACTCCTGAACGCGTAAACCGATTCGAGTGAAACATACAGACTCTTATTGGTTCAAATGTTCCAACTGCCGTGTCGTCTACAGTGCAAGGTGAAGAGAACAGCACGACAGTACAGACTGAAGTAGTGAGTCCGCTACAACTCAGCCACAGCATCGCAACACACGTGGTGGAAAGGCAGGTGAGGCGAAAGTAGTTACAAGCACTCCACACAAAAACGATTTAGAAGCTGCCTCTACTTCATCACAGCGAGCCTTTAGTTCATCATTGCAAGTGGTTAAAAGTCGTTTAGTTATCCAAACCCTGCTCAAGAAAATCCTATCGAAACAACTAAAAATGGACATCACGAGACTACAAATTACGACGTTAATCCGAAGAGTTAGTGAGTGACTTGAACGAAGATAGTGACAGTTTAAGTGATCCTACTGATGACGATGATAAGGAATGTAAACATTGTGGTCGCTCAGTGCAGGGGAACGTAATTGATTAAAATGCCCAGTTTGTAAAAAATGGTCCCAAGAAGTGTGTCCCAGGAAAGGTGGAGAAAAATATGTTTGTAGCCGTTGTTTTGCAAAGTAAAACTAGAATCAATTTGGGCGTTTTAAGACATGCTAATTCAATATGTTCGAACTTTCTCTTTTATATAGTGTGTTTTTATACTTTATTTGTCGCACATAGTATGCTTCCCCGAATATTTCGTTGTATTATTTTTTTATTATTAGTTGTATGTAGTAAACATGTTTATTCCAAGGTAAAAGATATTATAGCTATTCTAAAAATTAAAATGAGTAGCTATTACAGCCTATTACAGCAACTTACAAACATAGGGTTAATAAGTCCAGTCAAGTTCGATAATTACCTTTGTACTACGTAAAATTCTGGTATTTCTGCTGTTTTATGTTTTATTTATCTTAAGAATGTTATGTAAGTTTTGTTTATTTGTCTTATAGACGTACCAAATATGATATATATGCCACAATACCTACAATGTGACATTTGGATTCGAGCATGGGCACGATCCCTGCTCAGACAGCCCATATTGAGTGAGGTTTTCCCTGATTTTCCTCAGTCTCATCAGGCGTATGCCGGGATGGTACTTTTTCTGAGTCCAGGGTCGAGTCCTTTCCAATTCGTAGACTTACCTTAAGTACCAATGTGATCTCTGAGTCTGAGGCTCGGACACTTCCTTTGCTCCTTTCCTTGTACTAATACATAAATTTATTCCTTAAATAAACAAATAAATTGTTCGAATCTGAGTCTGGGCTCGGACACTTCCTTTGCTCCTTTCCTTGTACTAATACATAAATTTATTCCTTAAATAAACAAATAAATTGCTCGAATGCATTGCCCGTGCTCGAATTATCCAAATGTCGCATTGTAGGAAGAAGCGCATATTTGTTCCATTTTAAGAACAGGTAGTGTTCCATATTAGGAGCGGGGTGTGCCTAATAGGGGAAATTCAATTTCTTTCAACTTTGTAATATTGTAAAAAATTAATAATGTGGAACAAACTTTCATACTTGTATTTTGTTCTGCAAAGGTACCACAAGCATTATGATGTATGATATTTTTGTTCTGGAATACGCACTTCTGAGAAATAAAGAAGAAACAAAAAGTGTTCCATATTCGGTGCCTTTACCCTAATAATAATATAAATTAAGTTGAGATTTTGTTTTGTTTGTGATCTAATGTAACATTTTCCAACGAAGACACAGGTTCAAGGACTTCACAAGTCACATTGACGTCAAATTATACGTTATTCGTCATAATGTGAAAGCCACGAAACTGATGAAATGATTAGTGAAGAATTTTCATTTAATTGCTTTGATGATACGAAAGTCTCCTGCAGGAATAAATAGATAACAATTGTGCATTGTTTAATATACCTTGTATTTAACCTTGTGCGGTAAACAATTTTACGCATAGAAGCATTGTTAGTCTTTAAAGGTTTCGTTTTGTTCTGTGTTTAGTCGATGAAAGGAAAGGATTTCGCAAGAACAACTTTCAAGGATACCTTCTTGAATAAATAGAGTTCTCAAAGAGGAAACCTCTTATATTTAACGTCAACAGTCAATGTCCTCTCAGTGGGCACATAGGTATTTTTTCAATCTTTCGTTTTTATTAAGATTACGATACGGGCCTTATAAGGTTGTAATATTACTATGTCTCCGTTTGAACGTCGGTTACTCGATATGACAACTCTTGAACAAATGCGATTTTTTTTTAAAAAAAATAATCTCTTTTATACAGGTACGGTGGCTCATTAGCGAGTAGCCGTAGCTCATAGGTAAATCCATGGATCTCTACCAAGAGAGAATGTGTTCGAATCTCGCTGTGGTCATTCATTAACCTTTCCCGCCTGGTTTAGTGGCTAGCGTGTGCGCCTTTGGTGTACGTAGTCCCGGGTTTGCTTCCTGGTGGGAGAGCCGTTGGAATTTTAACTGTTCTTGATGTTCGTGTGTTTGTGTCCCTGTCGTTTTAGGTTACTGGAAGAAAACCAGTAAAATGAAATAAAGTGAGTAAAATGTAGTAAACACGTAGTAATTAGGTAATCAAGTTACTGAAACACGTTCGGTAAATCAGTTAACTTTAAAACAAGTGGTAAGGCGCTTACCTCTGGGGCGTTGGGTACCTGGTTCGATCCCATGCCAAGTAAAATTGTTGGACAACATCGTCTCTTTGAGTTTTCTGTTGGTATTCCCGTTTCCTTTCACTTTCTCGTTCCACCAATTCTCTCATCAGTCTCCCTTAGCCTAAAGGGCATAATCGTGGGAGGTTAAACTGAAAGATTTCATTTGATTTCATTTTGAATTTACTTTTCTTTTTTGCCAATAAATAGGTAGAACGATTGTCACGTCCGAATCGTTATTCCAGTAAATCCGTTAACAAATTAACGGGTAACGGTGACTTTAAGAGCGGATTTCCGTACCCCAATTAGAATATCGCGTCTTCAGATGACAGCGAACTTCAACCAACGCCTCACATGTGCCGGACGAAATTGAAATTTCCGGTGATACTTCCTTAGTGTATAAGCAGGGTTAATTTTAAAAAGAAGTAACATTCTATGCTGTTATGTAATTGCAGGGTGACTATTAATAGATTTCGTCTTATACCCAGGCGAAAGATATCTTGTTTCTTCAGGATCTAAAAGTTGATTATTGGATTTGGAGTTTAGCGTCTTGTTCAGTAACGAGGCTATATATATTGTAAATCTACAGCATATTGTGGGATCCGAATCACATGAGATCTCAACAGGATTCGAAACCAGGTCTCCCGCGCCGAAAACACGTACGCTAACCATGTTGCCACGGTTGACTTCAGATCAAAACGTTATCCAGTCCTCTAAAATAGATATTATAATGTCCTACAAATGCTTCTATTTATAAACATGAACACATGATTTTATTTGTAAACAACACTGCATGCGTTTAGTATAAGGAATGCATGCACAGGAATCAGCGCCACCTCTAATCACGTGATGGAAGAGGAACATTAGCGCCACTGTTACACACGAGGAGCTATAAAATTCCGAGAATTACCACAACTGGTATCAGTTTTGGCTTGTCAATATCCATCCCTTAGCTTGCTGTGGAGCTTTGCGGGACTCTATTCTCTCCTATTAGCAGTGGATCATTATTATTCCTACTCTATGTCATTCAGCTTGAAGCGGAACTTTGTGAGGAATCTTTCCTTTGACTACCTGGGCCTTGAAATACCATAATTATTAGTGGATTCTGTACTTATTTACTGGAGCTGTATTATACTGTTTTATACCAGGAACTTTCGTAATAAAATTAGTTGTGGGAGAAAACGATTCAGGTGTGTAATTGCTCTACCTTCTACCTGCTTTAGCAGAATTTTACAATCTTGAGCTAATTTTTCTCGTGATCCTATGGCAGGATATGGCTAACAACAGTTCCAATTAATTTAACGTCTTCATATTAGTATAAAGAGCCGAATTCAAAATTTGTTTCTAGTATGACAACTTTTATTGAATCATTGGTATAAGTGATAGTTCTTTGTATTGGCAATTCGTAAATATATGTTATAATAAATGCCACATTAGAGCAAGAGCTGGGCTGTTTAAAACCATCTTACGTAGTTTTTTCTGTTCTTTTTTTATTGTTTTGAAAAAAATCAGGTGACTTTCTACGACAAAACACTTTTCTGAAGTTTGATTTATCAAAAGTCCTGTATATATATTAACCTCTCTGTCCATGTGTCCGTTCCTCCCAGAGACAAATTTAAGCCAGGATGTATGCGGTCAGAAGATAGGAATTGAATTCGTTAGATAAATGTCATATTCAAACCGGAAGTGGTTGAAATTAACCATTTCCGGTATTAACGTTTATCACTATAGGGCACGAAAGGTAATAGATAGCGAAAATCGGTTTTCTGCAATCGATTAAGCGTGTCAAACATACATTTCGTCTCCATCCTTAACTTTATACTAAAACCGGAAGTTATAAGAATCCACAACAACTTCCGGTCTCAATATTGATCTACATACAGCAACGATACATGGTAGCAAAGAATCGGCACCTTTTCCCTCTTAACCTTCTATTTAAACCAAATTGGCAAAAGTGGACCACTTCCGGTTTTAACGTTCATAATTACAAAGTGAAAACGGTAATTGATAGAAAAACCGTTTTCTACAATGAATTAAGGGTTCCAATATACATTGCATCTCTACTCTATATTTCTATGGGGCCGTGGTGGCTCAGTGGTAGAGCGTTCACCTCTGGTGAGTGATGTCTCTGTTTCGATCCCAGCTCGCGCCAAGTGCACTTTGTGGTGGACAAACACCATGTGCATCGATTTTCACGGAGTTCTCTGATTTCCTCCCACATTATTAATTTCGCCATTCCACTCACTTTTCGTCATAATTGTCTCCTTTAGCCTAGCCAACATAACCATGGGTTGTAAAATCGAAAGAATTCATTTTTTAATAACTTTACTAAAACCGGAAAATATACCACCACCACTTCCAGTTTCAATATTGGTTTAAAAAAAATCACGTCATAGAAACCAAACTCTTTCACGCGGGTGGTAGAGGTCTGCACGGGCCGGAATTTTTACAGTGAGGGCTGACACGTGTCCGAAATATGTTTTAGCCTATAGATCCATGCCGGGCACGAGACCTTGAAATAATCATATGAGCCCGAAATAGGCCCGAATTACAGAAACTTAATAACGCAAAATTGTATTTTTATTTACAACCATTACGGATTTAATTTTGCAGTTGTGTTTTAAAAGTTCTCCAGAAAGAACGATTCGATAAATATCGTTTGTACAGTAGTATATTTACAATGTTAGGCCCGAAAAGGCCCGAGAAATACGGTTGTATATTTAAAAATGTACGGCCCAATCCCGTCCCGAGCCCGAAGTGATATATACTTTGTAGCCCGTGCAGACCTCTAATGAATGGCCTCGTGTAGCGTAGTCGCTAACACTCTCGCCTTCAGTCTGAGCCAAGGATCTTATAAAATAGAGGATCTGCCCTTACAACAAAATCTTGAAGCCTTACGTCACAGTTTTGCCACCCCTACTTTGCCCACTCCGCCCAATAAGATCGCAATGTTTTGAGCCAACAATCATGGCGGAAACGAAAGTAGCCAATCAGACGATGGCAAAAACGAGAATAGCCAATCAGATGCTCGGTTGTTTTTTGGCCTTATTAATTTAATATGATGAAGATACATATAGGCAGATCCTCTATTTTACAAGATCCTTGCACTGAGCGGTCCCTTTCATGCGGTGCATAGCGGTGCATACATGACCTTTCACTTGTTAAAAAAAATCCAATTCAAAATACAGTGCAGCTGCTGTATACAAAACTTTATTAGAAATTAATAATATAAATTAGGCAGACAGTACGTGCGTGTGTGGGTTGGAGTGTTGGGGGGGGGGTGAAGGATGTGAAAATTGAAAGTAAGGGAATTGTATTGATAGAAAAATTAAGAAGCAAAAAAAAAAAAACATTAAAGGGGGGAAGCGAAAACAGATAACTAGAAAACACATTAAAAAAAAAAAAAAAAAACGATATTGCGAAGATACTGAAAAATGATATTCACAGCTGACCTGTTTTGTTGGTCTCAGAAAATAGATCTCACGGCAACAGAGAACTACAGAACTAGCAGGGGGAAAAATCGGGAGATAGAAAAAAAAAACGTACCAAAACAGGGTAATGCTTTTCAGAAATTTTTCATCTACTAAAGATGCTTTCGACATTGATTTATTGAGAGTATAAACAGTCTTATGTTTATTTCTTATTAGATTTTATTTTCTTCTTATTTTCTTCTTAATAATACTGTGTGGTCTTTTATTATTTTTTCTAACAGACGAAAAGACGAATTATATTTCGAATTTTAAAAATAAATCGGATTAATATAGTCAAGATTTTCTTCTATTTTCTGTTCAGTAAAACGAAGTGAATTAAAATAATACATTATTCTTATATTATTTCCACTTCGTTGTTTGGTACGGATGAAAATTTAGGAACGAAATATTGGTTGTGCAAATGTGAGGAAAATATGTTTACCTTTTATTAATTTATTTTATTTTTATTTATTGAATAATCACCAGATACAGCTCAGAGGCCATTTTACACTGGATAACAACAACAACAACAACAATGGAAAGGATTTGGGAAGGTATCGGCCACGGCCTATTTACTAGGTACCATCCCGGCATTTGCCTGGTAGGATTGAGGGAAACCCTGGAAAACCTCAGTCAGGATGATCGGCAGCGGGATTCGAACCCACGACCTCCCGAATGCGAAGCCAACGCTCTACCACTTGAGCTACTGCGCTTCTCCTTGAAATGAACTCTTTTAAGTTTTACGTCTCACGGGTATCCCGGCTAGACTAAAGAGACGGTGATGATGAGAAATGAATGAAACGGTGGAATAAAAGGAAGTGGGAGAAAACGGGAGAACGTCGAGAAAACCCACACATATGGTGCTTGTCTATCACAAAGCTCACTTGGTTCGAACCTAAGACCCAATGCACCAGAGGTGAACGTTCTAGCACTAAGCCACCGCGGCTCCATCTTCTTCCTGTCTTCTTCTTCTTGTTACATGTAAAATTGAAATTGAGACTCGTGTCGTCTCGAAAACGAGACGAAAATTGTGATGGTTCTTGTCTCATTTCGAATTTAAAAAATGTACTTCTTGTATCTACTCTCGTATTGTTTTCAAGTTGATAATCAAAACAAAAACAGAACTTTCTGATCTCGGCGGTAACACTAATGTTGAAACGCTGAATCAATTTTAAAAAAGAAAGAAAAATACTTCTCGCTATCACCGTTTTGTTCATCGCTATTTCGCTATCTTGCTATCATTGCTAACTCGCTATAGCCACTATCTTGCTATCACCGCTATCTCGCTATCACTTTGTAATGCTCAACGTTAAAGCCGTAAGTGGTTGCTTAATACCATTACTAGCTTGAATACATGGTTGAAGGACTTAGAATCTACTATCGACATACTGAATCCATATAAATGAACCGTTTCTTGTTACTTCTTTTCATTTTTGCTCTATGATAGTCATAGATCTTAATTGTGACTATTTGATTAGCGTACGCCTAGCCCGAAAGACCCAGGTCTAGTTTCTAATGAGAGCTCATGTGGTTCAGATCAAACGTTAAACTGTAGGTCCACGTCTCATATAGTTTAGGTGTTGGGCAGGACGTTTAGACTCCAAAGCAACTGATCTATGTAGAGAGGTCAATATGGAAACCGGGAAAGTAAGTAGATCTCCACAGCTTCGGGTTTGAGGACAAAGATAAAGGTAAACACGATGTATGGGACGTCTAAAGTAATGTGTCGTACCTATACTATTCCCCCTTATGCAACGGCTGCGACCATTCACGCATAACATGTCGTGCCGTGCCGTGCCATGCCGCTAGTGCTTTCTACACCATTTCCCTCGGTCAACTTCGTGTCACTTCGTGTGCTCCGAGGAAAACCGAAGGATCTTGGTCGACAAGCCACGACCGTACTGGTTTCTCTTCATGGCGGCCCGTCGGAACACAGCACGTCATGTGTGAATTAAAAAAGATAACCGACTGAATTTTCAGTGCATAGGCGTGCCCACCAAAAATTTTCTGGAGGGGACAGTACCATTCACTCAACATTGTGGGCCAAATTTAAAGAAAGGCTGATATCATTGCACCCTCCTCCTTAATTTTCAAAATGTCACATAACATGAATTAAAGAGCCGCAATTTAGGATAGACAAATCCTATCAATGGTGATAACAGGTTCTATTCCAGCGACACAAAAAGCCCTATTTATGGTACTGTTGACAATATTTATTATAATTAATGGGATTTAAAGGACGATTATATTAATTTGTAGGTTTCATGACGGTACAATTAACTTATGATCAGTGACTAAGCATAATATTGAAGTTCATGTTTTCATTTAAGATTTGTATTGTTTCCCATTTTGACACTGAAATTGGGTCTTTAAGTGTCCTGTTAAAAAGCTCCAACCTTTGATAATATCTCTAGTCATATGAGCCCAAGAAACGTAGATGCTTCTTCAAAAAGCCGCAAAAGCCCAGCTGCTGATCCTGAAGATGTATTGACAATTCAGTCAGTCTTCATCTTTCCAACGTAGATAAAATTTCTTCATAATGTTAAACAACTCCCGTTATTAGACTAAGTTTACAAATTCATCTAGTGGGACACAAGGATTTAATGTTTACAATGTTTAAGACGAAACCACAAGCATTAGCCTCGATTAGAGCAGAAAATCGTGACCTCACTGAAAGTGACTGCAACAATAGTACTCATAGTTCGTGCACCCACTGCAACGAGTTTCTCACTACTTCTGACGCACTACAGGCACCCTTAATCACAAGATTAGTACTGTGAGCTCCACAATGTACGTACAAGGCAAGAAGTTGCTATTTACATATAATAGATGGAACACTAATTCCAGAGCCATCATAAACTTTTCCACTGACTTGAGCAATGGAAAGCTGGAGTCTCACCATCTTATCAAGAATAACTGAAGTTATAAACTCGCCAGTAGGTTTTTGATATACTGTAGAACACAAGAAAATTTTCATGAGAAAGGAGATCTTCATCAACTCCCCTGGCACAAATATCTAATTGTTCTTCGCCATTCACATCACGGGAACCATCAGACACGATAGAGTACAGAGAAGAGTTTTGAAATTTGATTTTGTTACATACATGAAAAGCAATTTCTTGGTCCATGGTTTAAAGATTTCGTTCTGGATTTTAACATCCATGAAATTACATATCTTCATGTTTCCCTTTCTCCGGCTTTTCAATTGTGGAAAATCTTCAGAGCAAAGGCTCATCAACAGAAATAAATTCCTGAACCGGGAATCATGTCCTCTAAATATGAGTCGTTGTCTTGCAAGATAACGTATACTTGAGATCACATTTTTTTCAGGAATTTCCTGGTTTTCAGTTGTTCATCTAAACTTTGTCTGTTTAGTTGGTTTTCGATTGGAATTTTTCTCTGGGTGCAGCGCAGCCAGTTTATGGCATTCCGAAGTTTTGCATATACTTAATTTCTCTTTAGCTTTCTTGCAGTTGCAAAATCCTACAGTATAGAAAGCGTTTTCCATGGTTTTAGTAAGAACTTTTTAAAAAAATGTTTTTCAAGATGTCGTACAGTAAAAACAGAAAATGACGTTAATTTTGTTTGGATCAACGTGCAGCCACGGAAGGAACCAAGTTGGCACGACCTTTTCATAGGCTGTTGTGGAAAATTTGTAGGTAACACTAAAGTCTAATTGGGCTTTGAAAGGTTCGTAGGGTGGGTAAAAATCTTAACTTGCTAGACGTGGAGATTGAGAGGTTTTTTTCTATAGACACTGATGATGATGGTGACCGATACAAGATTTGAATTTCCGTGGTCAGTTTCAGGTTGTAATCCATCAGCTGAACTATCATTTGAATTAATTTATCTCTTCTTTTCTTCAACAATGGCACTGCTTTGGCCCACGTGCTGTCTTCTTTTCTTTTTCTATGACAAATAGATCAATTTCAAACAATAAAACAACACTAAACAGAAACACTAGATGAAAAAGTTCATATCAACGTTATATTCACAGTAACACACATAAACACAGCTGTTTAAATAACGTTACTGTTGGAGAAAACACGCTGCAAAACATGTCCTTTCAAAAACAGTGGCGCACTTGCGCACAGCCCAGTTGACGAAGTTCAACAATACATTAGAAAGAACACGCAAAAAGACCTACGTTACCCGCACACGAAGAAAAAAAAGTCTTTTTAGGCATGTTTTGAGTTATATTTCCGAAGCTAAACAGTGTTGTAAGTCGTCCGTCGATTGTCCAGGTTGGGACAATAATGGTAGTATTTTTACACGAAGCCGATACAACAAGATTCCGTATATTAAATAAAAAAAAAAAAAAATCATTCCACATTTTCTCTTTTCTCTTTGTAATGCTATAAGTGTAGAGGGAAAAGAATCTTTTTAGATACTTAGAAACCGACTTTTTTTTTTTTTTTTTTTTTTTTTGCAGCTACCGCTTTCTTGGAAGACTAAAGATAAAATCTAAAGGCAGAAATATTTGAAACAGCATGAAACTTTTGATAAGTACTACGTCAAATTCGAAATATTTTTGTCTTGGAACCAAGTTGTAAATCTTTCACAAAGTGGTAGCTGTTCAAAATGAAAAGAGACACTAAGAATTGCGTACTTTCAATTAGAATCTACTATTTTCATAAAGATACTAGCCCACACACACAATTAATTATAATATCAGTGATAGGCTATATGGTGTTCATTGGGCCAAATACTCCAAACAATAAAGATTCATCTTACACTGGAGAAATAGTTATGCTTCATTTTTCATTATCATTTGACCATGAAACAAATGCCAGAGAGATATATTAACCTCGTATACAAATGTGCGATGTTTTGATGTATAACTCTTTGTGATATGATGATTTATTTTTTAAATTTTCAACACTTCCGTGTACTCCTAAAAAATGTAATAAAGAAATAACGTCCATTTAAAAAAATATTCAATTATAACTCAACAATCTTCACAAAATTTGCAATCGATCAGTGAAAACGGCATCTTTCCAGAGCTTGTAGTTTCCAAGATATCATAGTTAAAAGAATTTTCCACAAACATATAAACTTTTCTTGACCACAAATATATAAACGTAGCATTTTAATACTGCAAATGAACGTTGCACGCTTTATGGTAGTTTTCGACGTAGCTAATATAGTGTCTCTACTTTCTGTACTTCATTTATATACTTTGGTAGTTGTTACAGAATTTTCTTCAATGAAACTGTAATTCCTTTCAATTCCAGGAATTAATAATTGACAATCGACGTTCCCATTCCAGTATTTTATCATTTTTTACCGAGTTATTTGGGGAAGAATTCCTGCTGTACAATTTTCGGGGGGGGGGAGACAATCCCATCCTAGAAAATTTCTGGGGGGACGCGTCCCCATCATCCCCCCGGCTGGCACGCCCATGTTCAGTGTCAAAATTTGAAAACAAACTTTGTGGACCACGGCAAGGACGAGGCAAGGCAGTTTGAACTGCACACTATATCTGAATTAACCTTTATTCATTTCAGAATATTTTCTTATATTCTATTATTATTTCTTATCTATGGCAAGCGGAAGTAGTTGCTGTCTACAACTTCCGGTTTGAATAGAAAGTTATAGTAGTATTTGAAACCTACCCTTGAGAAACTGAACTCGTATTTGGAAACCGTTTTTCGCCGTTTTTTTGCTCTGACATCTCTCGGTAAACAGAAGAACGAACAGATAGATGGACCTAACAGTCCTATGAAGCGTCTCATACTTTTATATATGACAGTTTGCACTTCTAAAAATATTCTGCACCTTGAAATGTTTATTTGACGCCGCAAACGTTTATCGTCGACTGAATTTTCCTGGAGTTAAAAAAAAAAAGTGATAAAATTAAATACCCAATGGATACTGATCTCAAAAATTAGTTTCCTCCTGGTCGAAGGATTAATCTTCTAAGCTTCAGATTATAATCCAATTGTCCTAGATCAGAGGAATGATGAAAATGGGATTTTTTTCCCTTTCTTTTGACACACATGTTTTCACCGATATTAGATTACTTACAGAAACACTAATTATGTTGAGATTGAAATTAAATCTTTTAGAATAGGAATGAAGCCAAATATATACTATTTTAAAATATGAGAAACATATGTATCTGAACGAAAAAATATTATCGTAGATATTCTGCCATCATTATGCTCCACGGTCTTCTTCTAGCCTTTTCGTCTTCACGTTCGATTTTTCTGTTTTGATATCGTCCATCAATTGTAGCCTTCTTCGTCCCCTCCCTCTCTTTCCTGCCACCATACCCTCTACCACGTCACTCATGACAGCGTTTTTTCTTAGCCAATGTCCGAAACAGCTTCTCTTCCTCTTCTTAATAATATCTAAAATAGTTTTTTTCTCCCTCACCATTTCTAACACTGTCTCATTTGTTTTCCGCTCGAACCAACTATGTTTCTTCTTCTTTTCCATACCCACGTTTCGATATTTTTCAGTCTTTTTCATAATTTTTGCGTAATGCTCAGTGAAAAAAGTAATGCAAAAATACAAAACAAGTATACAGATGTTGGAAGGAACATTTGGAAACTACACAAAAATCATATTTAACTTCATCGTGAATAAGTTGTTAATGAAATGAGATGAAATTTATCAATTTTGTTTCCCACGGTTATGCCAGCTAGGCTAAAGGAGACAGTGATAATAAGGAATGAGTGAAATGGCGGAATGAAGAAAGTGGGAGGAAACGATAGAACCCCGAGGAAACTCATGAACACGGTGTTTGTCCACCACAAAGTTCACTTGGCGTGAGATGGATCGAACTATGGATCCCAAACATTAGAGGTGAAAGCTCTACCACTAAACCACCGCGGACCCCTTGACTGTGAACAAATTGTTAAAAAATGAAATGAAATCTTTCAGTTTTAGTGTCCTACTATTATGCCCTTTTGGCTAAGCGAAACGGTAATTAAGGTAAGTGAATGATTACACTGTTCAACAACGAAAATGTAAATTGAACAAAATCAGCTAATTCTTATTGATTTTGTGGTGCTGATCACGAATTTGAAAGTTATTTTCGAATATTAGCTCTACTTTTCGTTTTACAGGCATATTTAATAATAACGCTTTAAAAATAAATATATTCGCTTCGTTTGGGGTAAAATGTTACGCAGATCCGGCAACACTGGAGAAACTATATGAACGCTTGATTTCATTGCGTTCCTTATCTCAGTAGTGTTGTGCTATTGTTAGAAAAGACAGGTTTAGTGCAGTTATCAGCGTTTTGGGTGTGACGTTTGTGTAGTGCAGGACATAAAAATATAACTACAAGTACACAAAAATACTGGTATTTCGAATGTATATTTTTAAATAGTTGTCGAAACTATTTCAAGTGACATTTTAAGGATTTCAATAAACAAAAATGCCGCGAAATTGTGTAAACAGTGCGGATAGCTTCTGCTACGTGTGTGGGGAAGTGACATTTTCCTCACAAAAGCAGACTATAACACCACTAATAAGAGAAGCCTATCTATATTACTTTGGTTGTAAAATTTTAGACCAAGATAAATCTTGGGCACCCCACATTGTATGTAACACTTGTGCCAGTAATCTAAGAAATTGGATTAATGGGAAGGGGCGCTCAATGCCTTTTTCAGTACCCATGATTTGGAGGGAGCCAAGCGACCACATCAGAGACTTATTTTTGTATGGTTCCTTCCGTCAAGAAGGGAATTTCCACGAAGAAGAAGCGGGCCTTGATCTATCCTAACATTCCTTCTGCAATGCGCCCTGTTCCACATGGAGAAGCACTACCTGTTCCTGATCCACCTAAAGAATACAATCTTTTTTCTGATGATGATCAAGAAGTTGAAGCTCCTGAATCAAGTACTTCGAAGGACCCTATGTTTGTTGTAGAAGAACCTCCATGTGAACCACATAGACTTACTCAAGAGGAACTAAGTGATCTAATCAGAGACTTGGACCTCTCGAAAAGCAAAGCCGAAATTTTAGCGTCACGCTTAAAGCAATGGAATTTATTGCAGGAAAAAGTAAATATTTCATGTATCAGAATAGGGAGAAGATGTTCACTTTATTTTTTACTATGCAAGACACACTTGTGGCATGTACAGATGTAAATGGTCTCATGAGGGCACTTAAAATTAATTACAAACCTACCTTTATAGATTCGTCCAAAGTGAGTTTAAAGGCAGTGCTTTTACATATTGGAAATGAACTTCCTTCAATTCCTGTAGGTTACGCAGTTCATATGAAGGAATCTTATGAAAACTTGAAACGTTTACTTCAAGCCATTAAGTATTACGATTTTCAGTGGCTCATTTGTGGTGACCTTAAAGTAATAGCACTGTTGCTAGGTATGCAGTTAGGGTATACAAAGTATTGTTGCTTTATATGTAAATGGGACAGTAGAGATCGTGGATCTCATTACTGCAAAAGTGATTGGAGTACCAGAGAAACTCTTCAGCCGGGAGTGAAAAATGTGCAGCATGAACCACTGGAAATCGTAACCGAATTTTGCTTCCCCCTCTACATATTAAATTAGGTCTTATGAAAAGTTTTGTTAAGAGCATGAACCAAGAGGATGAGGTCTATAAGTACCTAAGAGGACAATTCCCTCGATTAAGTGATGCCAAAGTTAAAGAGGGTGTTTTCATAGGGCCACAGATTAGGCAACTATTCAAAGATCACAAGTTCGACGAAATTCTCCAAGGTGAGGAGAAAGCTGCGTGGGAAAGCTTGAAGAGTGTTTGTTCACAGTTCTTGGGAAGGCACCGAGCAACAAATTACAAACAACTGGTAGCAAAGTTGTTATTGTGCTACGAAAATCTTGGTTGCAATATGTCTCTGAAACTCCACTTTCTTCATTCACATCTAGACTTGTTTCCCCGAAGATTGTGGAGCAGTAAGTGACGAACATGGTGAGCGTTTCCGTCAAGATATTGCAGCTATGGAGAAGAGATATGAGGGAAAGTGGAGTTCTAACATATTGGCCGACTACTGTTGGACTATTGCAAGGAATGCTCCAGATGTAACCTACAAAAGGCAAGCCAAGCGAAGACGCTCAAAATAAAATTAACATAATCCTATACAAGGGATCACTTGAAACTTTTGTCTACATTGCAGTGTAGTTCTTGCACAAAAAGGTATTTGTACATATTTTTCATGTTTTGATGTTAATACTGATTTTTATTACGGAATTGTTAATGTTTAACTTGACCACGGTTACTTTATTTTCTGTATCGCTGTGAAACTGGTATTTGCGCAATTTTGAAAAAGGAAGTACAAGGGTATAGAAAGCTATAGGTTAGGGTACTTCTTAACTCCCCAGCTTATCACATCAAAGTGAAATAGATAAAAAAAAAGTGAGATGTAGGTTTTTACAAGGATTTTGCTTAAATGTTCTATAAATATTAATACATTTGTATATATACAGCTAGTGTTGTACAAGGGCGTTTTTTTCACAACCTGAGCTAAGAAAATTCTTCTAGTATCATTTCCTTTCATATTATGCTTAAATGAATGTAAAAAAACGCAATTTCAAAGAATTTACATGCTTTCGATCAAAATTAAAGAACGAGTGGAATGTGAATGTGGGAGGAAACGGGAGTACCTCGAGAAAATCGATGTATATGATGTTGTCCACCATAAACTTAATTGACCGAGAATCGAACCAGGGCCCCCACGCACCAGAGGTAAGCGCTTTATCATTGGGCCACCGTCCTTCCATCAACGAGTCGTTAAGAATAAGGTATAATCAATACTTCGTTTCGACACGATAGGCACCTTAGAACGGTCCCTACCCACATAGTAGACCAGTCCCTGAACACCTTATCGAGATCAAGATGCCTGCTTATGTTCCATAAACGGTATTTAATGAGATATTGTTATGTGACATTTTTGAGCATCGTATGGAATAATCAGAGCAAGACTTTCAGGTATCCAATTATTGTCCTATGACAGGCGCATCTCATTGAAATCCAAGAGAAATCCCGTTGACATTTCCTTTGTCTTTAAAATTTCTACTGTGAATCTGAGGGTTTCGGGAAGGTACAGAACTTCTGGAGATCCTTTACCTCCAGAACTGCCTAGAGGAAGATGGATTATTATTATTATTATTATTATTATTATTATTATTATTATTATTATTATTATTATTATTATTATTATTATTATTATTATTATTATTATTATTATTAAGTATTATACCTTTTGGAAGGTCTTAGAACTAATGTTTTTTTTAAGGTTTTGTCAAGGAAATGTTTCTTTCACGTGTCTCAATTTTCAGCTTCCTCTTTTTAACTCCCAATATTTTCTTCTATTCTTCACATCATCGATCAGTTGTGTTCTTCTTCCTATTCCTAGTTTTACTTCAATTTTTCATTCTATGGAGGTATGAAGAAGACAATTTCTTTCGCAAGATGTGCCTATTTCCCCCCATTGGCCTTCCTCAGAGCGTACTCTTCTGTCCTATCCGTTTTAAAACATCTTCGTTTGTTGCTCTCTCTGTCCATTTTATCTTCTCCATCTTCCTCCAAACCATATTTCGAAGCTCTCTAAACGTTTCTTCTCTAACTTCCGTAATGTCCAAGTCTCTGAACCATACAGTCCAATGCTCCAGATGTAGCACTTGACCAACTTCTTCCGTTGTCCAATATTAAGCCTGCAGGTTAAGAAAGATCTTTTCTTGTTGAATGTTTCTTTGATTATGGCAATTCTTGACCTGATCTCATTTTTATACGTACTCTTTAAGGCTGATTTTATGAACTGAAGCCTCTTTCTGACTCTTATACTGCCAGAGTCTTACGTTCAGCTTTGTGCATGGGTGGATTGGGGTAAGATGCTAAGGGGAGGTTCATGACAATCCCATTCACCTAAGAGGACACAAGGCTAAAAAGAAAGATTGATAACCACTACTCTAGAGCACTATTGTACAATCTAGTCCAAAAGTTCCTGGATATCCATATACTGAAAAAAAAAAACGTGTGTGGCGTGAGTAAAAACGTACATGCGTAAATACTGTAAAATTTTGGACTTAACATAAATCGTATGCAGGACCGGATCCAGAATTGTCTGAGGGGGTGCACCTATAACTACCATAATAACCAATCATATTGAAACTCATCAAAGTGACATGTGACAATATTTTTTACTTCTGATAACACTGATGCATAGAACGGAGGAGCGTATTTTAAAGAGGGCCGCAAGTGGAATGCAGGGCAAAAATATCCTTCTCTCCTCCTATCTTCTGTTTTCTTCCCAACTTGACAAGTGTTATATTATTTTCCTTGGTGAATCCTTTTCCTTCAACCTTCCCAAAATTAACTTAAACTATTGCTTTTTCAAAGCTCTGCTTTCTTTTAAGCCCCAAAGGGAAACATGATGGCAAAAAGTTTCGGAATGTGTTGTTATTTTCACTGCTAGCTTCTCATTTTAGATAGCGTATATTTACAACGAAGGGGGGGGGGCGGGTGCACGTGCACCTTTGCATTCCCCCTAAATCCGGCCCTGATCGTATGTCATCATGCAGCAAATATATAACTGAAAACACATGTTTTATACGTACTCTCCGTATAAGTGGTCCGAATAAACGTACTTTTCCATACGAAAGAAAGAACTCTATCTAGGCAGTCAGGATCTTATATACGATTGAACGTATACAATATATAGTTGACGTATGTAACATACATATACATATGTAATATACGGAAGACTGTTAGATGTAATACATCCTGCAGTGGTACGATGCAATATCTAAGTGGGAAAGAGGCAGTATGAATGTAGCATATGGAATGTAGAATATGTTCCGTACAAATTTCCGTAGTAATCATATGGATTCCGTATATTTGTACAATATGCCACTGTCTGAATAACGGATTTTTCTCTGTGTAACTGTTTAAAAAGTTCTGTACTCTTTTCTATGAGTGGAAAGAAAATAAACAAATATAAAATTTCTTTGAATGTTTTCAGTTGTTTGGTTTCAAGAGAAAATATTAAATTGTCTTATGTACAGTTATGATATATAACCTTTTAAATGAAAGATGGATTATGAGTTTTCGTTGTGCATCAGTGTACATTAAAACAATACTATAAATTAAATTACAAAATAATAAATACAATAAGTAAATAATATTATTTTTCTCGTTTTTATTTTTCCAGGTAAGTACCAGTCTTAATGGAATTCCATTTGTTATTTGGTATTTGAAGTTCGAAAGCCAAGCTAAATATAAGGGAAGTGGTTGAAAGTACGAGTCATACGTAAGTATTACTTATTTTAAAAACAACTACTTTTGAACTTTTTGATTTATCTTTCAGTTTCTATTGCTGCGTTATTTGTTCAGAATATCTACGTAAGTTAGCTAAACTAATATCAATAAAGAATTAGATTTCTGGGCATCTTATGGCCATTTAGCCCGTCACATACGAGGTGAGGTCCCTCGGTAAGCAGACTATTCTATATAGCAAGGGACTTTTGAATCGCTCCGTATATATATATATATATATATATATATATATATATATATATATATATATATATATATATATATATATATATATATATATATATATATATATATATATATATATATATATATATATATATATATATATATATATATATATATATATATATATATGCCCAAGTGAAAGTGGGACTGATACATTTAAGTAAAGCTTTATTTAGTTTTAATGCATAGTTATATTATAAATTGAAATGTGTTACATAGGGGACAAGATCTGTGTAATGGTCGTGACAGGTGTCCCATTGGTTCACAAGAGGATGGATACCGTCAGCGAAGGAAGTCGTGGGTTGCGTGCGGAACTATTCTTCAACTGTCTCTCGGGCCTCATCATTGTCCGTGAACCGGCGTCCCTTCAGTGCTTTTTTTAGTGGTCCGAACTCCGAACACATAATCACAGAACGACAGATCAAGGCTGTAAGAGGGGTGCTCGAGAACTTCCCATCCGAAGTGCTGGAGGACACACTTGTGCCACATGAGGACGGGCATTACCTTGCAACAGAATAACCACTTTTGACAAAATGTCATGTCTGCTATTTTTAATGTCACTTCCACTAACACTTTCTGTCGATAAAAATTGGATTAGTGCGCGCTGAGCCCGTTTGGAGGAATAAATGGCACGCTCGTTACCTGTTATCTCGCTTCTGCAGCAGTCAACAACACACAGACCCTATCCACTGTATGTCAAATTCTTCCTGATATACACTGCCATCTACCAGGGAAATCACAAAGTTCTACCACTGGGAATAACGGCGCTCCAACTTCAGTCTTACTTTCAGTTGGGCATGCCTTTTATATATATAGGATGTTTCAAAACAGCACCGACAACGTTACAAATGCTTCTTTTCAGAGTTATAGGCTGCCGAAATCATGGAAAATTGAGGTTTGAAGGTCCTTTGAGCTATGGACCTTTAAACTTCAATTTTTCATGATTTCGGCAGCCTATAACTTCGAAGGGAAGCATTTTTGCACCAAGGTTGGTCTATACTTTTCGTCTTATCTTGGTGTCAGGAATCACCTCCCAAACGTTGTCGGTGTCGTTTATATATATATATATATATATAAAATGGTGAGTTGTCAATCTAAAATGGTGGAATTTTCGTAATCGGACCAACCGTCTTGGGCCCTGCAAATAGGTCTGCCCCTCTGTTCTTTAATTTCCTCCCCTTTCTATTTTCCTTGGCCCAGGGTATTTCATGCTCCAGATTATTTAATTCCATCTTGTCCTCCACTGACGTTGTAACATTGCATTTTTCTTTATTATTGGGTGCTATACCAGAGTCGAGCTTAAGCGCTTGGTCCGATTATGAAAATTCCACCATTTTAGATTGACAACCCACACTTGGCAATCAAAATGCTCTGTTATCATTTTTTCATATCTTCAATAGTTACTGAGTGGGCCTATGACAAGGGACTTTTGTCTCGCTCGGTGTATATATAATGACCTCATAAGTAAGGAAGTGGTCATCTCATAAAATATTTTATGTGGGTGATCAATAAGTTTTTACCCTCGTATGGAAAACGTTGTAGTATATAATGATAGTTATAGAGGAAATGTGTCAATTTCTTAAAATACTAGAGTGCAATTCTTATGTCTCTAGATACAACAGATTTGAAGTCATGAAGTCTCGAATGAATGAAAGTGTTGAATTGTATTCACTCCTTTTCAGTTATAGCAATGAGTTGATTGAGAATCCCTGTAAAAATATTTTTTACTATCGTCTTGTGACCATGGACGAATGTGAGGTATAGAGACTAAAGTTATGAATGGACTGTGGAAAGATTCCCAATCCACCCCCCCCCAAGAGACCGTACGAACCCTCCTCGAAGAATAATGTTTCCAGTTTGTTGGGTGTAATTCTCACTAATTACGTAACCTATGATCATAGCATGACTTGAAATATTACAGAAGTCTCCTGCAAAAGCTTCGCGATGCTTTGAAGTTATGAACATGCTGTGATATTCTCAACAAAGTGTCCGCCTGTTAGTCGATAGTGTTCTTTCCCACAAAATCCAGGAAATATTGAATCTTGTACAAAGTCTTGGTTACAAGTTAATTTCTAATTCACCATATTACATTGACTTTGAGCCGTTAAATTTTATCGTTTATCAAAAGTGAAGCAGTCACTGTACACAAAAAAAATCTTTGTTTTGATTCTGGAGCCATTTCCACTGTTGAGCGCTGACTCAAGAATAGATGTGGAATTTGAAAGATCGTTTCGAGAAGTATGATCCTTTGCACGGTGACTATGTAGACAGTTGCAATGACGACGTCAGAGTTAATTTCTTGGGGAGGAGCAGAGACATCTTTGCGAGACAATTTGTTTTGCCACGCTGATAAGCATTTTATATTACTTGATCTACATTATAACACATTATGTGTTGGGGGAGCAGCCAACACCCCCCCACCTTGGCACTTTTCAGCGTTCTCACTGGACAAAGAAATGTTTCAATTTCAATCTTTTAGTTCCAGTTTCTATATGCAAGGGAAAAAAAAAACATTAATTTTTCCCACGCATCTGGAACTATATTCTCCACTAGATAACAGTATTATATGATCTTCACTGTGCTCATTCATCTTCAGGTTAGTTACATATTCCTATATTCTACAACGAGTCAGGATGAATACGTATTTGGAGTTTAGCGCCTCTTTCAGCACTGAGGTTATATAACACATGTGCCTACCAGGAATCAAATCCGGGACTACGTGGACGAAAAAGAATCGCATGCTATCCACTAGACCAGCAGACAGGACAGATTTTTCAAATATTGTAAAGATCAAAATATATTACTTTAGCAAGTAAACAACTTTTAGTACCAGGGCAGTGCCGTGGAAAATCAGCGCTCGGGGCGAGAGAATACGACGGCGCCCCCATACATATATTCCAAGCATTTTTTCCTATCATTTTTCCTTTTTTCTCCCGAATTTTTCGCCCCCTTACTTCGGCGCCTGGGGCCGTCGTCCCGCTCGCCCCCCCCCCACTGCACGGCCCTGCTTAGTACCATTCCTCTATTTAATTTCGTAGTTCCTACCCTTGGATTATTATTATTATTATTATTATTATTATTATTATTATTATTATTATTATTATTATTATTATTATTATTATTATTATTATTATTATTACTATTAACTATTCTGCAAGTTGGCAGGTCCTCGGACTAGTGAGGGTTTTTCTTTTTTCTTCAAATTTGGGCCTAAAATTGTTTCTTTCAAGTTTCTTGCTTTTCAGCTTCCTCTTTTAACTCCCTTCTTTTATATTTCAAATCATCGATCAGTTGTGTTTTTTCCTCTTCCTATTATTTACTTTCCTTCCATCTTTGCTTCAATGACGGTATGAACAAGGCAATCCAATCCAATCAGGCAAGACATGTCCAATCTAATTGGCCTTTCTACGAAAGATGTTGGCTAAAAGTGTCCTCTTCTTTCCTATTCGTCTTAAAATATCTTTATTGTTCTATCTGTCCGTTTTATCTTCTCCATTTTCCTCCAACACCACATTTCGAAGCTCTCTAACTATCTCTTCTCTAACTTCCGTAATGTCCATGTCTCTGAACCATACAGTCCAATACTCCATATACAGAGCCCCTGACCAACTTCTTCTTTAGTCCAATATCAAGCCTGCTAGTTAAGAGTGATCCTTTCTTGTTAAATGCTTCTTTGGTTATGGCAATTCTTGACCTGATCTCTTTGGTGCAGTAAGAATCTCTCGTCAAAATACTTCCTAGATATTTGAAATTACCTTCCTTTTCAAGTTCTCTTTGTTCTACTCTGATCAGTAAGGGTGTATTTCCACGGGATATTCTCATGACTTTCGACTTTTCGATGTTTATTTCCATTCCATATAATTTCTCAGTGTCAATTATGGGATATATACTATAACTTTCCAGAGCCTCCTCACAACCTAACGATCTCTGAATATTATATTCACTTGAAAATATCTAATCTCTCGTACCTTTAGGTAAACCATTACCCCAATATAAACAACTTACATATTTACATCGCGACCAGAGGCGGACAATGAGGAAAATCAAATCGGCAAAAAATAAAACTTTATAGCTTGAAACTAAGGGAATAAAGTTACCTTCCAGGTAACTTTTCTTCCTTTTCTTTGAAACGACAATACTTTATTTTCTACCTATGTGACCCTTTCCTCCCGTGTTACCTCTGATTGTAACAATATTCTTTTACATAGCAACCACAAGCGGGTAATGAGGGAAGCCAAATCGGCAAAAAATGAAATTGTATAACTTAAAACAAAAGGAATTAAAGTTACTTGATGTTCCAACCTTATATGCAACAATTAGAACATTAAGTAACTTTACTTTTCGTAGTTTGAAGATTTAAAACTTCATTGTGACTTCACTCACGAGTCATCTCCGATAGCGTTCCTGTTATATGGTTATATGCTACACATTGAAAAGTTCGGAAATAGAAAAAGAGTATTATAAAGGTAGCCAAGAAAGTTCTGTCGCTTTTTCACCCACCATCTTCGAACATCGATCAGTCCCCATCAGCGTCCCCAACGTTCTGGAAGGCCATGGATTCCATCGCGGTAGAACTTGATGGGCCGTGAAGCGAAGAAGGTATCAAGTGCATTTTGCACCTCTACTAAGGATTTGAATTGCCGTCCTCTAAGGTGATTGCCCAAGGAATGGAACAGGTGATAATCGGACGGTGCAATGTCCGGGGAGTATTGCGGATCGAATAGTGTTTCCCATCCAAAGCGTAGAATGGTGTCCCGGGTCATCCTAGCCATGTGGGGCTAATCTTTGTCCTGTAACAGGAGGACCCTTTAGAGAAGTGGCTCCAGAGTTTTGAGTTTTTCTTGAACACTTCTCAACTGCTGACAGAACACACAGTTGCATTGATGCTCTGACCAGCTGATAACAGTTCCCGATGCACGATGACGCGAGCAGTCCACCAGACACATAGGAGGACCTTCTTCTGTTGCAGTACTGGTTTCTACTGTTTTGGAACTGGTTCATGGACTGCTAACCATTGATGACGGCGCCGTGGAGCTTCGTACAGCACCCACTTCTCATCACATGTCTACACCATGTCCAGAATGGCTCCTTCCTCAGACGAAAGAGCAAAGAAACACAGGGTCTGCTCGCGTTGCCTTCTGGCCCGGAATCAAATCATGTGGGACACATCGACCCAACTTGCAGTGTTTCCCAGGTCGATGGATGTGCTACCGAATGGTTTCTCCACTCACACTGAACTGTGGCCCCAGATCCTCACACATCTGGCCACTGTTCGCCTCAATTGCATCCTGAATATCTTCATTTTGTACATGTGTTGGTCTTCCGGAACGTGCTGCGTCTTCGAGTGTTTCGTCACCGTCCTTAAACTTGTTAAATCACAACTGCACTATCCGCGTAGTCACGATATCCTCACCAAAGGCCTGGCATATCTTCCGCTCCGCTGCAGCGGCGATTTGACTCAAGTTTGACCTCGTACAGCATACACGTTCTTATGACGCTCTGTGGAGGTCCCATGTTCACTCTGTCCTTACGGAAGTTCACGGTGTAACTGAACTGCAACAATCAGGTAGTATGTTGGATATATTCACACCAACAACTGACCTTCGCGTTATCTCCATTCGCATTTAACTTACGATTGAGGGCAAATTGACCACAGACTCCACAAAAAGCGACAGAACTTTCTTGATTACCTTTGTACTAACTATGAGGAGCGATATTTACTTTTTTTTTTAAAAAAAAAATGCCATTCCTGATTCATGTGGATGATTTAGTTTATCCACTCTATTAGACATTTTTTTCTACATCATTAACAAGTTACAAACTTTGCTAATTTACATGAAAATTGTTTTATACTTTTTTTTATTGTTATTGTGCTCTCTTAACGAAAGGAAAAAAAGATGTTGGGGAAACCAGGAAACTAGAGTTGAGCTTTAGCATCTAATTATGTATCCTCCAATGGATTTAAGGCATGTTTGATTACTACAAGCAAAAGTTAGAATAAGTTAGTTTATTGGGTGGGGAAAATAGAAAAAAAAAAGAAATGTAGTGAATGGTTTATGTTTTGGGCTGATCTCATGCAGAGTTTAGAAAGAAAGTTACACAACTTAAGCTGAATACATATTTTAATTTGTTTTTTTTTTTTAATTGAAGAAATCTTTTAATTTAGAAAATGAAAATAAAATGAAATCTTTCAGTTTAACGTCCCCCGATTATGAGTGTTAGGCTAAGGGAGACGATCATTAAGGGAATTGAATTATGATGGAAGAGAATTGGTGGAATTAGAAAGTGGGAGGAAATGGGAGTACTGTCAGAAAACCCACGGACACCATGTTGTACACACCACAAACTTACTTGGCTGGAAATTGAACCAGATACCCCATAAATCAGAGGTAAGCACTTTACCGCTGAACAACCGTGTCACTTCTTTTAATTTAAGCATTACTTCTTTATGTCCTTTTAGCTGGGATTGATTTCATTTGATTTCTTGGAGTTTAGCGTCTCTTTTCACTATCGAGGCTGTATGAGACATGGACCCATAGTTTAAGATTCAACCCTAAGCTCTCTTATCGGGAATCGAACCCGGGATCCTACTCGCTAGCCATTAAACCAAAAGAAAAAGCCCCGTTTAGCTGGGATCGGTGGCGTGAGCTTTAATTCTGTTCTCTTGTAGGCGATTTAGTGTGGTAGGGAACGGCATACGCTTATGTGGCTTTTCCTAATGTATGATGGTAAGTGAACTCACAAACTGTGCCTGATTCATGTGGTTCTTAATCTACGTTAATATTATACCAGACGTCGTACTTTATAACCTTGGTGCTGCATAAGGAAGCAAGACACAGAAGTAAAACTCAACTGTTAAGCCCTTTAGGCTAAAGGTGGCATATGATTAATGAAATTAGATTACTATGAAATAATCAGTGGAATGTGGATGTGGAAGGAAATGGGAAGAACACCGTGGACACCTTCACTGAGAAAAATCCATTATCCGGACAGCGATATATTGTACAAATATACGGAAACCTTTATTTTTACTACAGAAATCAGTACGGAGCATATGTTATCCATATGCTACATACGTACTCTTTTTTTTTTTGTCGTTAAGATGTTACATCATTCCGTCCATGGTTGTAGCAGTCTTCCATATATTACATACGTATACGTACGTTACCGCTTCGTATACGTCAGCTATATGTTATATACGTCCATCTGTATGTGAGTTCCCGATCGTCTATATTCAGTTCTTTCGTTTTTATGGAAATTACGTTTATTCGGAACAGTTATACTGAACGTACGTATAAAATATAGGTTTTCAGTTATGCGATTGTTGTATGTTAAGTCCAAACATGTAGCCTACTTTTTACATACGTCACATACCTTTTTACTCAGTCTACCATGTTCTCCACATAACCTTGGATGATAACATACTGAACTAAGGGTCCCTTGCATCAGAGGTCAGCGCTCTACCACTAAGGCAGCAGACCCCCCTCCCCATTCTAAATGAGTTTTGTCATTTGAAGTAAAGGATGCGTCAGAAATAAGGGAAGCTAATAAATTTAAAACCAAAGAAAATACGTCAGGGATTTCTCCCAGTGCTCGGCACAAACAGCTTTCGAGTTCGGTGAGGGCATATAGAGTTCTGAGGAGGGTTCGTCGAACAGCGGTGTACGCGCTGTTTTCCATGTACACCATGACTTTGACAAGAACGTATGGTACCTTTGTTGTTGAGAAGTTTAAAACAAAATCAAATTACCGGTAGCAATGGAATCTGCATTTAGAAGCCGCTTCATGCTTTGTATCAGTAAGAGATGCCATCACTTGAGTGCCGTTTTTACTGGAAACATAATGACTTAAAACGGTAGGGTCATTTGTTCAAAGACAACTATTTGTTAAAGACGACCTATCGGCAACGTTTTGTTTTCGCAGCGCCGCGAGTGGCGCAGTTTGGAGCAAACGGTTCCTGTTCCAACACGCAGTGAGGCTTTCTGAAAATGAGCTTCATAAACGCCGTGTTGGAAAAAGGAAGCATCCTGGTATATACTTCTAAAAACAAAGGTAAGTGATAAAAATACAACTATCAAAATGGCTGATATAACTCTCTGCTTAATAAAAAAAACTCGAGATAAACAAGCGAATCTGTAGTTATATAAAAGTCGTGTGTATAGAAGTATTAGATGAGATGTCGAGCATACAGCGCCTTCCTGGTTTGAATTCAACACATACAAGCATGTCCTTTGTTGTTTTCCCTGCATGATAGGCATTCGGATAAGACGGCCCCTTCTGTGCATAAGCCATGTGGGGTAAGAGGGCAACTACTAATATTGTTATGCTAGTTGAATATATCGTGAATTCAGGTTGTTTTGCAATGATATCTAGTACAAGAGTTACATATGCATGCTCGCTCCCTGTTCCATTTTCATGAATGCACATAACATCAGCAGATAATTAGTTGTCAATAGATGGTTTAGTCGGGAGTATGCACCGGCGACCAGAAACAAAATTGTCCCAATTAGTGTAAGTCGTACTTTTGTATAGTGGAAACTGTATTTTTGCTATATTGTAAAAGAGTTGTGAAAATCGAGGGAAAGTAATCTTAAGGAAACGTAGTACAAACTATTATTATTACAATGCAATTGATGGGAGGGAATGGTTCAAGTGTAACAACTGCAAGGGTTGGTTCCATTTTGTCTGTTTTGAGGGAGAGAGAGTGCAGGTTGGAATATGTGCTCTTTGTGGTGATTAGTGGTGGTTTACAGTATGTATATGGAATATGAAAACACATATGGGTGTTTTTCACATGTTTATTACATTAAGTTATATATATATATATATATATATATATATATATATATATATATATATATATATATATATACATGCACAACCAACTTTTTAACGGTACCCCGACCATGACACATGTTTGTAAAACGGCCTACTTTACACTATCTACTATTTTGATTTATTGTGCAGACAGGATGTCTGGTTAGTGGTTAAACCTGTATTTTCTGATATCCTAAATAACTGCAGTGTTAATCATAACATTGGTTTCTCTTCAAAATTTATATTTTCTTGTTATTCAGGAACAAACTCCTTAGAGGTGCCCTCTTTGAACAAATGATCCTTTTCCTGTACGCCAAAAGGTTTAGGCAAGCCTGAAGTGGCAAAAGAAATAAGGGTATGGTATCTTTGTTGTCAAGGAGTTAAACAAAAGTAACACCACCGGTAGCAACGGAACGTGCATTTAGCATCCGCTTCACGCTTTGTATCAATAACGGATGCCTCTACTTGAGTAACTTTTTGCTGGAAACACGTTGATTTGAAGCGGCATTCCCTTTATCCCAATAGATTTACACAATCCTGAAGGGCCAAAAGAAAACAAAGGCATAGTGCCTTTGTTGTTGAGGAGTTTAAATAAGTTTGGATCACCAGAAGCAACGAAACGTGTATTTAGTATCCGCTTCACACTTTTGTATCAATAACGGATGCCATTACTTGTGGAACGTTCTGCTGAAAACACGTTGATTTGAAACGGCTTTCCCTTTATCCCAATAGGTTTACACAATCCTGAAGGGGCAAAAGAAAACAAAGGTATCGTGCCTTTGTTGTTGAGGAGTTTAAATAAGTTTAGATCACCAGTAGCAACGAAACGTGCATTTAGCATCCGCTTCACGCTTTGTATCAATAACGGATGACACCACTTGAGTAACGTTTTGCTGGAAACACGTTGATTTAAGACGACACTCCATGTAATTTTCAGAAATAAGACAATAGCCGTATGTTATTTACCAAACACTGTGATTAATGGAAATAACGAGTATAGTGGATGAGAAGAGTTTACAAAATGGTGTACACATACGATATACTATTTAATCTTAATTTTCCAGCCTTAGTGCATGCACAAACTTAAAAAAATAAACGTTAGTGAGTTCCCACGTGGCTTTATAGTTTGTTCACGTATCTCCGATGTAGGAGACATGGGTTCGATTCACGGCGAGAGCTCATGTCTTTTGAATCCAACGTTATGCTTTAGATTCACATCTTACACAGTATAGACATGTTGGCTCAGTGGTAAAGGATTCACTTCTGGTACTCAGTGGTCAAGGTTCAATACGAAACCAAATGAGTTTGTGGTGAACAACATCGTGACTGTGGGTTTTCTCGGGATTTTCCCGTTTCCTCCCACATTTTTATTCCACCATTCACGTCTGCTTTAGCCTAAAGAACATAAATGCGGAGCATAAAATGTACATTAAACTGCATACCAATGAAACAACCAATAAGAAGGAATTAAGAGTTAAAGTTTTCTTTAATGACAAAGCTATACCATATGCTACAGAAGACGACATTTTATTCCAAGAAAATTGTTCTCCAATCCGCTTTCCTATATGGTTATTCCTCTTCATCGCTGTTGGTATGCAAAACTTCTTTCTCTTCATTCCATTGTTCTCAGAGACCTCAGTGCCTCGATGGAACATCGAAATGTGAATAGGAAACCGTAGAAATACAGGGAACTCAACCTCCACGCTCAACAACTTGCTCTTTTTAGTCACTTCAATTTCCTTTCACGCCAGAAGAACAAGATGGCTTCCATCATTACGTTTGTGTGTATTTCACGAAATCTCAAGGACATTTATTAAAATTGGACTTTGTCTCTATCTTGCTCTGGTTTCTACGATCCCCTTTCAATTCCTTACCCTTTCAGTTGCCTTCCATTGTGAATTTTCCTCACACACTTTTATTTTGTTTGCTACAAGGATGGAGTTCAGTGACATAAGAAACATAAGGTTAAAGAACACGTCTTTAAAGACCTTTGTGTTTGGCTGTTTATTTCGTATACTTTGTTAGTTTCTGTGAAGACTTGGCGTAAATATTCTACTATAGTGCTGACATAAGGGTGCTATATTCTTGAAAAAAAAAAAAAAAAAAAAGTAAATCTTAACCCAGTACAGGTGCTTTAGAGAAATAAACTGAAAACCATGCTGCAGCATATGTCGTAGTTGTTTTCTTATGTTTCGTAGACTACTGAGAAGAATTAAATTTTAATCAAATATAACCAGGTGAACGTATTGAGGGAAATCGTGTGTGGCGAACTTTAAAATGTCCTGTAGTAAAAAAAAAAAATGCGTAAGTCCTGTAGTTTTTGGACTTAACGTACAACCAAGGGCGCCGATTTCTCTGTAAATTTAGGCGGAGAGGGGGGCATTCAGATACAGAAGGTATATATATGAAGATTTTAAGACAAATTGCACTCAAATTATGCCAAATATTGTATATTCATAAATACAATAGGGGGCCCACATGAGCTCTTGGGGGTCCGGGCCCCCTCGGCCCCACTGGATCGTCGTCCTTGCGTACAACCCTATGTAACATATTGTAACAAACGTATAACTGAAAAGATATGTTTTATAATATTTTCCGTAAGTGTTCCAAATAAACTTACTTTTCATAAGACAGAAAGAACTGTATATAGGCGGCCAGGATTCCCGATACAGAATGATGTAACGTATGTAATATACGGAAGACTGTTAGATGTCAGACATCTTGCAGTGGCATGGTGTGACATCCAAGCGGAAAAAAAGGCAATACATATGTATTATATGAATAGCGCATACTATGTACAGATTTCCGTAGTAAACTTATGGACACCGTATATTTGCACAATATTCCGCTGTCTGGATAACGGATTTTTCTGAGTGCGACTGTTTGGGCAGCAAGCCACAGGTTTTAATTAAAAAAAAACTAATTAAGTAACCTATGAAACCCGAAGGTTCAATGCATTGTTCACAAAAACTCCTTATTGACTTCTGTCTTTAGCCAACTGGATTCAGTTTCTACTTTGTACTTCGATTTCTGCGAGATCGATCTTAATATTACCCTTAATATTGCCCCAAAGTCTTTCTAATGGTCTTCTCCCATTAAGTTTCCAGTTAAATTTTTAAAGGCAGCTCCTATGTATCTTGATACATTCCCTACCCACTTAAGTTTTCTAGACTTATCTTAATGATCATGGTAATGTTAAGTAAATGGTATAAGTTGTGCAGTTTCTCGTGGGTCTGAAATTTCGACTTAGGATTTTATTTTCAGATACTTTCAGTAGTTATTCTTCTCTCATAGTAAGTAACCATGTCCTCAATCATCTAGCACAACATGCATAATTATCGTTTTATACATTTCGAGCTTCAAATTCTTCGACAGAATTCGCGAAAAGCTTCGACTGAATAATAACATAAGTTCCCTGTTTTTAATTAACATTTTGTTTCTTTGTAAACATGCTTTTGGTCTCTTACGTTTGATCCTAAATATTTAAAACTACTCACTTTGTTGTATTATTTGGTGTTTTTTTTTTAATTTATCCATAATTTGCAGTTTTATGGTCACGGCGAATTTCCATGTATTTACTTTTTTCTACATTTATTTTTAAACCCATGTCCCTGGAAACGTTTTATACGACTTCTGCATAGGGATGTGCAAGAGACGAGTCGAGACAGAATTTTCCTGACAAAGTTCGAGTCGAGACACAGCTCTTCCAATAGAAAAAAAAAATATTCTTAGAGTCGAGACATCACTTTAACACATTTTCGAGACGAGACAGTCTCAAATTATTGTCTCGTGCGCATCCCTACTTCTGCATTTCTTTCTATTATCTCCATACACCCTATACCTGATTTACATCATCAGCAGAAATCATAACCTGGTGACTGCCATTGAGCGCCCTGGTTACTTTCTTCCATTTTCGTTATAGCAGTTTCTAGAACAAAATTGAATAATAATAGCGTCAACGCATCTCTTTCTTTCAGGTCATTCTCCACGTGAAAGCTTGTGGGCAAATATTTTCCTACTTGGACATTACTTTGGGACTCATTTAAATGCATTTTTTTCCTGTTTCGATCCCAGCTCGCGCCGTGTGGACTTTGTGGTGGACAAACACTGAGCTCGTGGGTTTTCTCGGGGGCTCTGCCGTTTCCTTCCACTTTCTTCATTCCCCCATTTCACTCATCTCTCATCATCACCGTCTCCTTTAGTCTAACCGGCATAATCGTGGGACGTAAAACTTAAAGATTTCATTTCAGTTTTTAAAACACATTTTAATTAATGTAACTAGCTTTTTCGGCATACAAACTTCGGTAAGAATGTTGCACAATATGCCATAATCGAGTCGTATACCTTTTGTGAAATCAATAAATAACATATTTCTTCTGTAGTATTGTATTCCAATTTGATTTTGAATATTTGAAGAATGATAAATATCTGGTCGGTAGTTGACCAATTTGGACGTACTAAATACGTACTAATAATCTCCAATAATTTCATCTGCGGATGGAGTCAACTTTGCTAACAGAATATTGGATAGAATTTTATTCAGTAAATCTTTGGAATATACAGTTATGATCAGTGGCGTATTTAGGGGGAGCTTCCGGGCTTCCCCCCCGAAATCTTACTTACTATAGTAAAGGATATGAAATATCTTGCAGAATTTTCACATTTTCAGGCAAAGCCCCCCTCCCGAAACCAAATCGTAAATACGCCACTGGTTATGATATACATTTGTCTTTCTCCAAATATTAATTTTTGGTTGCGTTGAACAAATTATCGAAGTAATAGTTTCATCTATTCAAAATTCTGTCCGTATCCGTGGGGATGGTTACTTCCGCTTTTTATTAAACACAAACATTCAAGGTTGATAGTCTTTCTTCAACTCATTGATATCAGCGAAATTTTGTATTGTTCTATCGTTCGGAGTTTGTACTCAACACAGTTTTTGCATGTTTTCACTTCTGTGATAGTCAAACGCATTCCTAGTCGAAAGTTGGTTTATTCCCATGTGCACCAAGTTTTTCTTTTGCTACAATTTTAATCTTAGTTCTAATTTTAACCAAAGTATCATCAACATTAATGCATTCCAAGCTTTCTTTAAGTCGAGAATCTATTCGACACTTCAATCTGGTATTCTCTTCTCAGATAATGTTCAATGTCAGCCAAATTCTCTAAACGACCGAACATAAATTATACAAGTCTATCTTATTCTATCTATTAAAACGTGATCAATTTTTCATGTTTTTTTTTTCTACCAGGTGAAGTCCAAGTAGGTTATATTTATGAATGGGTAATTTGTAAGCACCATGATAAGGGTTTTAGAATTTGCAGGGTTCATAGTTGAACACAGTTGTAATAAATTTCTTTATGCTGACTTTCGTTCTTATAATTGGATTAAAAATATCTTCTCGTCCCACCTTCGCATTGAAATCCCCTAATATAATTTTCATTTGGGTGGCCCCCCATAGCGTAGTCGCTAACGCTCTGTCTTTCGGTGCGAGCGGTCCCAGGTTCAATTTCCAGTGGGACACTTGGTCGAAAAAGTATAGAAAGCTTTTTCAGGCTAGCCATCCTCAAGAGAATTTCCTGGGTTTTCTTCATTCGCACCAGGAAAATACCGGGGTCGTACCTAATATATGGGTCCCTGATCGCTTCCTTCCTTCGTTTTACTCGGATAGTGTGCTCGCTGAGGGACGTCTTCCCTCATATGTGACGATCTAACATGACCATAGCTGCCGAAAGTCCAGAAATCTAATTCCTAATCCTAGTCCTAGTCCTAGTGACGGCCTAACATGGCCATATATGCCGAAAGCCCAGAAATCTAATTCCTAATCCTAATCTTAGTGACGGGCTAACATGGCCATATATGCCGAAAGCCCAGAAATCTAATTCCTAATTCTAATCCTAGTGACGGCCTATCATGGCCATAGATGCCGAAAGCCCAGAAATCTAATTCCTAATCCTAATCCTAGTGACGGCCTAACATGGCCATAGATGCCGAAAGCCCAGAAATCTAATTCCTAATCCTAATTCTAGTGACGGCCTAACATGGCCATAGATGCCGAAAGCCCAGAAATCTAAATCCCACATCCTATTGTCTTATGATATAGCGGGAGTTGGTCAAATACCCATTCTACATCTTCGTAAAAACTGTCTTTTATATCGTCATCTTTATCTTCTGTTGGGGCATGTACATTTAGAACAATAACATCACACCACGAACCCATAAGAGTAATAGAAGAAAGTATCCGATTAATAAATTAAGTACGTTTAATTGCCGATAGTACTTGTTTGTGAACGGAAACCCTGTTTCTAGTTGGTGATTTTCATTTCCTTCCCCGTAAGAAGGACGTAAAAGTTTCTATTAAAGGAGATATTGCATTATTAAGATACAATAATACAAAATTAGAAAATAGAGGGAGAAGTGGGGAAATTTTAAAATTAATGAATTATATTAATACGAAGAAATCCTAGTTCAAGAGGTTGCCTCAAGACCAGGAGTGTCTATCTCTCCAAAAATACAAGACAAATTCCCTAATTTCTCCTCACATCCAACTCCCCCCCCTGAAGAAAGATGTAACATCTCGTTTTTAACTTTATCACTGGATTTCAGTTCGAATACCAGAGCTTGCACTAATTATACATGTTTTCTGTAAAAAAAAAAAAAAAAAGTTCTTAGCTAGTTTAAATTACATTCTCTCGCCCTCTTAAATTTCAATGTACAGAGTTTTTCAAAATGAATATATGGGTTTTAAGGCTTTTAAAGATTTATTACAAATTACTTCCGATTATTCAAATGAAAAAGCAACTCGAACTGTTTTGTACGCGCGCATGCGCATGCACAGTTTCCTCTGTCTGCCGTTAGAAAGCGCTAGTAACAAAGATGGCGACTAGTGAACAGGAAGCTTTTTGTGTTTTACGTTTTTCAAAGACTGAATCTGTAGTTACAGTGCAGATGTTTGTGTGGAGAATTTTAAGGAGACGTTAACAACTACGTCCTTATCGGTTTGCAGCTGCTACAAGTTCTAAAGCCTTCTGTTAAGTGCTAACTTTTGAAAATGAAACATTACTGCATGACGATTAAGATTTTTCAGTGAAGAATCGACATTTCGCCTAACTAGTGATGCGAACACTCATAATATTCGCATCTGGGGGTCAGCAAAACACCAGGAGATGATAACTGTTGCAATAGACTCCCCTGAACTGAATATATTTTGTGCCATATCCTTACGGAAAGTGTATGGGCCTTTCTCGCCTACCGACTCGATGTGTGCCGTGTGACGAATAGTGTTCACATTGAACACCTGTAACAAAGCCTGCTTGAGTTGGTTTTCCATTTGATATATTATTTATAATTGCACGTTAAATGTAATAAATACTACAAAGTTTTAAAATCCCGATATTCATTTTGAAACAGCCTGTACTTTGTCTTATAATTTATTACATTTAACTTAGAACAAAAATGTAAAATGTAGTATAAAGAGAGAAACTTGTTTTATTTGAATTCAAGATTCCAAAACCTGTTTATATCTCATATCTGATCCTAACATACTATGACGTTCTTTGTTGATTGAGTCACTCGTACACGGGGGTTTGTGCTTACTCCCGTCATCAGCCTTTTATTACAAAAGTCTAAGTTATAAAATTTCTCATTACAACGTCAAATTCTATAAAGTATTTTAATTTTCTTACAATAGGCCTGTCTGTTCTCTAAGCAATAAGGGTGAATACGGTGAGTGTTCGTATTGGATAGCTCCAGCCCCAGGCAGAATGTAAGGTTCTAGGACCGGATAATTCCATGACCAGAGTAGGTTGCTTAGGTTGCTTGTGTGATTCTCCTGGCCCAGGGAGCCTGTGAGAGAGGTATAGGGTTCCACAAAACCAAGAGAAAGGTATAGGTGAATCTCGGGGCCCAAACAGCTAAGAGAGGTGACGGAGAATCTCAGGACCACCGCAGCCAAGAGAGGTGAGGGAAATCTCAGGGTACACGCAGCCAAGAGAGGTGTTGGAAATCTCAGGACTTACGCAGCAAGAAAGGTGAGGGAGAATCTCTGGGACCATATATTCAAGAGCGGCAAGAGGGAATCTCAGCACCCCAAGCAGCCAAGAGAGATGACAAAGAATCTCTGGAATCATAAAGTCAAGAAAGATGAGGGAGAATGTTAGGAACCATACAGCCAAGAGAGGTGAGAGAGAATCTCAGAGCCCACTCAGTCAAGAGAGGTGAAGGAGAATTTCAAGACCCTAAGCAGCCAAGAGAGGTGACGGAGAATCTCAGGACCACCGCAGCCAAGAGAGGTGAGGGAAATCTCAGGGCCCACACAGTCAAGAGAGATGAGGAGAATCTTAGGACCAAAGCAGCCAAGAGAGATGAGGGTACAATCGCAGAGCCCACGCAGGCAAGAGAAAAAAATATACAGACAAACTGATATCGAGGTGTATTTTTAAGCGCAGTTGCATTCCCATCCTAAGATGGAGGCTGTGTAAGGTAACGCCTTCTCTTGGGCAAGTGTTCGAGACATTCGATGCTGCTCCTTTTATACAAAATTTTCGGAGATCCTCTTCTTTACTGACGCTGCTGTTGTCGTTCTTCAGGTCACGTGATGGCTTGCTTATGGTTAAAATGCCTTCTGGTGTACTCAATAAGGGGTCCATTACTTTTAGTTAGAATATTGGATCTCTATCACTTCTACTTACAATACCAAATCCCTTTATTAAGGAAGTCTAAAATAATGTCTTTTTTATAATATAACATGAAACTTTGTTATAAAGAATAAGACGCAGAGCTTTTACAATATAATTTCACACGGGATAATTTTCACTATTTACTTGATCTAAATATGTAAAATTTAATTAGAATTCCTTGTTAAAAGTTGTATTTTAATTGAAGGAGGCGTCTTTAATGCTTGAATTATGCGTTTCATTTTGGCTTACATATTTTGTCTTCACCAGAATAAGTGTTGGAGAGAAATTTGCTTAATTTCGCATTTTGGAACGCTGTAACGAAAAATATGTTTTTCTGATATGCTAATTAATTCTGGTTCTTCACCAGGTATATGTAAGTTTTCCTCTTTGTTTGAATACTTTTAGCAACTTTGTCTTCAATCTGGGAATCTCCTTTCAACCACCAAGACGTATTTTAATCGCGTTTTGTCTGTCGGGACGTAACGATGCATTTGAAAAGAGTATTTGCTAACTGGGTTACGTACTAACTGCTACCCTCTGGCGGTGGGTTTTAGTACTATAGCTAAGTGATTTCAGTGAAAATCTCTTCAAGCGTGCATTTCTCATAAGAACGGGAGAAGTTTAGAATTTTACCTCATGCCTAAATGAGGAGAAGATTGGTTTAACCTTGTTACGAGCAAGAGTTAGTAGGTGTTCTGCTGTAAGGCGTACCGGGTGTGACGACATTCGCCAACTAATGTAAAAACAGAAAATTAGGTTTGGTTTTTCTCTTAGCTTAAACAAATTGATTTTTTTTAATTTTCTTATATAAAAAGAAAATAACGCGAGTCGCTTTTCCTTATTATTTATGTGTAAATTTTTGACGGTTAAGCTTTTCATTATGCATAAGCAAACACATTAGTCATTTAAAGCCAGTAAATGTATGTAACCACCAATTCAGTAAGTTTAGTGGGTGGCTTATACAGCCGAAATATTCAATTTCTTAGGCAAAATGTATGATTGTATGATTTTTTTTTGGGGGGGGGGACGTTAAGCTCAGCACATTAGCATGTTAACGCCTGTGAATATATGCAACCACCAATTCAGCATGTTTAAGTGGGTGGCCTATACAGCCGGGGGTATTCAATTTCTTTACCAAAAGGTATGATTATACGTACAGTATAATTTTTTGACTTCCAAAGTATGTTATGCATAAGTATTATCGAAAGTCTTATAGAACGACCATGTCCGTCTGTTTGTCCACAGGTATCTTTAGCCCAACAGACATAATCATGGAATGATAAACTGAAAGAATTTTCAAATCAGCATACATAGAAAGTAACCATTACCAATTTGTAAATTGATTGCCATAGAATAAGAATGGGTAACAGATACCCACAAGCATTTTTTTTAAAATCCATTCAATGTTTCATGAAACGCTGTATGATCCGTAAAATCCACTCAGTTTCTGATGAAACGTTGTGTGATCCGTAAAATCCATTCAGTGTCTGATGAAACGCTGTGTGATCCGTAAAATCCATGCAGCGTCTGATGAAACACTGTGTGATCCGTAAAATCCATGCAGTGTCTGATGAAACGCTGTGTGAGCCGTAAAATCCACTCAGTTTATAATGAAACGCCATGTGATCCATAAAATCCATTCAATGTCTTATCTTCACCCGCATCTCTCGGGTTTTATATGATCTCCATAGAGCAAACATAGTAAGAGATAGAGAGAAGCAGTATTTTGGAATCGATTCAGCACATCAACAATAAGTTACATGCACTTCGCTAATTCTCAATTCAATTTGGAAGTGATATAAATTAATATTTCGAGTTTCAACGTTGATTGCCGTCACAAATATTGAGAAGAGATCTTTTTAAAATCGATTCAATGTTCAGTGAATGGCTTTCCTCCATTAAAACCTAAATTCAAATCGAAAGTTGAGGAAATGAATAATTTCCTATATCAATGTTGGTCTCCATAGAGCAAAGTAAAGAGGCAGTGATAAGTAGATTTTTTTGGAATCGACTCGGCGTCTGAAGGAAAAAAGTGCTATCTTGACTTACATCTCTCTACTACAATCAAAAGTGGTAGAACTTTACTACTTCTTCCTGTTTCAAGTTTCCTAATTGACCAAAAAGTGTAGGAGGTAGTGACTAACGGCTCTTTTGATATGTAGAAGAACAAGTATTACGAGTACCATTGATCTTCCTCTGTTATAGATGTACTACTCTCAGGTTCAATATTGATTTGAACTACAATTAGGAATTAGATATCTGGGTTTCAGGCATTTATGACCATGTTAGGCAGTCACTAGGACTAGGATTAGGAATTAGATTTCTGGGTTTTCGGCATCTATGGCCATGCTAGGCCGTCACTAGGATTAGGATTAGGAATTAGATTTCTGGGTTTTCGGCATCTATGGCCATGTTAGGCCTTCACTAGGATCAGGATTAGGAATTAGATTTCTGGGCTTTCGGCTCTATGAACATGTTAGGCCGTCACTAGGATTAGGATTAGGAATTAGATATCTGGGCTCTCGGCATCTATGGTCATGTTAGGCCGTCACTAGGATTAGCATTAGGAATTAGATTTCTGGATCTTCGGCATATATGGCCATGTTAGGCCGTCACTAGGATTAGGATTAGGAATTAGATATCTGGGCTTTCGGCATCTATGGCCATGTTAGGCCGTCACTAGGATTAGGAATTATATATATGGGCTTTCGGCATCTATGGCCATGTTAGACCGTCACTAGGATTAATATTTAGATTTCTGAGCTTTCGGCATCTGTGACCATGTTAGGCCGTCAATAGGATTAGGATTAGGAATTAGATTTCTGGATCTTCGGCATCTATGGCCATGTTAGGCCGTCACTAGGATTAGGATTAGGAATTAGATTTCTGGATCTTCGGCATCTATGGCCATGTTAGACCGTCAATAGGATTAGGATTAGGAATTAGATTTCTGGGCTTTCGGCTCTATTACCATGTTAGGCCGTCACTAGGATTAGGATTATGAATTAGATATCTGGGCTCTCGGCATATATGGCCATGTTAGGCCGTCACTAGGATTAGGATTAGGAATTAGATATCTGGGCTTTCGGCATCTATGGCCATGTTAGGCCGTCACTAGGAGTAGGAATTATATATATGGGCTTTCGGCATCTATGGCCATGTTAGACCGTCACTACGATTAGTATTTTGATTTCTGAGCTTTCGGCATCTATGACCATGTTAGGCCGTCACTAGGATTATGATTAGGAATTAGATTTCTGGGTTTTCGGCATCTATGGCCATATTAGCTCGTCACACATATGAGTGACGACCTCCTCGGCGATCACACTGCCCGGCAAATTGGAGAGTAAGAAAGAAATGGGAAAGGAAAGAAACCGCCTGGGACTATTATGTTAAGTACCATCCCGACATTTTCCTGGTATGAATTAAGGAAAACCCAGGAAAACCTCACACAGGATGGCTGGTCTAAAGAAGTTGTTACAACTTTTCGATCGTGTGTTTCCAGCGATAAACGATGATGGGACCGCTCGCACCAAAGTTGACAGCGGTAGCGACTACGCTACGAGGGGCTAAGGTACTGAATTTGTATAGTTTGAAAGTGTATCGTAGTTTCACACTGAAAAACTAAACGCACTTGTTTTTGTTTTGCTTAGTGTAACTTACCGCTACGATAATCCACAGTTAAGGAGAATCATTATAATAACAATAATAATGAACATAATAGTGTTATAAAGAAAATGAGGAAGTGGGAGAACTCTAAGAAAAACCACGCACATGATGTTTATCCATCAGAAAGCCCACTTAACGCTAGTGCGACCTTAATTACTAGTTTCTCCTTGCACCAGATATGAGCATTCTACAACCGAGCCACCGCCCGTCCTCCGATTGTGTACCTAAGAAATGATGTTAAGTTATTGATAGTCACTAATTCGTAAATAACTGGAGGTTGCATATGAATTAGGAGTAGTAAATTAAGGCAAAATAAAGAACGTTTGTCTGGACAAGCGTATTATTGGATTTTTGCCTATCTTGCTTATGCAACCACCAATTCATGAACTGAAATATCTTTCTTTCAGTTTAACGTCACACGACTATACCCTTTAGGCTAAGGGAGACGATGATTAAAGGAAATGAATGATGGAACAATTGGTGGAATAAGGTAGGGGGAGGAAACAGGAGAACCCCGAGAAAACCCACGGACACGATGATGTCTACCCCAAACTTACTTGGAGGGGGATCGAACCAGAGAACCCACGCACCAGAAATAAGCACTCTATCATTGAGGAACCTTCTCCCTCCATAATTCACGAACTGAGTGTAACACGCAGGTGATGGTAAAAATCCACATTCTGACAGCTTTTGCCCCACGTTTTCCCAAGGAATCATTTTTACACAGACTGAATGAAACCCTGAGCCGCTGTGGAAAGAGAGTTCGAAGACTAATATATATCCTACTCCCAACAAGGATCAAATCTGATCCTTTGAACTGATAGATCCCGTTGTCCTAGTATATATCACATACATATCGAATCTCGCGAGCTTGGATCTCTCAATCGAGTACGATATCAAAGAATTAAAGCACATGCTACTATTAAAAAAAGGCCAACCGTGGATAAAATCCAAATTGGGTCTTTTATAATCCAATGAAACTATCTTTAATCCAAATGAAATATTTTTAATCTAGCGAAACTATTTTTAATTCAATGAATCAGTTTTTAGTCCAGTGAAACTTTTTTAATCCACTGAAACTATTTTTAATCCAGTGAAACTATTTTTAATCCAATGTACCAACTTTTAAGCCAATGAAACAATTTTTAATCCAATGAAACTATTTTTAATCCAATGAAACTATTTTCAATCCAATAAAGCTATTTTTAATGCATCCAATGAAACTATTTTTAATCCAATGTAACAACTTTTAATCCAATGAAACTATATTTTTAATCAAATGAAACTATTTTTAATCCAATGAAACTATTTTTAGTTCCATGAAACTATTTTTAATCCAATGAAGCTATTTTTAATGCAATGAAATTATTTTTAATCCAATGAAACTATTTTTAATTTAATGTAACTGTTTTTAATCCAATGAGACTATCTTTAATAAAAGAACATTAACGGTCAAGTGTGGATTGTCAGTGAGTGGAATTTTGACCTCCATTACAAAGGTTTCGTTGCTTGCCATCAGAAGACATAGGGAAGACTGATTGGCTCTTTCTATGAATAATGTCACCCACAGATATTGAGCTTCAACGAAAAGGGCTGATTTTTTTTATGTATAAACTACATCTTCCTTACAATAAACAAAACATTTTTTCCTTCCTCATCTTCTGCTGCTTACCTTTCTCTTGTCGTGAATAGCTGTATTGATTTCCGTGGATCTCTTACCTCGGTACTTGAATTTCAAGGATGGCACGCGTTTTCACTTTCGGCGAGAACATATAATTGACTTTCACTTGCCTACTTCTCAACTGTCATCACGTTTTGTTCTTTTCCTTTACCCCCTCTACTTTCATGGAAAAGAGAAGTGACGCGGAAAAAGAGAATTTTAAAAGCATCAGGTAGGACACGATCAGAATTGCTAACCACTTTGAAGTTTCCAAAACATCAAAGTTTTTTGTTTTAATGTAAACTAGTGTCTTATATCAGTTGTTTTAAATTCAATAAAGTTATTAAATTAGAAAACGATCTTTCCTTCTGTTAGATTTCCAAACTATGTTGCATAAGTATAGAATGGATCATAAAATAAGTATGCCCGCCCGTCTGTATATTTAGAGTTACCTCGTGGCTAAGCGGTTAGCGTACGCGACTTTGATGTAGAAGATCCAGGTTCGATTCCTTGCTGGAGCTCATAATGTTAGGATCCCACGTTAAGCTATAGCAGGCCGGTAGCCGGCCCAAAAATGTAGGGAAGGGGGGCTGAAGTTAGGGGGCGGCTCCCCTAGACCCCCCTGAATACGGGCCTGAGCTGTAGGTCCATATCTCATATAGACTTGCTGCTCAAAGGGGTGCTAAACTAAAATCAAATCAAAATTAATAAAGAAGTCGGGGGGTGGGTTATCGGGCATTATTGAAAATAACCGTATTGTCAATTGATGTGTTATTTCGTAACACAAGAGGAGAGAGTAATTCAAACCAGAACAAAGTAATTACAAACTGCTATCAAAATCATTTTCGAATAAACAAGTATCTATCTGCAATACGTTTTGCTTTATTAGCCTTTAAAATGCTAAAATCTCAAAACTATATTCCAACTTCTCCTGTAACTCTTTATTTAAACTGAAAATGAAACAAAATCTAAAGTTTCAGATTTCAATCTTCCGATAGCGATAACGCTAAAATGGTAACTAAGAGATACGCTATTTTCTTATAGGGATTCAATGCTTCAAAATTCTCTCTCTGTTTAAACCGGAAGTGGTATTACTACTTTCGGCCCCATTATTGGCAACAACAGAGTAAAGTCTGTAACGAGCTGGGAGCTAGAAATGTTGTTTCGATATGGAATCAGAATCTCAAAAGAAAACCTAGATTCGATTTCAGACTCAGAGTCAACGAGCTCGGAATTCCAAATCTAGATACAATATCAGCCCTTCTAATGGTTTGTAATATGGATTTGGGATCTCAAATCTAGGTACCATATCAGATCTTCTAATGATTTGTGATATGGATTCGGAGTCCTAAATCTAGATACCGTATCAGCTCTTCTAATAGTTTGTGGCATTGATTTGTAATCTCAAATCTAGATACCATATTAGCTCTCTAAATTCTATTTTTCTCCCGGCTCCTGGTATTGTTTGCCTATAAACAGCTTTGATACATCTGGAGACACGCTACGTGCATTAAGGATTTTCAGAAGAGAGGCCACATGGATGCAGAAATTTTTGTTGGGAGGGGTGCAATGCTTTTGGGAAATCAGACCCGTAGCTACGGGGGAGGGTGCGAGCAGGGCCTTCGCCACGGGCGTTGATTGCAAGAGGACGCCGAACGAGCAAACAAAAAGAAAAAGTTGGAAAAGAGTAAATGATGCGGCGCCCTGTAAAGGTAATAACGCCCTATTAAATTAATATTGTTGTGAGTTTGCAAAGAAATGCATTTGGTAAATATTTTCTAGCTCGCTTCGCTCCCAACCCAAACGTTTATTAAAAGTTACAACAAGTTTTTACCTATTATTTTTTTAAAAAAATATATTGTGTTTGATTTCTTAATGACGATGTGATATACAAGGTGTCGAGTAATGACTTGTAGTGTACGCAGGAGAGTTTTTAAAATCAGAAACGGTCAAAGGCTGAAACACATGTTCGGCGTTATGATAGTGATGAGTTTGCTTAGTTAATCCCACTTTTATACCCAATCGGATTAATCATAATGGTGAGAATGAACGTATGAAAATGAGAGGAGTGTAGAGACATACGTATGTAAGCTGCTGTTTGCGAGGGAATATTAAAAATGAAGGTTAATAAATGGAATAGTAATATTTTGAACTTAAAGTAGTTTTAGAATATTAACCTAAGAGTCAGAAATTAATTCAATGTATTTCGTCTTATTCAGACTGATTTCTACAATGATTTTTAAAATTCTATTGATATATCAAATGCTGCATCCAATCTGAAGGAATTTATTCGAATAATTTCTCCAACACCTACTTTTTATCACCAGGATACATAAAATGATAACTTCATTATTTTTATAAGAAAAGAAAAAGTACAAAGGAAGTGTAAAATCAAATATTTAGGCTACATCAATAAAATTTCTTTGTTAATCAAATATTGTTGTATTAAGCAAGTGTACAAATGTTAGTGGAGTTACGAAGATTTTTTTTAGAGTGGTCCGGACCTAGTGGACGTCCCCGCGTGGGTGCGCTCCTGCGATGAATATCTGTTAAACTGGATATTGCTGGGAACTTGTTCCTTTTCAAAAGTGAGCGAAGTTGTGTTCACACCAGTGGCGTATTCATGGGGGTGGCTTCCGGGCTTAAGCCCCCCCGAAATCTTACTTAGTATAGTAAAGTAAATGAAATATCAATGCAGAATTTTCACATTTACAGGGAAAGCACCCCCCGAAAATTAGCAAAGCCCCTCCCGAAACAAAATCGTAAATACGCCACTGGTTCACATTGATATGTATACCTAACTTGGAAATCACGTATGATAGAAATTTAAGGATTTCTGGTAGCCGGACTGCAAAGTATTTTTAAAATTCAGAGATACCTGCTTTACTCAATTCAATTCCTTTTTCCTTTATAGACTTGAATTACACTTAATTTCTATTAACCTATATTATATTAACCTATACACAATGGCGGATCCAGGATACAATCAAGGGAGGGGCTAAACATAATTTGACGTTTTATCCAGTGTAAAGCTGAATTGAAGCCCATTTTATCCAGTGTATACCTAAGCATCAAGGGGGGCTATAGCCCCTTAGCCCCTCCTTGGATCCGCCCTTGTATATAGATAGATAGATAGATAGATAGATCGAAAATGACTGATATTAGTGTCGAACACATAGCTTTTGGGGTCCCTAAGTTTATTGGTAACAGTTTTGGTGCTCTTATTTGCCCGAAATGAAACGTATTCTCTCCGTGAGAAGAACGGGTATTCTGCGAGTTCTATATGTAAATAAAGTGGAATTTTCTCAACATCGGTTGACAAACAGATAGTAAAATGTGATACATTTGTAAATAAGTAAATTAATTAATTATATATATATATATATATATATATATATATATATATATATATATATATATATATATATATATATATATATATATATATATATATATTCTCAGAGTGGATGTAGCCCTACAGAAATATTATTGAATAACCGCATCCTACCCGAGGGTCGCGAGTTTGGCATGCTTTGTCTACAGTTTGGAAGTCTACAGTAATTTCAGACGGTATGAAACGAAATACCGTACGTTTGTTCGAAGATTGAGTTGTGGCAACCCTGCTTGAATACTAGGAAAAAAAAAAGAGAGCCACTTTTGTTTTTCTTCGCGTATCGGCGCCAGGATTGTAAATCATTTTCTATCTGCTTCTCCGCTCTGCCCGATGCACGATGCTTTCTTTTATTTTCTCATAACGACCCTTGCTTCGCAAAATTCACGTTTACGTCTTTATCTCACGGAAGATGGTGTTGTCAGCATTTTGCATAGGAATGATGAATAAATCGCGGAGAGATTACAAAAATAGATCCCGAAAAAAATCTTAATACAAAAAAGAAATATGACAACCCTGTAATTTTATTCCAATAAGTTTAGTTTGTTACTAGAATCTCATTTCTTAAATAATTATTGTACGCTTCCATACATTGAGGCTAAATATTTATGATTCTCTTGAGTAAGGTGGATCGAAAAAAATCAAATTTGATGAATTAAATAGTAGTAGGTGTCAAAAGTTGTGTATTGACCAGTACAATATTCGTGATTTTTTTTCATATTTTTTGTATTTCAGTTTCATTCCCTGCAAGGGCCTCAAAATTTTGCAATTTTTTTAAAATGAAAATTTCTTTTAAAGTTGCCTAATGAAATCGAACTAGGTGACAAAAGTTGCATAATGACTAGATTGACTACACCATTCACGATTTTTAAAATAATTTGCATCTTTATTCCCCGCAAGGGCCTGAAATTTTGCAGTTTTTATTGTAATATATTCTAAAGCATATTCTACAGTATTTAGATGGCGCAACAGTGGGCCCTCAATAGTTCTCGGGAATTATAGGAAAAAAAACTTTACCAATTGTGAGGATTTACCAGTCGTTAATATTCAAGCAAATGAAAGAACTTTCCCGGTCATGGAAGAAAAAGACGTCGAACCGTAGCACAGACTATTGTGCTGCCAAAATGTCTTGAGCCGTGGCAAAAATGCGAACAAAAGCTCACACCCTCACACGCCCTCGCGTTGACCCAATAATGGCTCAGCTGTTGCTAAGCGATAGAACGTGAGTGGAATTCCTTCAGACGACAGCAGCGCTTGCAACGAAAGACTAGGGATCAAGTCAATGTGGTATAATAATAAAAACTTATGTGGGATATTTGCAAAGCAATCTCTGCTGGTGAGTGTTCACCGAATCTTGCATCTAGAAGTCCCGCAAAATTATCCCATGCGGGATAATAATTATCCCATGTAGTAATGCTTACAGTTGTTATTGATAAATAACCCATGATAAGTATAGTGCGCCTTTGCATAAGGCGCCCTTGCGAAACCACATCAAAGAGAAACGGTTTTATTTTTCTGTATGGCACAGTTGTGTACAATGAATACATACTATTACTGTTGGTAAAGAACCCGTGAAGGGTACAGTGCGCCCTTTACGCAAGGCGCCCTTGTCCTGTGATTGTTCCTGTGTGTTTTAGAGCAGTATTGGAATAATTAGTGCCTATTGTATTTCTAAAATATAGCTATATTGATTTATTAGTATATATTTAGCTTAATTTTGTTTGACAAAAAATTCTTACAAGAACTAAAATTGCTTCTCCAGCAAATAATTTTTCACTCTTTAGCTATTGACGTTATTAAACAAGCCTTGGGTTTTAATACATAAAATGGCGTCCGTATATATACAGAGTATAACTTAATTAACATATCAAACTTCAGGAGGTGACTCCTGACACGGATATAAAACGAAAAGTATACACAAACCTGAGCGAAAAAAGACCTCCTTTCGGCGCCTTAATCACACGAAAATTTGTCGGAAAGAAAGTAAAAACAGCCATGGACATCTCTGGCGGAGGGAAGGGGGACGAGGGGGACGCGTTCCCCCAATATTTTGTAGTACAAAATATTCAATATTTCATTCTAATTTAATTTATTTACTAACGATAGAATAACACATAAATAATAATTATATTTATTTGGAATATAATATTCAGGCTGTGAAACGATTATAACAGTTCTTGATATACCTTAGGGGGTCCGTGAAGGTAAGCAGAAAGGAGACAAATGAAATCGAAGATAATAAGTAGGTTGGGCTAGGTACTACCATTTAAATCACTTTCTTTGATCCCCCCCCCCCACCTTCAAATTTTACATGCCAGAGACGTCAGTGAAAACAGCCATAACTCAAGAACAGAACACCAGATCGAAGTCGGGTAAAAGAGAATGGCAATTATTTTTAGTCGTAGATCCCATTAATGTACAATCGGATATAGTGCAGTGCCGACGCAAGGGTGACTCAAAGAAACTGGAGTATTTCTTCGAGTATTTTATCAAACGTTGAATGAGGAAAACGAACAACAATCAAGTACAAGATTTCAACAATCAAAAGTAATAGTACATCGTTTAAATTAGAACATTTAAAATTCGAAAGAGAGAGAGATAAACAAGTGTGATTGATCTATTTTGTCCCAGCACAGAATAAACTCTCGGGAGAAGAATTTAAATGAAGTCTTTAACGTATCACAGGTGTATCTTCTAGGCTAATAGTAATGGATGTCAAATGAACAGCTTTCTGTCCAAGTTACGAATGTGTGAAAATGGAAAAAATAACTTTGACCCAAATTAGGTTTAAAACGACTGTGTATTGGACAGTCAGGCGATATGTAAAGAAACAACTTGTAGTATCCAAAAATGCAAAGATATATATGATGAACGAGTGTACAAGAGATTCTCCGTATGACACAGAGATTCCAATATATTGCATGAATACATATAGGGCAAAAACGTAAGCTGCAGTAAAGGTTTCCTCCTCGTAATATGCTATTTCGTGGAATTTGATACTTTTGTGCACAGAAGCTACAAAAATGGAGGAAACACGAGATGTTGTATATGTTGCATAACGGTACAAAGAAATGCGCTGGGACAGTATAGTCCTACTTAATTTATCCATTAGGTAAATCTTCTTCCAGGGATACTTTCGAGGGGCTTTCCCTTCTCTTGAAGTTGGCAAACTGCCCCTTAATCCTGAGTTACGAAAAACTACATTCCTATTGTGAATATACCAAAATAGTGTAGCCCACTTATATTTTGATTTTTTTCACTGCTGGAAAAAAATTCTAGAAGAAAACACATGCAACATATGGTGGAAAATCTTTTTCGAAGTTTTCTATGTTCTTTGGAGTTGGATGAAATACCTACACGTATGAAAGAAAATGTGGCACTTTTGCTTAGACGTAATAGCACTTATCGTCCCTTGTGTGCCGCCACTTGCGAGTGGCTCGCCGAAGGCTGTATGATGGAAGGCAGTTTTGATGTGGAAGGCATAAATTAGCGTGGAGGGCATCTGACGCAACTTGTGAGTGATATACAAAGTCCAATGCTTTGGTATTACGTGTGAAATTGCTGTATAACAGGATAGAAAGTGTTGCTTGTAAGGGTAGAGTGTTGTGTCCAGGTATTCACGGTCGTGTAAAACTGTAGACGTTGGTATTTAAGTAAAATTTGTTAAATTAATCTGTACGTGCCTGCGCAATGGTAAATTACCCTGTCCCGGAGCAGGCAGATATACACCTCATTTATGGAGATGCAAGGGGAAATAGCCCAGAGGCGAGGCGTTTATCGTGACCGTCGCCCTCAAAAGAGAGTAACTGTCCTATTTTTTCCACGCCCCCATATTCGCCTTCGGGTGATAGGGTCTCTTCAATTTCCCCTACTTGAAATCGGAGGAAATCGCACTATGTGGACAGTTTAATTTGAAGACAGCGTACTGGGAATGATCAGAGACCGTTTTGAAACTAGCTGTAGCCATGTGTAGGGCGTAAAAATCCACATGCAACTCTAGTGAACGATCAGCAGAGAGGTTTAGTGTAAGCGTACTGTGAGGTATGGTGGATAATTTTGTGGTAGGACCTTATTTATTACCGGCCTGCCTGTTTAGGAGTACGTATCTCTTATTTTTAAGTAATGTTCTCCCAAAATGGTTAGAACATGTGCCCTTGAACTTAAGACACCAGATGTGATTCCAGCATGACAGTGCACCTGCACATTTTGACAGGAATATGCAGACCTAGCTACATGAAACATTCCCAGATACTTGGATTTTGAGAGATTGACCTGTGTTATGACCACCTCGTTCACCCTACCTCACGCCCCTTGATTTCTTATTTGGGAGGTTATGAGAAGCCTTTTGTATGCAACACCAACCACGACAGCCGAAGAACTTATTGCTCGAGTTAATATAGCTGAGACAATCATCTCGGAAATTTCAGGTGTGTTTGACCGCACGCGGAAAAATTTGCTTCGCCGATATCATCTTTGCAAAGCAGTCAATGGTTGACAAAATAAGACAGTGAACTCTTATTCTTCACAGCTGTCTCGTGTACACATACCGGTACTGCATTGCACAAATACTGTACAATATACTTCTGAATTTTTCATAGTTATCCTACTTTGTACGAAACAATAAACCGGTAGTTCTGTATTTCTTTGTATCTTTGTGTAACACGCGCAACAGCTTGTTTCGTCGAGTTTTATTGCTTCTGTGCTCGAAATTATAATCTCCCACGGAATTACGTATTACGAGGAGGAAACCTTTAATGCAGCATACTTTTGCTCAAATTGTATTCACATAATTTGTGGAAATCACTGTTTTCATGTTAAGAATCACTTGTACTCTCGTTCACCATACATGATCTTTGCCGCCTGACTGTCGTTATAAACCTAACCTGGTTCTTAAGGTAGTTTTTCCATTTTCACACACTCGTAACTTGGACAGAAAGCCGTTCATTTGGCATCCATTACCATTAGCCTAGAAGATACACCAGTGATACGTTAAAGACTTCATTTAACCCTTTTAGGGTCCTGGCATTTTGGGCTATTTTTTAGACTTTCAGTCAAGCAGCTACTGCATCGTAATGGATCATGGTCCATACCTCGTTCTCTTCAGAATAGAGCTGGCTTTCAAATGGTATCACTTGCATGCCCATACCATATACCAGAAGCGGGAAAAAATGTCAAAGTGAAAATTTCGGAGGGAAAAATTTTTTCTCGAACTTTGGCCCCCCTGGACCCCCCTGTGTGATTGTAGCCATCTAAAAAAATCTGATAAATAGTACTTGGTATACTGAATGCGTGTGCCAAATTTCAAGTTTCTATCTTGAATAGTAAGGGCGAGAGAATCTGTACCAAAAATTCCCACAATGCCCCAAATTACCATAAAACACTATGATCTCAGGGGAAAAAATTCCTGAGACATCCCTAATTACCCTAGGACTATAATCCGCCAATCATTCTCTTCAGAATAGAACTGTCTTTCAGGCGGTACCATTCACATGTCTCCATCATGTATCTAAGGCGGGAAATTCCTGAAAAAAGGGATTTTTGGGGCAAAATTTCCCTTTTTTCAACTTTTGCCCCTCTGGACCCCCCTGTTTTTACGCAGAAATCGGAAAAAACTTCTGGTAAATACTACTCGGTGGACTGAATGTTTGTGCAAAATTTCAAGCTTCTACGTGCAAAAATAGGCCCGCCAGAAAAAAATTTCCTACCATGCCCCGCTTTTACCCTATACAGAAGTATATTTGGATAAAAATTCACTGAGACGGTCCTAATTACCCTAGAATAATAATTCGACGGTCGTTCTCTTCAGATTGGAACTGCCTTTCAGACGGTATGACTCACGTGGTCCTATCATGTATGTGAGGCGGGAAAATGACGAAAAACGGGATTTTTGGGGTAAAAAATCCCTTTTTTAACCCTTTGCCCCTCTGGTTCCCCCCTGTTTTAACACTGACATCGGAACAAAAAATTTGGTAAATACTACTCGGTGGACTGAATGTTTGTGCAAAATTTCAATCTTCTACGTTCAAAAATAAGCCCGCCAAAAATATATATACCGACAGTGCCCCATTTTTCCCTATATAGAAGTGTATTTTTTAAAAATTCCCTGAGATATCTCTAATTACCCTAGGATAATAATTCGACCGTCGTTCTCTTCAGAATGGAACTGCCTTTCAGATGGTATGACTCACGTGGTCCTATCGTGTATGTAAGGCGGGAAAATTACGAAAAACGGGATTTTGGGGGTAAAAAATCCCTTTTTTTCACCCCTTTGCCCCTCTGGTTCCCTCCTGTTTTAGCACTGACATCGGAACAAAAAATCTGGTAAATACTACTCGGTGGACTGAATGCTTGTGCAAAATTTCAATCTTCTACGTAGAAAAATAAGCCCGCCAAAAAATATTGAACATAGGCTTAGAAAACGAGAAAATAAATTTTTGACTTATGACGTCATTACCTCCTATGTCTGGACGCAGGACGGTCTGAAACCATACGTAATGTCTTCTACAAGGCCTCTGGACTTGAAAAAAAAACCGGACGAAAAAGCTCAAATAGAAGAGAAATAACGCAATGTACCATGAAAAACGCGTATGGTACAAATTGTACCATAGGATCCCAAAGGGGTTAAATTCTTCTCCCGCGAGTTTATTCTGTGCTGGAACAAAATAGATCAATCACGCATGTATCCTTCTGTCTTTCGAATTCTAAATGTTCTTCTAACTTGAACAATGAACTATTACTTTTGATTGTTGAAATTCTGTACTTGATTATTGTCCATTTCCTTCATTCAACGTTTGATAAAATACTCGAAGAAATACTCCAGTTTCTTTGGGAGTCATCCTTGCACCGCCATTGCACTACATCTGATTGTACACTGATGGAATCTACGACTAAAAATAATGGACATTCCCTTTTACACAATTTCGATCCGACATTTTGTTCTCGAGTATGGCTGCTGTTGCATTTTTTCGAAAATTTTCGGGTGGTCATAGCTCAGAGGCATTTCTACACCCAGGTTGGTCTATACTTTTTGTTTTATCTCTGTACCAGGAATTATCACCAGACGTTTCATATATTAATTAAGTTGTTCCGTATTTAGGGGTGCAAAGGTGCACGTACACCTCCCCCCTCCCCTTCGTTGTAAATATGCACTATCTAAAACAAGAAGCTAGCAGTGAGAATAACATTTTCAGAAAACTTCTGCTGCCATGTTTCCGTTTGGGCTTAAAACAAAGCGAAGTTTTGCAAAACCAATTGTTTAAGTCAAATTTCTGAAGGCTGAAGGAAAATAATTTATCGAGAACAGACATTTAGCATTTCTAGGGACAATTCCACATTCACACCACAGATGACTAAAGGTATTTTAAAAATTTCAAATGTACCGGTAGTTATTGGTGCACCCCCCTCAGAAAATCCTGGATCCGGCCCTGTATATATGTGGAGTAATGAAGCGTCATTGTAATATCTGGATGACTGTTTCTTTAGTAAAGTATGCTACGTTGCGGAGAAACTATGCTTTTGCTATATTTCGACATGCTATTACATAGATCCTACACTTATATGCAGTGGCATACTTCAGAGGGCTCCCCCCCGAAATGTTACTTATTAAAGTAAAGTAAATGAAATATTTTGCAGAATTTTCACATTTCCAGGCAACCCTCCCCCGAAAGTTAGCAAAGCCCCCCCGAAAGAAAATTGTAAATACGCCACTGCTTATATGTATATCATTACGCACACGAAACCCTAACCTTGCTTTTTGATGTTTTATCAATGTAATAGAAATTTCCTACAGTAGCTAGTCAGCGTATGAAAATTAGGTAAACACACTCTCAAACCATTCAGTTAGAACCAAAGTGTGAGTAGAACGCTCTGAAGTAATTAATGCACTGTGTTAATGAAGAAATTGTTCCCTTTATTGCCTTCATCGATTCGTTTTTGAAACAAGCAGCCCTCTCGTTCGCTTCCGTCGTACAATTCATTGCTTTTGTGAATATCTTTGGTAATGCTATCGTGGTCCAAGTCTAAATTGAAATTAAATTCATGTTTCATCTATTATGCCTTGTTGTTTACTATGCCGTACAATATTAGTGCAAGAAATGGTTAAGACGGAGAAAGATTGGGTTCATTTAATATTAATTAAGCATCTCGATTTAACAAGACTCACAAACACTTTTCCTTATGTCAAAGGTCAATAAAATTTTCCTTTTCTTTTTAAAACATATGCCATACTTGATTATGGTGGATCACCACCCGGAAGTCAGTGCGTATTTTAGCTCATTCCCTTAACTACTGTGCGATGAAACATTACATATTACAAATATTGTAGTATAAGATAGAGTGGTGTTTCAACTACAACACAAGACACTGATTCATTTGGTTGTCTCCTCATGTCAAAAAATGTAACAAATAAAAGAAAATATTATATTTGTCTTACAATGAGTACATAAGATGGCACTTGCTGTTAGATCTTACTAGAAATGCTCAGTTTTATGAAATGTTTATTTGGAAGTGTAAAGTATTTTAAAGTACCGATCTTATTGCGAAACAGATATATTGTTTGATCGTTTTTCGCGTTCTGTTTCATATTTTATTTTATTATTAATTTACATTTAAGGAAATAGATTTTGAGAAGAAACTTGGCAGAACGCCATAATGCGTTGTTGCCAAATTTGTACGTTTACTGTAGTAGTCACAATAAGAAAATTCCTGGATTCTAGCGTTGCAGTTCAAGAAGCGGGTCTTACCTGTGAAGTGCGGTAATGGTCGAAAATTTATTTCTCCAGTAATCACCCAAGCAGAATTCAATGATTACTTCCTTTATTATCTGACATCAGTAAACACTCGACACTATCTGGCAACGCCGCACTAATCAAGCAGCGTTAGCATAGCACCGAGAACACCTAGTGACCCACCTTAGTAGTATAAACGACAACTTATATGTCGTTTACCCTGAACTGTTGTGCTATTAAAAAATAGACCTGAGATATGTACTCGTCGATATAATAAGGAGATCAAGCCTGAAAGGAGAGAAACGATCAAACGAGATAGAAATTTCCGATATATATTTGGTTGCAGGAGGATATTGCCTTGATCGCTTCAATGCACGTCTGCTAGATGATTCGCACGAACAGAGCTTATAGTAAGACGTGAAATCTTCAGGACTCTTGGGGACAATAGTACTGTCACTTTGACGGTTCGAGTCTTTCTATTTCAAGTATGCCCTCGGAAGATATCTGAAACATACTTCGACCATACCCCCACCATCCCTCTTTCGAATAAAACCTTCCCGTTGCTTATGGAAATGAAGTGGCCTTGGCTCGTCGAATGAAGATCGTAGGCCACCAAGACAGTGTAGCGAAGTCCGTGAAATATTTTTTTTGTGGGAACGCTTTCGCATCCAACAATTGAAAGATCTAGTCCACAGTAACTTGATACTCTTAAGAAAGAGGTGCGGCAAAATACGCATCGACAGCAGCACCAGCAAGAGCACAGTTGAAATAGAAAGACTCTAGTAAGTGGAGGTGAGCTGCTGTGGTGTAATGTTGAGTTGGAACAATGGCAACACTACAAGATTTAGCGGAATCTGTGGTATGGAGAGCCATAGGGAGCATGAAAGTCAGGCAGACACGATGTCTGGCAGCTTAGACCCTTGAGTATTATATATAAATAAAACCCATCCCAGAGTTTGGAGCTCTTAAAAGTAGCTCTAACTCTAACAGCACAAGATGTGCTAGGCATGTGCCATTTAGGTATCCCTACCACTTTTTAGGTACCCGACACTTGGTACATATAGTATTCATATGCTAAGTATGTACTTCAGCTACCTAAAGTTTTAGGTACTTGTTACACCTAATTGATATTTGCGACTATGTACCAGAAATGTAGCATTTATATACCTGGCTCAGTTTCGCACTGTGATAGTAATTTTTTTATGTCGTCACTTGTGACATATATCTTTCATGTTCGAAGTACTTCCTTTAGGTGCACCGACGCACGAATGATAGTCAGCTGTTTGCATTTGCTCATGCGCAGTAACATGCAACGGTTTCTCGCGCTTTCTGTCTTTCTGGTACACAATGTTCTAGAAAACAGAAGCAACAAATGTATCAAATTTGGGAGATGAATTTAGAACAAACAAATGACATAACTGATGAATAAAAATTAAGACGAATCTTTCATACATATGTGAACAGTTAATTATTCACGTAGTTAGGGGTAAAGAATTGTATTTTTTAGATGCCACCTGTCGCTGATCATTTGAAAGTGAATATGGAAGAACCATGAAATAAAGTAAAGAGACGCGCGTCATTTTGTTATAAAATTACACGGCGAGCGTATTTTGTCTGATCCCAAGCGGTTATCGTCGAATATACAGGGTTATAAGAGCACTCTGATTAGCCAAGACCCCAATGATTTATCCCTCTACAAGCGACGTTTTCTTCATCGCCTCCGTCGCTAAGTCGGAAGAGCACGCGGCTATTAATCAAAGGGTTGCTGGTTCGCACTCACCTTCGGCTGTTTTTTTATTACTTTTTGTAAGTATTTTTTTAGACTCACCTTAATTTAAACAAATTACGCATAAAGGCGATTTAACATAATTTGAGGGAGTAATTTTTGCTTACGGTATGGCAAAGAACGTACATAGAACATACTAGGTAAGTTTCCCAGGACATGTCAGGCATGTGTCTAGGGGCGGACATAGATTGTGACTATCACTTGCCATCCATATGATTTCTCTCTCGTAGATACATAAGGCATATACTGGACACATTCCCATGTACCTGAGGGAACATGATAGGCATATACCTGCTATGTAATTGTGCTGTTAGGGAATAGCAGTATAACAACCCACCGCCCCCTCCAAAAGTCCCTTCTGGATCCGCCGCTGCTTTCACCCGATGAACCACGTTTCAACTTACAATTAGGTAATCAACACATTCTCTTCTCGGGACAACGTGGTATCGCAATATGGACTATGGCAATAATACACCACCGAACATTGCACAGCCTTGCAGATCATCCAGTATGCTAATCTAACACTTCAGTGAGATAAACACGAAATCCTCAGGTCTCTATTGTTCCCATAACTACACCAATTGAAAATCGTTTCATTTATACTTTAGTGCCAAACTTCGTCGAACAGGTGCGGCAGGTATGATGCAGCAGGCAGAGTGTATCGAACGGATTGTATAGCCAACATTTTTTTCTCAGACCTTGTCGAACAGGTACGGCAGTATGATGCAGCAGACAGAGTGTATCGAACGGATTGTATAGCCAACGTTTTTTCTCAGACCTTGTCGAACAGGTACGGCAGGTATGATGCAGCAAGCAGAGTGTATCGAACGGATTGTATAGCCAACATTTTTTTCTCAGACCTTGTCGAACAGGTACGGCAGTATGATGCAGCAGACAGAGTGTATCGAACGGATTGTATAGCCAACGTTTTCTCTCAGACCTAAATTCCATTGAACATTTGAGGAACACACAAAACAAACGTATTTCTAGGCTAGCACTCCGCTACAACTCTGCGGAAGTTGAAAATGGCCCTATTGCAGGAGTAGAGGGAAGTCCCAGAGGGCAGCACTGATAATCTGATTTAACCATAGTAAACAGATGTATAACAGGTGTATTTATTTGGAAAGGCCACACACTATATACTAAAGATGTGATTTCTTCTACAAATTTACATTTCTGACATATTGGTGTGATGTTCCTGCGATACCTCCTTGCATGGAAACAAACATACACATATACAATTTCGATTTCTCTCGGTTCTTTTGTGTTTCTTGGCTTGCTTCCCTAATTGTTTTGACCAAATGAAAAGTGCTTATGACCCATGTTGAAGCCAAGTTATTACTCCATACGCGGTGTATCCACTTGTGATCCTTCTAAACTTCATAGACCCGAGATATGAAAAAGAAAAAGAAGAAAAACAACAAGAATTTATTAATAATAATAAGATAATAACCATAAGGAGATAATAATATAAATAATGATCTCATTAGGTTTGGGGAAAATGGAGAAATAACACATTGGTATATGTCTAATCTATCTACCCCGGCGGGAGCTCATGTGGTTCGGATTCCACGTTAATCAGTAGGTCACGTCTCATATAGCCTCACTGCTGAACGGGACGTTAAATTCAAAATCAACTCAACTCAACTAATCTATCTACATAAATAAAAATGAAAGGGACTATGTTTTTCACTTAATAGCTCTTCAACCACACGACCGATCTTGATCAAATTTTGAACAGGGTTGAGGTTCGTTCCTGGGAGTGTTCTTATCATTTCACTTTGACTGTACAACATCGGGGAGGGAGAGATACATAAAAATTATCCAAAATGGCTGATATTAGTACCGAATCCAGAGTTTTCGGAATAGCTGAGATGAACAGTGACACTTCCGATGCCGTTTAAATCCGCATTCAGCCCAGCGACCGGTGGAATGAAAGATACATAAAAATGATCGAAAATGACCAATATTCGTGCCGAATCTTGAGTTTTCGGGATAGCTGAGATGAACAGTGACACTTCCGATGCCGTTTAAATCCAAATTCAGCCCAGCGACCGGGGGCATAAAAGATACATAAAAATGATCGAAAATGACCAATATCAGAGAGCCCTTCGGTAATAGTAACAAGTAACTGACTAACGTAACATACCTTTGCATTACTAATTTTTCTTATTTTAATCCAGGGAAGCGGTTAATTAACACTAGTTAATAGTGAGAAGACAATAATCAATGATCCCATTAAACTAGGGACACAGAAGAAATAACACATTGGTATGTGCATATTAATAATGATAATAGGATAACAAAAATAAGATATTAATAAATAATCAATGATCCCACTAAGCTAAAGAAAAAAATATTTCCTGTTGTATGTTGCAGTGAAGCAAGCAAATTCCATTGTTTACTGAATGGTACATTTTGGTTTTAGATTTTCTTCCAATGGTTTAAGTGATCTCAACCAAAGTTTACATAGTCATAAGAACCCCAAGTAGCTAGGTTTAGGACAAAGAAAATCTTAACTAACATTTACCACAGAGAAATAATAACCGAAAATTTATTTCTAATATAGAAGTCAATGAGGATAATGATGCCTAAAAATATTTAATCAATTATTTGTTTATGTTTACTATTGCCGTCTATCTTCCAGGAAGCTCGCAAGAAATTACTCTCATTGAGGTTCAGTGTAAACTGTTTAGACAACGCTTATCTGCTACGCACCAACGTGTCCTTTCGAAAGCCTGTCTGGATCTAGATGCCTATTAAAATCTTTCAGTTTTACGGTTATGTCGGCTAGGATAAAGGAGACGGTGATGATGCGAAATGAATGCTGGTGGAATGAAAAAAGTGGGAGGAAACGGGAGAACCAGAGAAAATTCACGACCATAGTGTTTGTACACCACAAAGGTCACTTAGCGCAAGCTGGGATCGAACCAAGGACCCTATGCACCAGAAGTGAACGCTCTACCACTGAGCCACCGCGGCCCTCCTAGATGTCCATTAAATTTGAACAAGTGTACAATATAAAATTAATGTATATAATGTATTTTGAGTACAGGTATATATATAAAAAATCTCGGTTTCACTTGATTTGATTCTTCTCTCCACAACGACGCTACATGTGACATGCAGCTACAATTTAACGGGGAATCTTATCCATATGAGATATAATCAGGAATCAAATCCCAGGCCTCCCGCACCGAAGATACGTATTCTTATCATGTAGCCACGTGGAAACTGTTTTTATACAGTGCCGGATCTAGCCTGGGGACGAGGGGGCCTAGGCCCACATTTCTTTGAGCGAAAAAAAAAATTAAAACTATTATTTATATATTTTTGAATGTTTATAGTGAGTGTTGCCTTTTATTCTTTGTTGGACAATCTTTTGAAACATTAGATATAGTTTCAGTTGCACTTTTTCTGTTATGTAATGTGTAAACCAATACGTGGAATCCAGAATGTCAACGTCCAACCAAGCCATAATCCATCGGGAGAGAGGTTGGAAACCTGCAGGACCCACGAAAAACTGTGAACTCATGATATACCTACCATAGTCTGGGTTTTTGCTGCCCTCCCCCCAGTTTTTACCTTCTATATCCGCCACTGTGTTTATAATTAATAAACTTATTCTAAAAGATGTAATACAATAAGAAATTCTAAAAGATATAATACAATAAGAAATTCTAAAAAGATATAATACAATAAGAAATTCTAAAAAGATATAATACAATAAGAAATTTTAGAAGATATAATACAATAAGAAATTCTAAAAAAATATAATACTGTAAGAAATTCTAGAAGATATAATACAATAAGAAATTCTAAAAAAGATATAATACAATAAGAAATTCTAAAAGATATAATACGATAAGAAATTCTAAAAGATATAATATAATAAGACATTCTAAAAGATATAATACGATAAGAAATTCTAAAAGATATAATACGATAAGAAATTCTAAAAGATATAATACAATAAGAAATTCTAAGATATCATACAATAAGAAATTCTAAAAGATATACAATAAGAAATTCTAAAAGATATCATACAATAAGAAATTCTAAAAGATATCATACAATAAGAAATTCTAAAAGGTATAATACAATAAGAAATTTTAAAAGATATAATACAATAAGAAATTCTAAAAGATATAATACAATAAGAAATTCTAAAAGGTATCATACAATAAGAAATTCTAAAAGTATCATACAATAAGAAATTCTAAAAGGTATAATACAATAAGAAATTCTAAAAGATATAATACAATAAGAAATTCTAAAAGGTATAATACAATAAGAAATTTTAAAAGATATAATACAATAAGAAATTGTAAAAAGATATAATACAATAAGATACTCTTTGAAAACGACAATGAGTGTAAACAAGAATATTTCTTGTTGGATCAAGGCCTATTGGAAATCCTGCCCTGCCTTAAACTTAAATATCTTTTTTTATATATAAATCTTTTAAACATGAACCATTCATCATTTGTGGCAGAGGAGAATCAAGATTTAAGCACGGAAGACGCTGAATGAATGGATTTTCTGTAAATGAGGTGGCTGCGAGGAGGTTTAACATTCTACCTCAAGTTGATAAACAAACTGAGGATTTGCTTCACAAGTTTATGTTTCCCAACTTGTAAAGAACAAAAACAAAGCTTCATCAGGAAGTTAGTTTTTTTTTACTGTACAAAGAGAGATGCTGCTTCATAACAAAAGATGCTCGAGCATTAATCGTGTGCTGATTTTTTAATTTTTTTTTCTTTAAACAGAGGAAAAAGAAAAAATGATTCCTTGCATAAACAACATCCTACGGCACAATTTATGTAAAAGAGCAATCTTTTGTGTTGTATAAGTGCTTCATTTCTTTTAAGAACAAAAGTTATTCAAGTCAGACAACACAACGTTTTCTTTTCTAAACAGTTTGATTTATGAACCAAAAAGTATCTATATACTTATTCTGTTTGTCCAAATGTTCGTCCGTCCAGGAGACAGATCTTCAGAACAACTTGATAAATCGCCGCCATTTTTGGCCAGAATGTACAGTGTCAAAAGTTCGAAGTGTAGTTTGATCGCTGATCCATCTAGGTAATCCGAAGATACAGCCCCCGAAATATACTATTTATTATATTGTAAACGCACAACTAAATACAATAATTGCTATGCATAAGCAACTACACACTATGCAGTCACACACGCCACGTTGACACTTATAAAGCACTATATATTATCCAGTGTTGCCAAATACAAAACAAAAGAATAATGAAATGCGGCCGAACATACCGCCCACCTTGAAATATCATTTCAACACTATTCCCATAGGTCATTGGTGGCCAACCTTTTTAGGGTTGAGTCAAGGTTGTAACCTGTGAGAGCAGGAGGGACAATTATTCTCCATTTAAGCTTCCCGTCGTTTGAGGAGGGCCTACTTCAAAATAAAACTTTCTTACTCCATACGATACGATACGAACATATAAAAAAATAAATGAAACGTGGAATAGGTTTACAATATCTTCAAAACAACACACACAAAGTATCTTGAATGAGGCAAAAATTTGATCTGCCACTAGATCATTTCGCTCTCTATTTTGACATGGGATATGCATACATTCAGTGATATAAACTCGAGGGGAAAATCCCATTTTCTGGGATTTTTGACGTTAATTTCTCAAAAAAAGAAGAAGAAGAATGAGAATTTTCGTCGAAATTGGCAGCATATGTGGGATTTCCCCTGTACATACTTCACAACGCCAACAAAATCCTCCGTGGTCTAGAAGCAAACCAAGTCTTCGATAAGCTTGAATGCAATAAAAATGCGTTACCAAAAAAGTGCATGCTAGGACGGAGAATTAAGTGTTTCTACAGGGTGATTTTTTAAAAACTCACGGATTTCATTTGGATCTAGAATTTCTAACTGAAGGCCGATTTTCATGTGGTTTATAGTAAATGATCAAGGAAGAATGGGAGATTTATAGCACTATGTTTACTGGTTTAAATTCATCCGAGGTAATATCGATCACGCCTCAACAAAAACAGTAAATTTTCGCCAATGTATCTTACAATTGGAATGAGGTTTTGGATTTTTGAGGCTACATTGCAGAATACAAATTAAGTGTTAGAGACAACACCCAAAATTGCATGTTGAATAGCTATAGCCGATTTCTTTCCACAAACGACGGAGAGATTTCTTGGCCAACCTAAGGAGTCGATAACTGATATCTTCCACAACAGCCACTTGCGGTGTACGATGCTTGCCTGTCTCACTCAGGAGCGACCCTGTTTCCTCCAATTTATTCACTAGCGAAAACAGTATGTTCCTGTCTGGGGCAGAACGTGAGACAAATTTGTTTCTGAATGCCCTTTGCATACCAACAACAGATTCCGTTCTCCGAAACTTTTAACGATAAATGCATGTCCGAAGAGCACACTATTCCCACTGTGCTCTGATCATACTCACACAGTAGCACAGAATAGTACAACACAATTCCCAATTCAGTGGCCCAGTTTTCTGTTTCTTATTGACTTTGGCGAGGTTGCCTGCCATTTAACGAAGAAAACTCAAATATCGAAACCGCGCCGCAATTCATTCCAATTGTAAAGTGCACTGGTGAAAATTTGTTGTTTTTCTTGAGGCGTGATCGATATTACCTCGAATGAATTTGAACCAGTAAACATAGTCCCATAAATCTCCCGTCCTTCCTTGATCATTTGCCGCAAATCGCATGAAAATCGAACTTCAGTTAGAAATTCTAGACCCAAATGAAATCCGTGAGTTAAAAAAAATCACCTTGTATTATCATTATATTGAATAGAAGGTGATTGCACGAAGGCATGATGGCAACGCTAAATTTTAACAAAATGTACTTGTATTCATCAAAATTTTCAATTCATTCTTTTAACTAAGAAACGCTTTTATTCCAGAATTATTCCTAAATATGAAAGATTAAAGCTTAGGGATAAGTCATTCATATAGTGAACAAAATTAGTGGCATATAGTAGCTTTATTTTGCATATTTTATAAGTTTTTACATTTTTGTAATAAGTGTAACATGCGAAATTTGCAATAATAAAATTTATGTATATTTACTGATAGGTAGAGACCGGTTATTTAGGCATTAAAAACCTGGGAAGTAGGCAGGCAAATAGGCACTTAAAATTTAAGAAATAGGCAGTAAAATAGGCACTAAAAGTAACTCGAAATAAAGAAGATAACTACTCAATACAATTAAAAAATACATTCAGATCATAGATAGTGTTCAAAGAATTTAGAAACAGACCTGTTTGTTAATATCTTCTTTTACTGTGAATAAAAACGAAGCTTGACATGTATTCCGTGTATATTTGGTAAATACACTCTTTACAGCACTTTATCATTATACATAACAGTCCAAATTTTATACACTTGTTAGTACACACAGCAGTTCAAAGTTTAACAGCACTTTATCAGTACAGATAGCAGTCCAAAGTTTTGCGACATCTTATCACTATAAACAACACTTATATTTCTTGGAAGAGGCACAATCCTTTCATGAAATACTAAATTATACATTATTCTCCAATAAAGTCTTATTTTGAAGAAAGTGCAAAGAATAGGCAACATTAGGCACTAAAGCACTTATTTAGGCAGAAATGGGCGAATTAGGCAACATAAAATTAGCTTAAATTGAAACTATAACCCCACATATAAACTTTAAAACGTTATTTTTGATCATTTCTTTAATATTAAAGAATAGACATTTTGCCTAACATCCGGTCTCTAGTGATAAAGCAACAGTGACAATAGTCCGGTACCTTATGATAACAAAGCTTGTGGCCAAACTTGTTTAAACTTGTTTTATTTATGCTGTTCAAGATATAACAAGTAGGGAAGCAATAGTTGATTGAAGTGGATTTTTTAAATTTCTGTGAAATGAGTGATATTGATAAGTATTAAGGGAATACAAAATCTAAAAATAGTTTAATTTATTGAAGTAATTATCGTTGTAAATTCGGTGGATACTAAAATAATTTTAACCCTCCAGTAGTCGCGCCGCGGTCAAAAGCACCGCAGGGAAACTATTTTCGATCGTGTGTCCATTCTGTTTGTCCGACGGACTTCTCCGTCTAGCTAATCTTCGCCCTCACCTTCCCGAACATTCGTGCTCAATCACTCTGTTATCCGTTGTTTAGTTTAACTACTAGTGATTGTTTAGTGATTCTGCGGTGCTTTCCACCGCGCGCGACTAACCGTGTAATGTTTTTTCTCAGTGTTTCGCTCTGCACGTGACCTTTGCTTTGGAGATGTTTTAAGCTTTATAAACATAAATATTATTTTAATGGACGGAAGAGAGGTCGACAGAGTTAACAAACTGATACCAAGTATGAGAAAAGAGAAAATCAGAAATGAACAGCTTAAAATACGGAGGAAAATGTTAGGAATAGACTATTTGGATAAATCAGCCGAGATGATCTCGTGGAAGCTTTGTCTGAGGAAGATCATAACAAATATATATATATATGAGTGAACACGAAAGGTGAAGTGAGGAGTCTGCGAGCGAATCTGAAGAACTTAAACCCAGAAATGACCAGAGATTCCCCGAATGTAGTCAGAGCAGGAGAGGACGAAATAAGCGACGACGAAGTGTAGAACAGTGTAAATTTGAAGATAACCTAAAATAATTCAATGTAGTGCTGTATAGGTGAAGTTTCAAAATAACAGGACCGTAAAATAATTCAATGTTAATTTGATTTGATTTCAATTTAGCGCCCTTTTCAGCATCAAGGCTATGTAAGACGTGGACCTACTGCTTAACGAAGGATCCGAACCACATGATGTCCCACCGGGAATCGAAGCCGAAAGTCCCACGCCAAAGGCGTTTATGCTAAACGCTTAGCTACGAGTGAGTTCTAATTCAATGTAAAATGCGCTGTGAAGCTTTGTTTTAGTGTTATGTTTATATAGTATATTTCTAACTAACTTACTATTAAATTTCTAATTTTAGACGAACCAGAGTTGAAAAAAACAAAAGATCGTCATCAGATTTAGAATTTTCAATACAACCAGTGCGTAGCTGTCTATCTAAAGAAATATGTAACGAAAAAAAAAAAAACCATTTTATTCCAAATGAGAAATAAAAAAGACATGTCTAATTGTAGGTTTCTCTAATAGTTATTACTGTAAAACTTATTATAATAATAAAAATATTATGCCCTCTTAATCAGAAAATATACAAAATTACGTTCCTAATACAAGAAAAATGTTTAAAACTATATTTGCAACACATTATGTTCGTGCGATCCTTTTGACCGCGCGCGACTACTCGCGTTACTTTTTCAGCGCGACTTCTCGAGGGTTAAACGAATTCGGACCGCTGTGTGTTACAAATTCAAGAGCAAAATGGGAATTTCTATGTATATAGTTGGACTTTTATAAAACTTTCAGGTTGACATCACTGCATGCATCAGTTATACAGGGTGTCTCAAAAGTCCCCAGACATAGGGTAACTCTGTTATTATCAGAGCTACAACAAAATGTAAGAGGAGAAACCGTTTCCAAATATGATGTTTTCAATCTAAAGTGAAAGATTTTTTTTTTAATCGGATGAGCCGTTTGGGCTGTACACTCTTTATGCGCCCAATGTTAAATGAAAATGCAACGTTGCCATTTACTTGGACCCACAACATAAATAAAGGAAGTTACTGTTTTTTACGCTACCGTATCTATGGCCTGGCCCCATTTTAAACATGCCTCAATTCACTTATGTTGTGGGTCCAGGTAAATGGCAACGTTTCATTTTCATTTAACATAGGGTGCATAAAAAGTGTACATCCCAAACAATTCATTGATTTAAAAAAAAATAAATCTTTCACTTTAGATTGAAAACATCATATTTGGAGACGGTTTCTCCACTTGTATATTGTTGTTACTCTGATAATAACAAGTTACCCTGTCAGGGGACTTTTGAGACACCCCATATATATATATATATCTTTATTATAGTCGGACATTGAGCTATGAAGAGTATTATTGGTAGGTAATTAAAGAAGAAAATGTTGATGATTCACAATTAATAGTTGCTTATAGGCAAAAGTGTAAGATAACAGAATTCACACGAAAGAATCGAGCGGAAATGATGATAAGCACAGTGGAAAATCCGTTAACGTTACTGGAACTTTCCCTCCCACGTCACTTTGATTTAGCCGCTAATTTGCATCCATAAACGCTATCTCAAAGGTAATTAATGTACAAACGTCCACCTATATAGGGCAAAACCCATTGCATCGTTTGCAGTGTCATCTACACATTTAAAGTTTTTTTTTAATCAACAAAGTATCATACCAGAGAAGTAACAATATTTTTAATGGTCGGGTGTTATTATGAATACTACCATTTGTATTTCATATCTTTTTTTTGCCTTTAATTTCTTTTAATTTATCATATTAAAAATCTCTGTTCAACATAAAAATGTACTAAAAAAGCAAGAGTAATAGTGGCTTCCAAACAATTCTTTTTCTCCAAATACAGTGTTGCTAAAGTAGCATAAAATTAATGGCTCGTTACATCTTTGAGGAACGACATTTATCGGTACAAAAATGAACTATTGCCTGTTTAATGTTAATGTTTATTACTACGTGAGTTGCTAAGCAATAATCTTAACCAGGAGCGGATTAAGGGCGGAGACAATGGAACCCAGGCTCCAGGGCCCCCAAATTCAGGGGTCCCCCAAAATCCCTCTCTTTAATACTAAAATATAGCAATCAACTTATTATATTATAGGCTTCAGACCCATGCTATTTTTTTTCCCGCTCACTACGCTTGCAGTATCGCTGGAGTTAAGTCTTCTTCCACCAGCGTCTTCACGATACTTATTTTGTGACGGAGTGAGTTATTTTGGGCCTTATTACAAACCAAATTATCAGCTTCTGGTAATTCCTTTGAAATATGTCTGTCATTACTTAGAGCAAAGCTAGGAGGTTTTCCAAATCTCCTTTACTCTAGTAGTGTTTTTATTAGTGGTGGGCACAAAAACCGGTTTTTCGGTTTTCGGTTTTTCACCGAAACCGGTTTCGGTTTTCTCCAAAACCGGTTCGGTTTTTTACCTGGTCCGGTTTCGGTTTTCTTCAAAACCGATTCCGTTTTTTTTAAAAAATTTGTTCTATTTCTGCCCAGAATGGTGTTTCGTTGTTCTCCGGAAACCGAATCCATTTCCACAGAAATAGTTTTATGTGTTTTCGAAAAGTTTTCACCGAAACCAGTTTCGGTGAAGACCGAACCGGTTATGGAGAAAACCGAAACCGGTTTCGGCGAAAAACCGAACCGGTTTTGGAGAAAACCGAACTGTCGGTTTTTCGGGTTTCGGTTTTTATAAAAACCGGTTTTGCCCATCCCTAGTTTTTATAGGGGTTGATGACCATTTTGGTTTGTATTTGGCATTTATGTATTACACTGCAGTATATGAGCATTTAACTGTTAATAATAAATGTAGTTAAACTAATTATTGTAAACTTGGAGCGCATTAAAATATTACAGCATAGTTCTCGGTGTTTCGATAAGCCTATGATGCTGTAGAAAGCAGCAAAGAAAATTTATGTACTAGGATTACTTGTAACATAGGGCCCCCTTGAAATAGTCGGCTCCAGGGCCCCAAAAGCTTTAATACGCCCCTGGTCTTAACATAATATGTATGTCAGTTTTAAGATAATCACACAGCACAAAATACAAGGATAACTATCTGCTATAGACAGTGGCTGATCTAATCCGGGACTGGGGTGCCTAGGATCCCCTCCAGTTTTTTGAGTGATTAAAATAATTGAAGCTATTATTTAGGCCTATATATTTTTTAAAGTTTATAGTAAACTCATAATGTATACCTATCATAGTCTGAGATCTGGCTGCCACCCCAGTTTTTATCTTCTAGGTCTGCCACTGGCTGTAGATCTGTTTCAGCACTTAATTCAGCGGCGTAAATACACTAGTTGTCGCCCGGGGCAAGAACTCGCCTTAGCACACCTCTGACCAACTAGACCAAAACGCTCCCCCAAATATTTACGCAATTTTGCGCCCTCCCAATCCGACGCCCGGAGCACAAGCGCCGTCCCTTACGTCACTGATTGAATTCGCATAGTTTGAAAGTCTGCCGCAGTTTCACGACTGTAAAACGAAATGCAGTTGTCTTTGTAAGTGCAACACGAGTACAATATCGTTTGTTGTAAATTTCCGGTAAGCTTTCCGAAGGGACACGAATTCCAATACGTGATGTAAACAAAAGCGATCATTAACGCATCAAATTCATCTGGATATAACTTTCAAAACTCCTTGCAATGTAGAATATGAAAGAGAAGGTTTACTGCTGCAATGCATTAGCTGCCAGTATACAAGGGTTATTCAGAAAGAATCATCCAAGTCCACTACTCGGCCAATTATACTGCAAACATTCTGAACTATTTATCATTAATGCACTGATGTTTAAGCTATAGAATGTCACTTGTTTCACCTTCCTATCTCTTCTCGTTCCAGAGTAATAGAGCAATCCATGGCATCCAATGGTGACGTCCGGTTGAAATGTGGGCTGTCATTGAATTTCTGACTACGGAAGGTTCTGTAATCAGGAATATTCATCACCGGCGACGAGTTGTGAATACATGTTTACCAAACATCAGTCGATTGGAGTACCGCCACACGTCCTCTCCTCCACCAAAGAGTTCAAAGTTGTCCCATCTGCTGGCAAAGTATTGTTGACATTCTGCCTTATCCTGCTTATAGTCTGGATCTTGCACCCTGTAGCTATTGGTTCTTCGCCAAACTTAAGGATCACCTTAAGAGTCTTCATCCCGGCGAAATTAAAATACCGCTAATTTTACAGTAATTATGTGATATCTTCAAATAGATAAAAGATAATCGAAATGTGGAACAAGAGCGCCCAAGACAATATTATTTTACATGAGAAACCGTTATCACGACTCACTTATCTGCTTTCGATTTCGAGTCATTTTGAAAATCGGCATTTATTTTCGCGTTTCTAAACAGCTGAAAACGGAAAGCCACTAGGTGACTTGTGATAACGGTACCTCACGCAAAATAATATTGTCTAGGGCGCTCTTGTTCCATATTTCAATTATGTTTTTATCTATTTGAAGATATCACATAATTACTGTAAAATTAGCGGTATTTTAATTTCGCCGGGATGAAGACTCTTAAGGGCCAACGCTATAGTTGTGACGCGGAGGTGCAAGCAGTAGTTCAGCAATAGTGTCGCCAGCAGCCACTACAGTTCTTAGCCAACGGCATGAAAAATTTTGTTTCACGTTGGGGCAAGTGTGTTGCCCGTAATGGGGACTGTGTTGGTGCGGACTGTGTTGCCACCACTTGTAGCTGACATTGCAAGCTTTTCACTGACACTTGTATAGGTGCTATCTGTCAAACACAAATAAAGTATCACCGCCGCCTTCCCCCCGAGTCATTACTTTCTGAATCATCCTCGTAGATATGAAAGCAATAAACAGTTCTGCCGTCTCTATGGTTTGACAAATTTTCTGTCTTTTACCCACTTGAGTTTATTAACCTCCCGAAACTTACGATAGTAAAAAAAAAAAATGTACGGAAAGAATATATTTAGAAATAAACATCACGTAGGTCTTCATCATACAACAGTAGCTTCAGTCTCGAATGCCCTTAATTGGATCTGAAATTCCAATTAAACAATTAATCTGTTCAGCGACTTGGAGTCAATTTCTGGGATATCCAGAAGCAGACATCAGCACGAATTGAAAAGAAGTACTATTACCGATAGTAACTTACTGATCCTAACTAAATTTCTGCATAACACTTTCCATTAGAGAGCAAAAACTAGTGCAGACGCAGAATAGTCTGACAAATTGAAAACTAATTCACTTTTCTTGCTTTAAATGGTTTCCTAAGACGTTCTGGACTATTATTATCCTAGCACATGCCCCAATAATTGCGTACAGATTGATAATATGCGTGCAAACTTCTGTGCTTCCCCTGATGCATCTACGGTAAATACGCTTCCTGACGTACGAAATTAACACTAATGTACAAAAAACATAAACAATGTTCTGCTAGGTGGTTACTAAAACAGACAAAGCCATTGAAACGACTCAGGGCATGAATGCAGCTAGGGGCGCGCGTGAGTGCGAAACTGCTTCTGTAGGGATCAACACATCAGCGATAGTGGATGTATGCATAAACGCGTGCTAGATGACCACTGAAAGCGAGAACGATATCTAACAGAGTTAAGGCATGAGCGTAGTAGGAGGGCTCGTGCAGAGTCCGGCAATGCTTCTGTAGGAAGCAAGCGCGTTAGCGACGGTGGGTATATGCATTAATGAGGAAAGTGAAAAAAAACACTGACTTGTGGTAGATGACCACTAAAGGTAAGAATGTTATCTAACGAAGTCAAGGCATGACTGTGACAGGGAGCGCGCGTATGTGTGCAGAGGTGCTTCTGAAGGACTGGATCCAGTTTCTACTTTGTATTCTTATTTCTGCGAGATCCATCTTAATATTGTCTCCCCATCTAAGCCTAGGTGCCTAATGTTCGTTTTCAGATTAGTCTTCCAGTTAAGATTTTGAAAGCGTTTCTACTTTCTTCCATCCTGGCTACATGACTTGCCCACATCAGCCTCCTAGACTTATGACCGTAACAATGTTTGGTAAACCATTTAAGTTATGTAGTTCCTCGTTATGAAGTTTCCGCCATTTCCCATTCCCATTACTCTTGGGCCCGAATATTCGTCTCAGAACCTTTGTCGCAAATACTTTCAGTCTGTTCTTCCCTCAGAGTAAGTGACCATGTTTCATAACCATATAAAACAACAGGCATGATTATCGTTTTATATACATTTTAAGCTTCAAATACCTCGACAGAATTCTCGACGACAAGAAATTTTGAACTGAATAATAACATGAATTCCCTGCTTCCAGTCGATATTTAATTTCTTCGTGAATATGTCGTGTTCTTTCGGCTGTTATTATTGATCCTAGCTATTTGAAAGTACCCACTTTATCAAAAGTATTATTCGATATTTTAACGCATCCAAAATTTGCCGTATTACGACCCCGGCAAACTTCCATGTATTTAGTTTCCTCTGCATTTTCTTCTAAACCCATGTCCCTGCAAGCGTTTAATAAGATCTCTGCATTTCCTTCTATTGTTCTCATATCATCCCCTATTAAATTTACATCATCGGCATACGCCATAACCTGATACCATTCAACTCTAGGCCCTGGTTGCTGTCTTTGATTTTCCTTATAGCGTATTCCAGGGCAAAGTTGAATAATAATGGCGACAACGCATCTTCTTGTTTCAGGTCATTTTCGACGTGAAAGCTCGTGGCCAAAAATTTCCTACCTGAATTTTACTTTGAGATTCATTTAAACATATCTTAATTAATCTAATTAGCTTTTTCTGGTATTCTAAATTCTGTAAGAATATTGTACCCTATTTCACACCTAACCGAGTCATAAGACTTTCTAAAATCAATAAATACGTAGCTGATGTACCAGCGTATTGTATTCCCACTTCTAAATCCGCACTGATAATCTCCAATAATTTTATCTGCGTATGAGGTCAATCTTGCTAATAAAATGTTTTAAAGAATTTTTAGGATGTTGTCAGAAGAGAAATGCCTCGATAATTATTACGACCAGCTTTGCCGCCTTTCTTGTGAATTGGAATAATGATTGATTCTGTCCACTCTTGTGGCAATTCCTCCTTGTTCCAGATAAGAGAATGAGTTTGTGTATCTTGTTTCACAATGTTTTCCATCCAGCTAAAATTAACTCAGCTGGAATTTCGTCTACGCCCGGGGATTTGTGTTTCTTTAATTTCTCTAGTAACTCTATATTTGTAACCATAAAGTTCAGGTTTCCTAGATCATGCAGAAATACTCCACCAATGAAAATTAATATGTTGTGCAGTCGTCTTTTGATATGCAACCCATTCATTTTGGCCCTTCTAATGGGTTGAAATTAATAGAATTATACTTGTAAACAGAAAATACATTGGTTTCCTACATTGTGCAGAAATTGTTCGCCACTGGTAAGAAAGATCCTACACAATCCTCTTTCATATGCACTCACTCGTTTTAACCTTAAAACTTTCCATTATAGGGACTAACGTAATGCTATATGTATAAGAAGTACCGTTATACATATATGACAAATATTCTTACCGCACAGAAAGTGGAAGTTTTAGGTTTATCTCTATTTATTAACAAAAACTCTTGGGATGTTACAGAACTGCAAATAGTATGTATATTACACTTTAAGCATATAAGAGATGTGGATTTGGGAGATATAACATCTTTCTAAGAAAGCTCTTGAAAAGATTTTAAAAATATATTCATCACACCTGCCATCTCTTTCCCCCTTTTGATAGTTTAGTTTCTTTTTTAAATCTGAAACAATGTGTAACGTTCTAAATCTATTGGAAATTCGTTTTCACTCCATGAATATAATAACAATAAAATATGTGTGTATTGCTTGGTAACCTATTCAAAAGTACACTTTTCGTTTGGGAAGGAAAATATATATTTTTCTTTCTTCTTTTTCCAGCTAAATTATTCCTTTCTTTATTTTCGTTTATCAAATTTTCTTATTTTTTCTTTATCTACTTCTTAAGAGAGTTTGACTTGTAGATGAATTCAATATAGAAAGACAGAAAAGATTAGAACAAAAAAGGTACAGCAAATTGAAAGCAGGAAAAGAATAGGAAATTGTTAGAAGTTCACTGATGCATAAACAATACGTTTTGTAGTCGCGAGAAAAAATGACTTGGTTCAACAAAAAATATATCTTTCTTTCTTTAAGGTAGGTAAGTATAAAAGGTTAATTTGGTCACCGATTTTCAAAGTAAACTTTACCCTATGAAAAGCCATCACCATTGGAATACAAGTATTATAGACTATCGCCCAACATCGCAGTTTCCACTACTACAAATTACGCTTGCCATCCTGCAAAGAAATTTCGTTTTCATTTCTCGTTGCAGATTTTCTATAAACAAGTGCTAGCACAGTTTAAACGTCATTGAAAAACATTGCAAATATGAATACGTTCATTAGACTGTTAAGGCTTTCGTCAAGTGTGTCAACACGGATTCTCACTTTCTCCTTCATATCGTGATAAAAAACTAAAATGTTTTCTGCTTCACATCGTGATGAAACTAAAATGTTTTCTGTTTCATATCGCGACAAAACTAAAACGTTTTCTGCTTCATATCGTGATAAAATTAAAAAGTTTTCTGCTTCATATCGTAACAAAACTAAATATTTTCTGCTTCATATCGCAACAAAACTAAAATGTTTTCTGCTTCATAACGTGATAAAACTAAAATATTTTCTGCTTCATATCGTGATAAAACTAAAATGTTTTCTGCTTCATATCGTGATAAAACTAAAATGTTTTCTGCTTCATATCGTGATAAAACTAAAATGTTTTCTGCTTCATATCGTGATAAAACTAAAATGTTTTCTGCTTCATATCGTGATAGAATTAAAATGTTTTCTGCTTCATATCGTGATAGAATTAAAATGTTTTCTGCTTCATATCGTGATAAAACTAAAATGTTTTCTGCTTCATATCGTGATAAAACTAAAATGTTTTCTGCTTCATATCGTGATAAAACTAAAATGTTTTCTGCTTCATATCGTGATAAAACTAAAATATTTTCTGCTTCATATCGTGATAAAACTAAAATGTTTTCTGCTTCATATCGTGATAAAACTAAAATGTTTTCTGCTTCATATCGTGATAAAACTAAAATGTTTTCTGCTTCATATCGTGATAAAACTAAAATGTTTTCTGCTTCATATCGTGATAAAACTAAAATGTTTTCTGCTTCATATCGTGATAAAACTAAAATGTTTTCTGCTTCATATCGTGATAAAACTAAAATGTTTTCTGCTTCATATCGTGATAAAACTAAAATGTTTTCTGCTTCATATCGTGATAAAACTAAAATGTTTTCTGCTTCATATCGTGATAAAACTAAAATGTTTTCTGCTTCATATCGTGATAGAATTAAAATGTTTTCTGTTTCATATCGTGATAGAATTAAAATGTTTTGTGCTTCATATCGTGATAGAATTAAAATATTTTCTGCTTCATATCGTGACAAAACTAAAACATTTTCTGCTTCGTATCGTGATAAAACTAAAATGTTTTCTGTTTCATATCGTGATAAAACTAAAATGTTTTCTGCTTCATATCGTGATAAAACTAAAATGTTTTCTGATTCATATCGTGATAAAACTAAAATGTTTTCTGCTTCATATCGTGATAAAACTAAAATGTTTTCTGCTTCATATCGTGATAAAACTAAAATGTCTTCTGCTTCATATTGTGATAAAACTAAAATTTTTTTGCTTCATATCGCGACAAAACTAAAATTCTTCTGCTTCATATCGCGACAAAACTAAAATGTTTTCTGCTTCAAATCGCTACAAAACTAAAATGTATGAGTGAACGCTATGTTCATTTCAATCTGCATTATGTTCTTGTTGGCTTCGTAGAAAGGAGAGACGCCTTTCCGATAGATTTGGGTAATAGTGGATTCCTGGAAGGAGTGGACATTTCTTTTTCAGAATCTTTTCTAAGATACTTCCAACTTCCCCTTGTAAGCAAATCCGGCGGCAATTACAATCCCTTCCACGAAACATTCTCTGTTTTGGAGGTAAAGTCAGTACGTTTTTTGCCAGTCCCCAGCCGTAGCGGATTACAATTTTGCCGTTCCTAGTAATCGAAGTTACCTCTTCCTCGTTCACAATCTTAATGCTACCTACTAAAATAATTATCAGTCAGCATATACAGCTAATTAAATGTATTTACTTACTACTTTTTCCCATATCAAAGTAGCTTTACATTAAAAGTGTAAAGTTAACAGCACTACAAACAAATTCAAGAGCAAACTCTCAAAGCACCTAATCAAAATAAATTCTGTCTTCTAATTCCCTTTCAATTGACAAAATTGCCACGTTAGTCATATCGTCTGGCTCATACAGGATTTTAAATCATTCTTCGAAACAATAACTTTAACTTAGAGAAGCTGCATTCACAACTTAAACCCTAATTCCAATCGTTAAAACAATATGTAATATACGACAATATTTGGAACCGAAATATGGAAGTAAAACTATTAGATAAATTGTAAAACTTCAAGAGGACCCTTGTCCATAATATCTTCTTCTTCTAATTCGGAAATGAAGTTTTTCAAACTTCTCCTGTCCAGTGAAAATTCTACTTTGTTGACGTCATCAGGTACATTATCCAGTTAATACTAGTACTTGTAATATTCAGGATTCAAAAGCTTAGATAGTGCTAAGAAGGCAAATTGCTTATCTAGTTCATGAAGTTGCTGGAATCATGTACAAATCTCTTGAGTGATTTTATCGAGGAACGTGGGCGTTCATCTCCTCAGTTCCTATTCGTGTGAACTTCAGTGTCTACAAATCCATCACCGTGAATTCGCTTCTCTTTTCCTGTTCTCGCTGTCCAGCTCCCTACATCCTTGGCAAGACTCATCGGATACTTGAATCTATCATTCACACGGCTGTCTTTGTTCTTCAGTAAGTAAGATTCTACTACACTAATATATGCCACAATCGTCAACACTCAAGTGTTTTGTTTACAAGTACAGCTGTCTGTCATTAATATCCCCAAATACTTCATTCCAGAACCCGAGACAGCACAAAAATGTTAACTGCATTGCAGTGCGCAATAAGGGGGCAGAGGATCGTGTTGGAACGTTTTCTGTTGGATTTGTGGAAAGCTGTTTCAACATTTCTAGGATCGGAGGAAGTAATTGTTCATAAACTTAATCGCATCGTATTGTGCACTCCAAGTTTCAATTAAGCAGTTCAAACTATTTCCTGTAACGGCAGTAGACCGGCTCATCTATGGGATAACGAGGAGGAAAAAACACGCTCCAATGTTCCAAAAATATTGTAGAATCAACCATGTCAGAGGTAGCGGGTACACATTGATTCTAGTAGTCTACTACCTCCACGCTTACTTGCATGCATGGAGAGCATGCCCGCGACCCTTCGGGCGGGTTCCGCCAAACAAGGCTCCCCACTCGTAGTTGCTAATACTGGTCTTTAGACCTCATGCACTTGATGCACCGCCAGGATTTGTTCGATCGCCTAAACGATGTAACCTCCATTCTCTGAGGGAGTAAGATACGCCCACTACGCGGCCGGACTGAAGTCCTGAGAGTTCACCAGTTAACCTACTGATGAAGGCAGACTGCTAAGGAGCCAGTCCTACCATGCTTAGCAGGCATGGCGCCCGAGCGTTATAGAGCAAGCTCACCTCCCGGCCGTGCTCGTCGTTACCCAGATTTCTGGGATTGGCTCCCATAAGCTACCGAGTCCCACGGTATGACCACAGCCCAGCAGAGTCCAACCCAAATCCGTCGCCCCAAGCAATGCCTGAGGGGGATTGTTCAATCCCGGCCCTGCCTATCTCTATCGTTCAACTGGCAACCACCTTGTTGTGTAGAGGCACCACGCACACGTCGAGATACTCCCGTATTTCATCCCGGACCCAATGGTACGTGTTAAGTCTCCATTTCAGTTTGGTGCCGGCCCATATCCTACAGAGTTTCCTCCCTTCCGCGGGATCAGAACCGTTACCCAGATTCCTGGGATTGGCCTGTCCCCCACCTTCGTTCAGTCATCCGGCAGGCAGGAATCCGACACTTCCCCTCCCAGTATTGTCATCCAAGCAATACGAGACTTCCTCTAATTACGGTAGAGGTACACCGTACATTACCAGAGCCGGTGACTGATGTTCACTGTTTGCTCAAGGCAGACATTGTCATTTGGGAACCGTGTCTCCCTAGGGAGCCGTGTCTCCCCTGGTAGGCCCGCCCAAACAATACGAGGCTACCTATCTTTAATGTGTTTAGGTACCACGTACGTTGTAACAATGCTACTTGTCCGACCCAATGATAAGTGTAAACCACCATTAGAAGGGACACCCACACCCTTCCTCGGTAGGGTCGTTCAAGCAATACAAAACTACTTCTAATTACGGCAGAGGTACCCCGTACATTACCAGACCCAATGACTGATGTAGACTGTCTACCTTTAAAAATAATGGCCATTTGGGAGCGGCGGCTCCCTAGTAGGGTCGTGGCTCCTGCACCCAGCAGCTGGGACGTAGGAGTAACCCCACTCCCTCAGCGCTCCTGAGGTACGAGTGTGCGTTAGGATACTAGGTATCCTATCTCGGACCCAAGAGCACGCAATACACGCTCTTGGAGGGCAGTACCTACATCATGCTCCCGGTAGGGCGTTGGATCCGCCCACACTTTGGGCACATCAACTACCTCTGTTTCATACGTGTTGAGGTACCACGTAGCCTTATCTCCCGGGCCCAAGAGCATGGCCTAGTTGCCCATTTTGGTGGATAGCCGAAGCCTCACCTCCGCCCGTAGGGGCGGCAGTCAAAGACTACCTACCTTGCTGAGGACGTGACGAGGTCACACGTGCTCTCCCGGCTCCGAGTTAGTCGCCCATTTCGGAGGATAGCCAAGACCTCACCTCCGCCGATCGGTTGTTGACCCTGCATGCCACCCGCTGTCATATGGCAGTTAAGGTACAGAGGCGCGCCAGGCACAAGATCCGCTATCTCCCCCGCAGAACTTCCAGGCTGCAAGCAAGATGCAAGCCCGGTAAAGAAATAGGGGTCCCTCCTCCTTTCTCAGCACGGGCTTGGAACCAGCCCCGGCCAAATTCAGAGGATGATTCCCTCATGCTATGAACACGCTTTAGGATTTGCCTATTTGATGGACTCCTGTATATACATCTGCCATCACAGCAGCATTCTTGTACTTCCAATAAGTCTTTCTTTATCTTGCCCCCAATCAATGTCGTGAGATTTTCAGGGGGAGATCAGGGGGAGATTCCAGAATTCCACTTTTGTGCATTCCTTTTTCACATATCGTAATACTTGACTAATTTGGAAAAGTATTGGGAAACGTCGGGCGTATTGTCAAAAATAATAGAGGAAAGCTTCGCTTTCTTAACTTCCTGAATAATCTTGCTCCACACTTGCTTCCACAATACGACAACACATTCATTTTGAATGTTCGGTGACAACCAGAAAACTCTTATTCTTAATGTTGACCGTTTGTGAGATCTTCACGCATGACGGGATCGCATTTTTGCAACAGACTTACTTAGTAAATAACTAGTTGTATAGCCTATGGAACCCGGAGGTTCAATGCCGTTTTCACAAAAGCTCTTCATTGGCTTTTGTCCTTAGCCAACTGGATCCAGTTTCTACTTTATATTCATATTTCTGCAAGATTCATCTTAATATAGTTCTCGCATCTGCGCCTATGTCTTCCTAATGGTCGTTTTCCGATTGGATTTCCCGTCAAAACTTTGAAATTGTCCCTATTTCTTCCATTCTGGCTACATGATCTGCCCACATGAGCCTCCTATACTTGACGACCTTAACAATGTTTGGTAAACGGTATAAATTAACGCAGTTCCTCGTAATGAAGTTTCCGCCATTCCCCATTTCCGTATCTCTTGTGTTCGAATATTCGTCTCAGGATCTTATTCTCAAGAACAAAACAGCTTCAAAAGATTTCCTCGGTTTCAGCGGCTGAAAACTTTTTCAATACTTACCCAATGTCCTCGAAATTTCAGTTTGTTTTGCCAGTATCCTGAATGCGTCGAGTGATTGTGTAGTGACTCATTCGTGTAAGAATATCCCTCTACAACCTCTCTTCTCTTGCAATAAGTTTCATTGTTGATTGTGTTTTGTCGGTTAATTCGGATTCCCAAAGATTTTCATCGCTCAAAGTTGTCGAGATCTGCTGCACTGGACTCATGATCCGCCATTTTCAAATTTAACTTTCGCTGCTAACTGAAATCGTCTATTGAGCAGAACGCAGATATAGCGGCACTTACGAGTAGTAACAATTAGCAGCAAAATATAACTTAATTTGAAGGACAGTAAATCATCTGATAGATTGTATAACACAAACACCGGTTCGTTCTTCAATAAGTTCGTGTTAATAATACAATGAATGTTTCTTACAATTTCACAATTAGAATAAAATGTGCATCAAAAACACTACAGTCTTGTAGCTATAGGCTAAACACACACTCAGCAGTGTTCGTAGGTTTTGTTAAGAAAATTCCCCTCGACGGGCACAAAAATTCCCTTTTCTTATCAAATTTCCCCTAGTTTGTTAAATGTCCAATTCCTATGACAGAGTTGTGTAATAAGATTAATTTAGCTACATTAAAAGAAGTGCCAACTACATTTATTTTGTTCGTTTGCTTTCTGCTTCTATTATTTTTGCTTTTTACAAAAAAAAAATAATAAATAATACACCGTAAACAACGAGTGCAATTTATGCTACCTGAAACAGACACACACACACACACACACACATGCGCGCGCGAACTAGTGCTGTTGTATTAGTATATTTCCGAAGAACAAAGAAAAATGTTAACATTTATATCGGTCAACCACTCAGCGTCAGAATCTTCCTGGATTTTTACGTTTTATTGAAAAAAAATCCCTTTTTTTCCTTTTACTAAATTTACGTATGAAATTTCCCTAGATTAGGGAAATTTCCCTCAAACTACGAACACGGCACAGACAACTATTCTACACAGTTTCAAGTATCTATTATACTTGTTTCTTCTTCTTTTACGGGCCATTTTTTAAAACAAAATCTAACAACTTAAGGTATTTAGCATTGAACATCATACATGAGCGAGAATCTCTGTATTTGGAAGAGTTATGGTAAAAAACGATTCAGGAGTTAATTTTCTTGTATTACCTTTCGTTGAATCTCCTCGACGAGTAAAATTGGCGATATCGCAATCCATATGTTGAACTACACTATCTATAATAGTTTTTACTCTATGACGATTAATGTTAAAACCGGAAATGGTTAATTTATACCACTTCCGATTTGAATATGACCTCCATTAAGGAACTAGATTCCTCACTTGTGACTCTATATATGCTGCCCAAAATTGACGTAATTAACCAAATTAGTTCTTGACTTTTTTTCCTGAGGCACAGAGTAAATTATAAAACTTTTAGCAAAGTCTTTAAAAGTAGTTTTGGTTCATGGGAGCCGATTCCCAATAAGAAATCCTTGAAATTCGAACTCGTTACCGGGTTTCGAACTATAAATTCACATCTCATATAGCTTCGCTGCTGAAACAGGACGCTCAACTTCAACAACAACAATCAATTTTATTGAGTAACTGAATAACACTTTTTTTTTGTTTCTTTTGAAATTCCCTACAGCACTGAGCGTTGATCACGTGGAAACTAAGTGAGATTGAAATTTTATTTTGTAACAAGTTTCGAGAGCTGAAGAAGTTTTCTGTATATCAAGGACGAAGCGCTTTTACATCTTCCATCCGTCGGCAACGTGAAAAAGAAATACGGATCGATTCTCTGTGTTGGAGAACGTAACACATCCTCAGGGCAAAGAAGAGGACAGACAACCTGTTGCATCTTTTCGCAGCAATTTCACCTGTGCGTTGTGTGTCGCACGTTCGCTCACTAGATGGCACCTGTGTCGTTTCTCTTATATCTGTCGACACTCGTCGGCGCAAATAGATATTGCGGGCACGTACTTGCTACATAGACATTTCCTTTAAGAGAGTTGAGAGTTCCCGTTTACTGAATAAACGACAGTGTTCTGAGCGAGAAATACAAGGAGTTAACATGCTTTCTTTATTACCTTGCGTTTTCTTGCAAAGGTTATGCCGTCTCTTTGGTAGTACACTTACTAATATTGTGTACTTTCCACGGGTGTCCGAATAATCAGAAAGTTGTATACGAGGATTAATACATTAGGAAGCTTTCTTTTCTTTGCTTCCAGTAATATAACGCTAGAAGCTTTGGTAGGTATGCGTAGAAAGTTTTCAAAATATAGAATATACTTTCCCCTGTTGTATGTAAATTCTATCATAAATTTAAAGTAAGCATTCGTTGAACTATAAAAAATAAATAAAAATAGACATATTTCTAACAGTGACATATACTTCTAACGGTGACACAATACTCCTAACAGTGACACAATACTCCTAACAGTGTCACAAAACTTCTATCAGTGACGCAATACTCCTATCAGTAATACAATACTCCTATTAGTGATACAATACTTCTAATAGTGACACACTACTCCTAACAATGACACACATACACCTAAGAGTGACACAATACCCCTAACAGTGACACAATACTTCTAACAGTGACACAATACTCCTAAAAGTAACACACATATTCCTAACAGTGACATACGTACACCTAACAGTGACACACATACTCTTAACTGTGACACAATACTCGTATCAGTGATAGGGGGCGCGGTGGCTCAGTGGTAGAGCGTTCATCTTCGGTGCTTGGGGTCTCTGGTTCGATCCCAGCTCGCGCCGTGTGGACTTTGAGGTGGACAAACACCGTGCTCGTGGGTTTTCTCGGGATTCTCCCGTTTCCTCCCACTTTCTTCATTCCACCATTTCATTCATTTCTCATAATCACCGTCTCCTTTAGCCTAACCGGCATAGCCGTAGGACGTAAAACTTAAAGATTTCATTTTTTTCGTATCAGTGATACTCTTAACAGTGAAATAATTTCCCTATCAGTGATGCAATACTTCTAACAGTGACACAATACACCTAACAGTGATATACACACCTCTAACAGTGACACATACTCTTAACTGTGACACAATACTCCTTTCAGTGATACACTACTCTTAACAGTGAAATAATTCTCCTATTATTGATACAATACTTCTAACAGTGACACAATACTCCTATCAGTGACACACATACATCTAAGAGTGACACAATACCTCTAACTGTGACTCAATATTCCAAATTGTGTCACAATAGTCCTAACAATGCCACAATACTTCTATCAGTGATATACATACTTCTAACAGCGATGCGCATAATCCTAGCTGACACACATACTCCTAACAGTGACACAATACTTTTAACAGCAATACAAAAATTTAAAATTTATAAAATTTATAAATTTATATTTTTATAAAATTTATAAAATTTAAAATTTTAAACAAAATGTCTAGAACTTTGGAAACTTTCCAAGGGGTTCTTTCAAAAATGTTAGTTAACATGTCTCACCCTGCCATAACGGACAGGCATAAAGTGAGAGATTCTCTGTCGCTAACCCGCTCCCTTTTTTTTTTTTTTTTTTTTTATCGCTTCAGCAAGCTGTTCCATAACTTAATTAAGAGAGGTCGCTGAGTCTAGGAGTAAAATGAATCGATCAATTTTCTCCGCAGCTGGGATTCTTGATTCTTCTAATTGACCAGTTTCCGGCGCTGTGGTCGACGTGAGGTGATTGCTTTCACAATGTCCACGTCGTCCGTCCTCCCAAACCCCTTTCCCCGACATTAGTTTCCACGCCCACAACCAAGCACAATACAAAGAAACGTTTGCTTAAGTTTACGGGGGCAATGCCTTTTAGCATGTGAAACAGGTGAAATAATATCAATAGACTTCACAAAGCATTAGACATTTACAAAAGAGAAAATTGATTTTGACGGAATCCATACTGTAGCACATATATTATAATTACGCTCAATCCTAGCCATAGGAGCTAAATACACGGTTCTGATTGGTTGAAGTTATCAGTTTCTCACCACGTAGCATACATATAGCACAAATCAAACGCCAACTGCCGTCGATCCTCGTGGCCAAACATGCTACGGCATGGGCTAGTAATAAAATAAGCTGGGTTCAAACCCAGCCCAATGGAAATTTTTTTAAAAAATATATTTTAAAAATTTAATAACAGTTTTATTATTAAAATAAAATAAAAATAATAATTATTTGTCCTTGTATGTAATATATAATACATAAAAAGGAATATACTAATGGTGCAAAACAGCTGAGCGAGCGTCAGCGAGCGAAGGGCATTATCAGCGCCATAGGGCTCGTTTTGTTCCGCCTTTATAATAATACCACGTGACAATACGTCACACTTGGGTAGTGCAACTTCGATGTAAATCTACCCTCACCCGCTACGTTGTGACCAACTTTAAACAGTTGACTAGGGCAGAGAATGACAAAAATGTACGTACCGTACCAAAGTCAACGATGTTAAATATAGATGTCAGCCATCACTAATTCTATAAAACACTTCCCTATTTCCAGGATCTTAAAACAATTTCGAACAGCTATGCATAGAAGAGGATAAATTTAGGAAATAAACCTAAAATCTCCAGATTAGGTACATTCTGTTGTATAAATGACCTCAAAATATACAGTGAGCCAAAAAGTTTTCCGGACTGATTTCATAAACTGAAAAGTATTAATCGCATGAAGGCAATGGTGTTTGTTGTGTGTTCTTCAATTGTATAACCGTCATCGCTTTAATAAGCAGCACGTGTTATTTATTTTTCTCAGGAAGAAATTCAACTTCAGGAATTGGAAGTTTTATATCTGAAGGGGGGCGGGAACACTCAGTACCCAGACTATGATAAGTATATATAAACTTCCAAAAACTATATAATAAGAGCTAAAATTATTTTTGTTACTCAAAATACTGAGGGGCCTGGGCCCCCCAGCATCGGGTTAAATCCGCCACTCCAAGTAAGGTTGATGGTCTATGATATATATATATATATATAGGCCTATATATAGTTTTCTGTTTTTTAGTTATCAGCGAATTGAAATGTTAATTATGAGAAAATATTGGTTAAACTGCAAGAAATATTTGAAGATATTCAGCAACAAACTAAGCCGAAATATTAAAAATGAAACTGATTAGCGGGAATATTCGTTCAAAGCTGTGAAAAAGGTGGTTTTTATTCTGGAGAAAAACCGATGTTTGCACACATTGTCGCTAGCTGATTGTTTCCTTTTTGGCCATATTTATCACCGAAATATCGTTTTAAAAAAATCCCTGAATTTTGGTCACTATTTTCCAACAATCCATCCATTAAAATCTGTTGTCAAAATATTTTTAAAAAAGTGCTAGGGATGAGATATTGAAACACCGTCTTTGAGAGGCCGACTGGGTATGGAGTTTCGTTCACGTTAGTTCCGCGGCAAAGCGTTTCGGAGACAAAGGCCGTTGTTCAATTTGAAGGTGGCAAAACAGGAAAGTGTCTGTTGAATGACAATACAGTCGAATAGGGGTAGCAAATATATTTTATCAGCCTATCGGCAATTTGCATGTTATAAAACACCATTATTCTTCACCTTCTCCATAATAAGTGTCCTTATCTTGCAAAATGCGTACATTTTGACTTGACCACTGTGCTGGACAGCCAAGAACTCCCCCCCCCCCCGATACCAAAAATGAAGCGTCTGTCTCAAAAAATAGTTACTTCAAACCTTTTGCAAAATCTGTTCAATTTTGAACTTTAAACGCTCGTAATTCGAACACGCTTCCGATCGAGAATTCTCCGTTTGCGTAATTGTTTCACATATAAAAATGAGTCGATTTAGTATCAAAATAAGATCAGAGTAGTACCTCGCAACCTTCCCTAGTCATTGTTTCGAACACCATATTATGAGTTTTCTACTTTCTATTTTTAATTCCTTCCAGTGTTTCGAACACCATATTACGAGTTTTCTTCTTTCCATTTTTAATTCCTTCCAGTGTTTCGAACACCATATTATAAGTTTTCTACTTTCTATTTTTATTTCCTTCCAGTGTTTCAAACACCATATTATGAGTTTTCTACTTTCTATTGTTAATTCCTTCCAGTGTTTCAAACACCATATTATGAGTTTTCTTCTTTCTATTGTTAATTCCTTCTAGTGTTTCAAACAACATATGAGTTTCTTCTTTCTATTGTTAATTCCTTCCAGTGTTTCGAACACCATATTATGAGTTTTCTTCTTTCTATTGTTAATCCTTCAGTGTTTCGAACACCATATTATGAGTTTTCTTCTTTCTATTGTTAATTTCTTCCAGTGCTTCGAACAACATATTATAAGTTTTCTTCTGTGTATTGTTAATTACTTCCGATGTTTTGAACGCCATACTATGAATTTTCTTCTGCGTACTGCTAATTCCTTCTGGTGTTTCGAACACCATATTATGATTTTTTTGTATGTACTGTTAATTTCTTTCGGTATAAGAAAGTAACAATAATAATAACAACTCTATGATTTGTTTAAAATACATTATACTGTGTGTCACATATATTGTTTTTACTATGAAATTAAGTAAAAAGTAAAGTTTCGTGAACAAAAAAGTGGTCAAGAACTTTTGTTTTAAAAAATAAAAACTGAACTATAGTAACAAATAATGGAGAGATTTTCTCGATTCCGTTACCGAAAAGATATATATAAAAAAAAGAGAAGAATAATGTTGAGTGTTTGTCATCTGCAAATCCTCCCACAAAAGAGAAATATTTTCTCCCATTTTTTGCGTTCATTTTCAGGAAATCGGTCAAAAGAAAACAGCAGTCGGCTTTATTCCCTGGATCATCAGAAAGGAAGATAAAAAAATATAATAAAAAAAGCAAACCGAAACGAAATCTACCGCTTACAACCTTCAGAAAAGAATCGTTTTAAAGGGAAAGGATAGTTTAGAGGTAAAAGAGATACGGAATATAACAACACATTGAAGGTTGTGCACATAAAGGAATATATTTTCAGCCCTTCCAGGCTTTTCTTCTCTTATTGCACAATGTTGTGGATGAAAATATAGATTCATTTTTTATTACCAAAAGAACTGAAAGACGGATTTATTTTGTTTGTTTGTTGAAGTGAAACGCTTCTATTCAACATCAAGGCTATCTGATAAGTGGACCTACCGTTTAAGGTCGAATCCAAACCATAGCAATTAAAGTGAATTTCAGTTTAACGTCCCATGATTATGCGTTTTAGGCTAAGGGAGACAATGATTAAAGCTAAGTGAATGAGGATGGAAGTATTGGTGGAGTGAGAAAGTGGGAGGAAATAGGAGTACCTTGAGACAACCCACGGACACGATATTGTCCACCACAAGCTTACTTAGGCCAGGGTTCGAACCAAGATCCCCAAGCACCAGAAGTAAACACTCTACCACTGTGTTATTGGGCCTTCGGAATCCAAACATAGTAAAGAGTTCAATGTTCTCTCATTGACAGTAAGAATCGAAGCCGAGAGCATCTGCACTGAAAGGCACTCTCATCAACAATTAAATCAGCTGGGAAATCTGGGGAGACAGATTTGGAGAATGCAGTGGCTCAGTGATACAGAGTTTACTCCTGGAATGACGGGTTCCTGGTTCGAACCCTCGGTCAGGCAAGTTTTTAGTGGGCATTATGGTGTCCATGGGTTTTCTTAGGTTCTCCCGTTTCCACCTAGATTCCCATTTCACTAATTATTTCCAATTAATTCAGTTTCATTAAATATCCGTCTCATATAGCTTGGGCAGGGATGGCCAACGCGTCGATCGAAAGTTCATAAGAGATAGATCAAGCTTCATTATATGTGTAGAAAAACTTGTTTTACGTAACATTAAAAAAACACAAGTAAGTCATGTAAAACAAATTCTTTTATAAAATGGTTATAAGAAAGATATCAATAAGACGGTAACAAATTGCGTTAAATGAGGGGGCCAAGGTGGCTCGGTGGTAGAGCGTTCACCTCTGGTACTAAGAGTCCCGGGTTCGATCCCAGCCTCCGCCAAGTGAACCTTGTGGTGGACAAACACCGTGTGCGTGGGTTTTCTCGGGGTTCTCCCGTTTCCTCCCACTTTCTTCATTCCACCATTTCATTCATTACTCATCATCACCGTCTCCTTTAGCCTAACCGGCGTAACCGTGGGACGTAAAACTCAAAGATTTCATTTTTGCGTAAAATATTGTACCACATGAAACAGAATTCAGACAGGATTTCAGGAAGAAAAAATGAAATTTTGCATTCATACTCTTTTATTGACAATACCTCGAATAAAGTTAATCGTTTCCTGATAAAATATGTGTGTGTAATAAAAGTAATTCACATATCACCTTTTTAAAGATGGCGGAAATGCTGTGCTCATTGAAAGATCAAGAAGGATTATTTACTCCAAGGTTCGTAGGTCACCTTAAGAAAATTTCCCTCGACTAACACAAAACTTTCCCTTTACTTATCAAAGTTTCCCTACATTATTGAGTGTCCAATTCCTATGACAGAAATTATGTGATAAGATTAACTTAGCTAAGGAAATACCAACCATATTTGTTTTATACATTTGTTTTTAGCTTCTATTTCTTTTACTTTTTCCCTAATTTTTTTTTCAAAGAATACACAAAAATACACACACACACCAAGAGTGGGTAGAAATATGCTACTCTGATCATACACACACTTACATAATTGCTATTGTATTGGTTCATTTCTGAAGAACAAAGAAAAGTTTAAATATTTGTATTGGTTAACTAGTCTGCGCGAGAATTTCCCTGGATTTTCACGTTTTACCGAAAAACTCTCTTTTTCCTTTTTTTTTTTCTAAATTTACCTACGAAATTTCCCTCAAACTAGGAACACTGATTTACCCAATCCCATGCAAATGTGGACTAACATATACTAGCATATACGAGATAAACAGGACGTAACATTAACACTGGATGTAAGGCGTAGATAAGTGTTAATCAAAATTATATGCTAATCAAATTATTTATTTATCTTTCCCACAAGAACGTGTGTGCTATGTAACACAGAGTCCAAATAAACATAAAGACACAAAACTCACAATTGTAGTCTAGCTCAATAACTTAATCTCATTTACTCCATTTCGTACAAAACCCCGAAATCTTGATTACGAATTAATCAATCGTCTTAATCGTAACAATTCTTCTTTTTCATTTCTACATACTAACACCTCTTAACTTAGCAACGGTCAGTGCAATATTAATAAGCACTTTGTGCCACTCTTCAATTCCAACAACTCCACATAGGAGTTAAAATATCTAACCAGTCTCTACCTAAAATGGGTATGGATAAATCAGACTTAATTACCACAAGAGATAAATTGTACTCTTGACTATGAAAGTTAACTCGGACATCCACGTACCCCAATGTTGAAATAACTGATGAATCGGCATTTCTTAGTGAACTAGAAAACGTCAACAGTTTGCTTACAGGAAAATATTTCTGTTGTTGCTTTAAACTTATGGCAGAAACAACTGCTCCGGTATCCACTAAAAATTGCATATCTTGATCATCACAACTTAAAGAAACAATTACAGGTTTGGACAGACACATTTTACTATATGGCATCCTACCGACTGCGCCAAATTTGTTAATCAAAATTATATGCTAATCAAATTATTTATTTATCTTTCCCACAAGAACGTGTGTGCTATGTAACACAGAGTCCAAATAAACATAAAGACACAAAACTCACAATTGTAGTCTAGCTCAATAACTTAATCTCATTTACTCCATTTCGTACAAAACCCCGAAATCTTGATTACGAATTAATCAATCGTCTTAATCGTAACAATTCTTCTTTTTCATTTCTACATACTAACACCTCTTAACTTAGCAACGGTCAGTGCAATATTAATAAGCACTTTGTGCCACTCTTCAATTCCAACAATAAGATACTGTATGTATACGATTAAAGCAACCAGGAAGGTCAGCATTAGCGCAACATGCAATAGAAAAAAAAGCATAAAATTTTATTTGAAAATGCATCGGTGACATAGATATAAAGGGCTATTAAAATAAGCAATAGAAATAAAATGATACGATAACACAACAAATAGAGAACAAGGGTTGAAGTTAAGTAAAAGTTAGAATATCTTATCTATATATTAAAATGCTAATTTGTGTTTGTCTCCAAAGAAAAGTTTATATAGCGATTCCAAATTTTGTGTAGATTGTCCACATATTTTATTTCTTTACTACATTTTTAGGAGTACACTAGACGTGTTTAAATTTAAAACAAGTCAAGTATCGTATCCTGTGGAGTTATACGTTTCAACAGCACATAATTGTACACGGGACTAGTATATCTCTCAGGTGTTTGTTTCATGACCAAATAATAATGAAAAACGAAGGATAACCACTTCTCCAGTCTAAGATGAATCTTTATTGTTTGTAGTATTTTGCCCAATGAACACCATATATATCACTGACATTTGTAATTAATTGTGTGTGTAATGTATTTGCTTATTTCATACTGCATGTAAGAAGAAAGAAAACACTGATCATACATGAATTAGAAACTCCAACTGGAAGTAAGCTCAAATCTTGCAAACGGTGCGAGATATTGAAAAAAATCTCCTCTTTATGGTACTCCATGCCGATTTTTTATCAAGCCGTCTTTCACTTACCTCTGTAAAGGAACATGTACAGATGTTGTGAGGAATGATGAGATTTCATGCTCATATGTGAATGATATGCTGTGTAGAGAGCGCAGGTACAGCTAGTTATCATAACAATTATAGTAATAAAAGAAGCAAAAGCAACAGTAATATTAAGGAAACGGTTAACATAAATTTCAATCAAACTGTAATTTGCAACAATATTTAATTGTTAAATATTGGAATATAAAACCATAACAGTGTAAAAATATAAATCTACAACAATAATTACATTTCAAGTCCACGAATTAATACAACTCGGAAGATAAAGGCAGTCAGTTTATAAGTAACGTCAATTAAATATAATAAACACGGATGCAATATTTTTTAAAAAATATATATTTATTGATTTTTATGCGCGGTATCATTTCTTTACATTTGAAACTAACTTCTTAATTTGATTAAATGCACTTGTATTTTCTTGGAAATATTTTAAGGCTACATATATAATTTCACTTCCTGTTTACTTTTTAAGTAGTTTCTTCCACCCTCATTTACAATTAATAATGCACTTTTCTGTATACAGGTAGCCATGCTGAAAAAAGTATTAAAAAAACATTTTATTAACATTGTTTTTCCGAAAGTTGTTCTTTTTTTTGTTCTGTTACTCTAACATTATAAATAAATAAAAGAAAGAAATCATACCAACAAGCTTTTCACACTTAAATTACTGAAATAAAATATATATGAATGAGAAGAACTAGAAGTGTTAAAACTGTTTAACTATTTGATAAGTTTTCTTTAAGTGTTATATTGTGAAGTTGTTTTACATTTCAAAGACATACTCGTGTATTGTATCTCAACACAGAACTCAGTAACCCTAGAAAACAGATCCATTACTTGGTTAATTCACACACCTTCGATGCGGAAGAGTTGCGCCGGATTTCCGGTGGAAAATTATAAACAGGATGAAGCAAAAGTCCAGCACCACCCTTGTATTTTTGAAGCGTTTTGAGGAAAGATGGAAACTTTGGAGGTGGATAATTGGGGTGGAAGCGCTCTACGTGGTACCATTTGGCATCATGGCTGCAATCTTGAATTCAAGTCCAATATTTCAAGTGGAAAGGAGGCTTACGAAACACGATTTTAGGCTAAATTTTTTACCAGAAATACGAATCTGAAGTTATTTTTCATGTAATTTTAATCAGTAACGAAATTTTGTGACGTAATCATTGCATATTGCATCATCTAATGCGTTTTGATTTGACTTTTTGAGGTGATGTTACATGGCTCTTACCCGCCAAGAATGGATTGAGATTATCATCAGTTGGGGAACACAATGACAGAGCCATCGCTGATGGCTTCAGTTCCCGGCATCTAGAGAGGGACAACATTGCACATACTACAATCTCGCGTATTTTTGCAGAATTTTAAAGTTCCTGGATATGTACCCGACAAATAACATAGTGGATGCCCGAGGACTGCAACAGATGAGCCAATAGCAACGATGTAGCATTCTAGTTGAAAAGCCCGAAACGCAATACCAGACATTTACCTGCTGTTACAGGTGTAAATCAGAGATTGATACTCCGTGTTCCACACAAACAAGTGGCGTCCATACAATCTCCAACTGCAGCAATACCCAACGAAGGGTGACTCAGATAGAAAAATGTAATTTGCGTAGTGAGCTGTGACGAAGTGTAACCAGGATCCGACGTTTCCTCTTGGTGTGTTGTTTAGTGATGAGGCTCTACTCCATGTAAACAGTGAGGTTTATAAGCAGAAGCACCGTCATTGGTCAGAAACAAACCCAGCAAGAACAGATGCCTCGAGGGTAATTGGTGCGGAAAAGGTGAAGATATTGTGTGGGATACGGAACAGACATGTCATCGGACCGTTATTCATCCATGTACGCCTGAATGGGGACAGATATGTTGATATGCTGCAGGAACAGGTGTTCCTATTATTACTAAACTCAGAAAGTGACTTCCCTGCTTTTTCCAACAAGATTGTGCGCCTTCTCACTATTCATTATGAGCCAGGGAGTGATTGGATGCTTAGTTCTCGAGCCACTGGATTGATCGTCGAAGACCAATTGACTGGCCATTCCGTTCGCCTGACCTTATACCCTTAGACTTCTATCTGTGGGGCTATTTGAAAATATTTGTTTATCAAGAAAAAAATCACTGATCTCCGACACTTCAAACAACGAATCAGTCTTACGACGCTTATAACTCTGTGGAGCCGGAAGTGTTATTACATGTCCATCAGAACTAGAAAAAATGTCTTGCATTATGTGTAGCACCCAATGCGGAACACTTACAGCATATCTTGTAGAGTCTCTCATACAATGTTTACTTCAGAAAATTTCATTACTGATTAAAGTTAGTTGAAAAATAACTTGAGATTCGTATTTCTGGTGAAAACTAGTCTAAAATCGTGTGTCGCATTCTCCCTTTCCCATTTGAAATATTGGACCTGAATTCAAAATGGCGAATTTCAATATGGCTGCCATGATGACAAATAGCACCATCTAGTGCGCCCCCACCCCAATTACTCACATTCACAGTTTCATCTTTCCTCCGTTTCCACAATTAAAGGATAGTGTTGGACTTTTGCCTCACCCTGTAGTTGGATCCCATATTAAATTGTAAGTCAATTAAGTTGTAAGTTGCATTTATCCTCGGTATTAAAGAGGAACATAAATTTCAAATCAGCTGAATCACTGAGAATACAAGGATATTCCAATGATTTATTGTGCAACTCCATGAAGTACGAGGATATTTCCAGAAGTATCTGATCTGACACTGAATATCATGCTACTACTAAGCCCTCCATAGCATAAAAATGTCATCTATGGAAGAAATAATGTACAAATTTCAACTGTCTAGCTGTGTAAGTTTGTTGGAGACAGTCATTTGAATTAGTCGCTGTGTGTTGAGCTCGCCTACTGCATGATAATATTCCAGTTCATGTGTCATATAGTGTCATCTATGGAAGAAATAATGTATCAGTTTAAACTGTCTAGCTGCATCAGTTCGTTGGAAGTAATCATTTGGATCAGTCACTGTGTGTTCAGCTCGCCTATTGCATGACAATGTTCCAGTCCACATGTCATATAATGCCATCTTCGAAAGAAATCATGTATCATTTTGAACTGTCTAGCTGCGTCAGTTCGTTGGAGGTTGTCATTTAAATCAGTCTATGTGTGTTAAACTCTCATACTTTATGACAATCCTCGCCGGTAGCACTGTTAATCTGGGCTGTAGAGTAGATTCTGAATATCTTTGAAAGCCACAGTCTTTCATTGTAGCCTTGGCAACAATAGCCGTGTGAGCCAAAGCATTGTCGTACAGTAGGTGAGTTCAACGCACAGCGACTGGTTCAGATGACTGCTTCCAACGAACTGACGCAGCTATACAGTTCAAATTAATACATTGTTTATTTCATAGATGGTACTATATGACAAATGGACTGGAACATTGTCATGAGATAGGCGAGCTCGATGCACAGCAAATGATTCAAATGACTGCGTTCAACAAACTGACACAGCTAGACAGTTCAAACTGATACATTATTTCTTTCATAGATGGCACTATATGACAAATGGACTGGAACATTATCATGCAATAGGAGAGCACAACACACAGCGCCTCATTCAAATGATTGCCTCCAACGAACTGACGCAGTTAGACAGTTAAATGTAATTCATTATTTCGTCCATAGATAGCACTATACACCATAAACGGCTTATTGCCAATGGCACAATATTTCCGTGTCAATCCGGGAACTTTTGGAAATACGACTCTATGCCGCGAAATTTTAAGTAATTCAGAGGGCTTACAAATAAAATATTTCCAACTGAACGATGTATTACGTAAGAGCGCGGTTTTATAGTTTGAGATAGCCAGAGAGAAACACTAGAGCAAAGAAGGAGAGGGGTATAAGATAGAATATAATGAAGATGTGTTGGCTGTGCACGTGTAGTCTTGAATCGATGAAATCACTAACTACGCTTAAAACTATCGATGAAACCATTAACTCTAGAAACTTCCTGTTTTCCCTTGTCAATTGCAAATTTTGTGTAAATGTGTCAGTTCTGATTCAAATTTTCAAGCAGACATGCCATTATTTTTTAATTCAACGTTTTAGGGGTGTTTGAAGCTCATAAGATTAACATTATTTCTGAAGTAAAGAAACACTAAGGGAGAAATTAGGTTTTTTCTAGAACAATCGCTTCTCCTGTTTAAAAGCGCAAACTTTGACCATGCTTAGTTTAAGTAATTTTAAGAAATGATTGAGTATGCTTTTCATCACAAAAAATATGCGACTTTATCGAAAAAGTACCGTTAAACATGAAAAATTGATGGGGTCCATAAGCACATCAGTAGTCACTTAATCTCTATCGTGGCGGATTTTTATATTTTTGTTTCAGAAAAAAAAACGTGTCCATGGCAAAATTTGCCACAATTCAATTCCTTACAGCGAAAACAAATTTCCGATATCTTTTTTAATTTAGGAATTATTTAGGTTGAAACTCAAACAATCGTCGGGTTCGGGAAGCTAACTGAGCTCTTCTGTCCTTCACTTATGTCTGTGCAAGAGATAGTAGCAACCATCCTACAGCGGTTCGCATCTACCGAACAAAATTAAGACTTCAAGTGAAATTGGTCTTTGTTACTATCTATTAGAGATTAATGAGTTCTCAATTGACTAAAGTAGCAGTCATTGAGTTTCCAATTAATTAGAGTAGCAGTTATTGAGTTCTCAGTTGACTAGAGTAGCAGTTATTCAATTCTCCATTCACTAGAATGGCAGTTATTAAGTTCTCAATTGACTAGAGTAGCAGTTATTCAGTTCTGAATTGATTACAGTAACAGTTACTCAGTTCTCAATTGACCTCTGGTGCTTGGGGTCCTGGGTTCGATCCCAGCCACCGCCAAGTGAACTTTGAGGTGGACAAACACCGAGTGCGTGGGGGTTTCCTCGGGGTTCTCCCGTTTCCTCCCACTTTCTTCATTCCCCCATTTCATTCATTAGTCATCATCACCGTCTCCTTTAGCCTAACCGGCATAACTTTGGGACGTAAAACAAAGATTTCATTTCAAGATTTCATTTCAGTTCTCAATTGACTACAGTAATAGTTATTCAGTTCTTAATTAACTATAATGGTGGTTATTCAGTTCACAATTGGGGGTGGCTCAGTGGTAGAACGTTCACCTCCGGTGCCTGGGGTCCTTGGTTCTATCCCAGCTCGCGCCATGTGGACTTTGTGGTAGACAAACACCGTGCTAGTGGGTTTTCTCGCGGTTCTCCCGTTTTCTCCCAGTTTCTTCACTCCATCATTTCACTCATCTCTCATTGTCTCCTTTAGCCTAACCGGCATAAACATGGGACGTAAAACTTAAAGATTTCATTTCATTTTTTCAGTTCTCAATTGACTGCAGTAGCAGTTATTAAGTTCTCAATTTAGTACAGTAGGAGTTATTAAGTACTCAATTTACTACAGTGGCAGTTATTCACTTTTCAATTGACTACATTATTAGATATTCAGTTCTCAATTGACTAGATTAACAGTTATTCAGTTCTTAATTGACTAGAGTAGCAGTTATCAGTTTTCAATTGACTAGAGTAGCAGTTCTAGAGTAGCAGTTATAGAGCTCTCAATTGATTAAAATAACAGTTATTGAGTTCTCAGTTGAGTAGAGTAGCAGTTATTGAGTTCTCAGTTGACTAGAGTAGCAGTTATTCAATTCTCCATTCACTAGAATGGCAGTTATTAAGTTCTCAATTGACTAGAGTAGCAGTTATTCAGTTCTCAATTGACTGGAGTAATAGTTATTCAGTTCTTAAATAACTATAGTGGTGGTTATTTAGTTCTCACTTGACTGCAGTAGCAGTTATTCAGTTCCCATTTGACTAGAGTAATAGTTATTCAGTTCTCAAATTACTACAGTAGCAGTTATTAAGTTCTCAATTGACTACAGTAGCAGTTATGCAGTTTTCAATTGACTACAGTAGCAGTTATTCAGTTCTCAATTGACTAGAATAGCAGTTATCAGTTTTCAATTGACTAGAGTAGCAGTTACCAGTTTTCAATTGAAAAGAGTAGCAGTTATTAAGTTCTCAATTTACTAGGGTAGCATTTATTCAGTTTTACATTGACTACAGTAGCAGTTATTCAGTTCTCAATTGACTAGAATAGCAGTTATCAGTTTTCAAGTGACTAGAGTTGAAGTTATCAGTTTTCAATTGACTAGAGTAGCAGTTATTAAGTTCTCAATTTACTACGGTAGCATTTTTTCAGTTTTCAATTGACTACAGTAGCAGTTATTCAGTTCTCAATTGACTAGAATAGCAGTTATCAGTTTTCAAGTGACTAGAGTAGCAGTTATCAGTTTTCAATTGACTAGAGTAGCAGTTATTAAGTTGTCAATTTACTACGGTAGCATTTATTCAATTTTCAATTGACTACAGTAGCAGTTATTCAGTTCTCAATTGACTAGAATAGCAGTTATCAGTTTTCAGTTGACTAGAGTAGCAGTTACTAAGTTCTCAATTTACTACGGTAGCATTTATTCAGTTTTACATTGACTACAGTAGCAGTTATTCAGTTCTCAATTGACTAGAATAGCAGTTATCAGTTTTCAAGTGACTAGAGTAGCAGTTATCAGTTTTCAATTGACTGGAGTAGCAGTTATTAAGTTCTCAATTTCCTACGGTAGCATTTATTCAGTTTTCAATTGACTACAGTAGCAGTTATTCAGTTCTCAATTGACTAGAATAGCAGTTATCAGTTTTCAATTGACTAGAGTAGCAGTTATTAAGTTCTCAATTTACTACGGTAGCATTTATTCAGTTTTCAATTGACTACAGTAGCAGTTATTCAGTTCTCAATTGACTAGAATAGCAATTATCAGTTTTCAATTGACTAGAGTAGCAGTTATCAGTTTTCAATTGACTAGAGTAGCAGTTATTAAGTTCTCAATTTCCTACGGTAGCATTTATTCAGTTTTCAATTGACTACAGTAGCAGTTATTGAGGTTTCAATTAACTAGAGTAATAGTTATTCAGTGGTCAGTTTACTAAAGTAGCAGGAGCTGATTGACATAAACAACACGTTATACAGATGTAATGTGATTCGTGGGTAATACGTCGTATAGTAGTTGATAAATGATTGATATCAAACGAATTTTTGCCAAGTGAATTATGGCTCACCCTGTATATAAGAACAAGATTTCAAACTCATCATACCATCCTATAACAATGAATTAATGAAAGAAAATATGTGTTCTTGTTTGAAAGAAGGTTTCAAGATTAGTTTTTTTTTCACTTATAATAATTCTTGTCATCTAATTGTTTTTTCACTTTCTTAATTGACAGCTCTTAATCCACACACGGCTCTTCGATTTCTGTTTCATCCTCCCCTGTCATCCACAAATAACTATCGCTTGTGTGTTGCTTTTGTAATTTTAACCCTTTATTTACGACATTATGAACCAATGAAGCTAGACATGATCTCCTTAGTGTTTTTTGCTTGAATTGGAGTAAAATAAAATATTTTTGCGCAACAAGTGAAAAAAAAATATTTCCTGAATTTTTGGCGGTCCCTTTGACTCAAAAGTACCGTCAGGTCAGAAATGTCATTTTTCACAAATGCACAGTATACAAGAAAATGTTTTAACTCTTTGTTTTGTGATTTTTTAAATAAAATATGACATTGTAATTGAACAACTGACCTTTATTACCACTCAGAAATAAATGTAGACATTTACTATAGATATACCACATTGAGTTGACACATAGTCTTCTGTTCTGAGCGCTGCTGTCGACTGAAGAAATTCCACTCCCTTTCGCTAATTCTCTCCCGTTTAGCAACAGCTGAACACTTATTGGCTCAACGCGTGGGTGTGTCGAGGGTGAGCTTTAGTTCGCATTTTTGCCACGGCTCAAGACATTTTGGCAACACTATAACCACAGTTGAATACAAGGTAGCCTAAGTACCAACAGAAACAACATCGAAATTAGTATACACATTAATACTAATTTCGATCTATTTCTATTGAGCCTAGACTATTTTGGCACGATTGGAACGCATAAATCTATATCACTGCACCAATAGTCTTTGATTTTCGGAAGTCTGTGGTACCCAAAGAGAAACTGTAAACCAAGAAACCCATAAATCTCTTCCACACTTATTGGCTGTATCTTCCTTTGTTTTTGCACGGAATACAAATTGGATTGGCAGACGATGTTATTAATTATATTATTTTCAAAAAATGTCAGGAAATAATCAGTAGCGGTATCCAATGAATAGAATATTTCTGTAATGGGACCTTTCTTTAGTGTGAAAATCGGGATAGTTGTGCTTGCATCCTTCTTCCGCCATTTTCTTGCGATTGGAATATTCGATGGAAGCGAACTTTCTTCATCTTGAACAGCAACTTCTGGTTCCATATCTTCGGGTAATGGCGATTCTCTGGAACAAGAACTTGCCTGTTGACCAGAACTCGGATTTTCATTGTTTTCGTCGCTTGAAACCTCAGGCGTTACAACATTGTCGTCCATCTCTTCCAAGCAAAAACGGATTTCGTCTGAGGGGAGCAGGCGTCTATGTTCAGCCATCTAAAAATGTTAGTATCATAGGAGAATTACATAAATATCGTACAAATAAGTTAATTTTAGAGCCCTATTTACTCAAATGTGCCTAGCCTGTAGCTCAGTCGGTAGGGTGGCCGACTGCCAATCCATCGACTACGGTTCAATTTCCGGTGGGTGTAGTAGAGGCCTTAAGTCCCAGAGTAGTGCTCTCAAACGGGTCGGATCAGGTCAGAGCAGCTCGAGTCACTTGTCGGGTCAAGTTAGAGCTAGTCGGGTCCCAGGTTGGGTTGGGTTGGACCTTGACCCGACCCGTTGAGAGCACTATCCCAGAGGTTCACTCATCCTCTGAAAATGAGTGCCGACGAAACCGGAATCAAACCAGTGGAGAAGGTTACTCAAAGCGGCTGGGAATAGCGGCACACTGACTACGTGCACCCAGCAGACAAGCCGCTTAGCTGGCCCTGGTCTTAACAGGCTGTTGCGCCGTATGTTCATTTTATTTACACTAATGTTACTGCGGAATCTAGTAGAAACTTACAAATTTACTAGCACAACCGGAAGTGTGATTGCTCATCAGATTGAATCCCAAACTCTCCCCATGGGTACCTTGCTGGTCGCACCAATGAAACATCTGAATGCATTAGTGGGTGCATTATTGGCGCGACCAGCCTGGGGAGATTGATCATCAGATGCTTTCTCGAACATTCCCTATTTACTTTGACTTGATTACGGTAGGCCTATCCATTTTTCAGATTATTTCCAAATATACATTATGTTATATAAAAAAATTCATGGTGACGAATGTCCCCTAAACCCCTGTCCACATACGCCACTGCTTGCATCTAAGTCAGATAAATCTATGCTTCATTCATTCAAAGAAGTTGCAAACACATTTCACATTACATGGAGAAGTTTTCTCAATTCTCCCATAAAAATAACAAAAACAAGTAAAATGAGCCAATGATCTATCTTTCCAGCCCGGACGGTACTTCAAAGGCAAGAAACAACAATTGGCTTTCTCGCACACAACAATCAAAAGATTCCGAAACTAAACAATGAATACATGAATACCGAGTACGTTGATAAAAATAAAAAATATCTGAGCACCTATCTGCTTTAGTTAACTCTCAGGACCTTTCAAATCCTTAGTAGTGAAAACTTCGTGGCATCCTTTCTGAATTGCTGAAACAAAATGGCTTTGGTGGGAAAAATATTTCTTCTACATCATGCAGCCAGCTGTTGGTCGTTTTGCAAAACAGAGTGAAGCGTTACCAAGAAGTACCGTTCGAACACAACGTACGAATGATTTTCTATAACGTTTTCTTTCTGCATGTACCTAAAAGTACCGTCAGTAAATAAAGGGTTAAAATGTCAAACATGTTATTCTAAGTTGTCATTTTATGTCAATAATGATTATCTCGCACTGAGATGACACAAAATAATGTTATACTTTATTTTTAGACGACGTTACGTTTAGGTTGATAATCCTTTTTACAATGTTGCTTCTTTCATATTTTGTACATCGAAATGATACTATCTATAAATATCGGAAGTCTCATATAACTTTGCTGTCTGTCTGTCTATCTGTCAACAGGTGTCTGAGCAAAAACCACAACTCTATTCAAATTTAAAGTGATAAAATAAATCATTTCTGCTTTTAATATTCACCATTGAACAGAAATGATAATAGATAGTCGAGAGCTGCTTCTTTGAAAGTGATTCGAGTACCAAGAATATATTCGAAGTTTAATCTTATCTATCTACAATTATTATTATTATTATTATTATTATATTAAGTATTCTCCCTGTTGGCAGGTCCTGGAACTAATTAGTTTTTTTTTTTCTTAATTTTCGATTTGGGTTTGAAAATATTTCTTCCACGTTTCTCGATCTTGAGTTCCTCTTTTAACCCCCAATATTGTCTTCTGTTTTTCAGATCATCATACAATACTGTTCTTCTTCTTCCTATTCCTTGCTTTCCTTCCATCTATGGCAGTATGAAGAAGAAAATTTCTTTGCAAGATGTATCCAATTCAATTGGCCTTCCTAAAAGCGTTCTCTTCTCTCCTATCCGTTTTAAAACATCTTCGTTTGTTACTGTCTGTGTCCATTTTATGTCCTCCACTTTTCTCCAACACTACATTTCGAAGCTGTCTAAATATTTCTTCTCTAACTTCCGTACTGTCCAAGTCTCTAAACCATACAGTTTAATACTCCATATACAGAGCCCTTGACCAATTTCTTCCTCACTCCAATATTGAGCCTGCTAGTTAAGAGTGATCTTTTCTTGTTGAATGCTTCTTTAGCTATGGCAATTCTTGACCTTATCTCTTTCGTGGAGTAAGCGTCTCTCGTCAAAATACCTGCCAGATACTTGAAATGATCGACCTCTTCAAAAAAATGAAATGAAATCTTTGAGTTTTATGTCCCACGGTTATACCGGTTAGGCTAAAGGAGACGGTGATGATTAGTGATGAATGAAATGGTGGAATGAAGAAAGTGGGAGGAAATGGGAGGACCCCGAGAAAACCCACGCACACGGTGTTTGTCCACCACAAAGTTCACTTGGCGGGGGCTGGCATCGAACCCCTTGACGCCAAGCGCCAGGGGTGAACGCTCTACCACTGAGCCCCCGCGGTCCTCGCGACATCTTCTAGTTCTGTTTGTTCTGCTCTGATCCGTTAGGCCGTGTTTTCATGGGATATTGACTTTTGATTTTTCGATGTTGATTTCCATTCCATATAGTTTCCAAATGTCAACTATTTGGCAATCATCTCCTGTAGTCCTTCTTCGGTTCTAGCTATATAACCTTATCACCTGCATACTTGATCTTGTTAATGATCTGCCCTCCAGTCTTGAAATCTCAAATTCCCATCTGTCTCTTAAAACCGAATATCGTGTAAGTGTGAGGCTTTCATTCGGATGAGAGAGTTTCAATGTGTTTATCTTCTATCGGGAACCTAATATACCAAGGACATATGTAAAACATAACAGGTAGAAATATTTAAAAAGTGATACATTAATATAGTAGAAGACAGAGATAAGGTATAACCAGAAAGAAAAAGACAAAATCTTAATAGATTAATGAAAGAAACGTATTTCTATATCAAGCATCTAGCGAAATGAGAAATCTCTGAAGATACATACTTTTGTCGTTTATGGTCAAAATAGGAGCTACATTAAGTGAAATGATCAATAATGGCATAATAAAATCATGATTCGCCGTTGGTCTCTCGTTCTTTTTCTTCTTTCTTTTCCGAACTCCCTTGTGGCTATGTGGATAGCGTACGCGCCTTTGGCGTGGGAGACCCGGGTTCGATTCCTGGCGGGAGCTCATGTGGTTCGGATTCCACGTTAATCAGTAGGTCCACGTCTCATATAGCCTCGCTGCTGAAAGGGACACTAAACTAAAATCAACTCAACTTCTTTCTTTTCCACTATAACTCACTATACTATCTGTTTCTCTTTCTTACATATTTTCTCCCTCTTCCTATCTCTGTTTCTCCCCTTGTCTCTTATTCTTATTTCCTCTTTGCCTTTTGTCCTTTCCCGTTTCTGTCTTTCTTCTCTCCTCATTTCTTGTTTCATCTCACCTTAAGAGGGCACCTCTAATTTTACAGTGATTATGTGATATTTTCAAATAGATAAAAGACAATCGAAATGTGGAACAAGAGCTCGCTAGACAATATTATTTTACATGAGATACCGTTATCATGACTCACTTATCTACTTTCGATATCCAGCCATTTAGAAAATCGGCATTTATTTTCTTCTTTCTAAATGACTGTAAACGGAAAGATACTAGGTGACTCCTGATAAAGGTACCCCATGCAAAATAATATTGTCTAGGGTGTACTTGTTCCACATTTCAATTATCTTTTATCTATTTGAAAATATCACATGATTACTGTAAAATTAGCGGTATTTTAATTTCGCAGTGTTTAAACTTCTTAATCACTTTTTCTTTTCTTTTTCTTTATTTATCACTTTATTTTTACTTTCCATTCCGTCGCCCTTTCTCTCACTATTTATTTATTTGCTTGTCTCTCTTTTTCTCTTTCACTTTGATCCTCATCACTATTATTTTGTCAATTCTATCGTACCTTTATAATTAGTGTACGCACCTTTTGCATGGAAGATCTGGGTTCGATTCCTATACAAGAACATATATTCCCAGTCTTTCTAGTCCTATTCTTTCGTAGTCTTTCTCTTCTAGTCCCTTGCTTCCTCTCTCCTATTTCACATTTTCTTGTCTCCTATATCACATTTTCTTTCTTCTCTTCCTCTATCCTTTCTTATATTTTCTTGTTTCGCATCCTTTATGTTTTTCCACATTTTCTTCCCTCTCTTTCTTTCGTATTTTCACATTTTCTTATTTTTCATTATTGTTATTTTTTCATATTCTTGATTCTTCTTTTCCTTCTTTCATTACTTTTCTCTATTATTTTTTCTTCTTTTCCTCCCTTTCTTAATCCCTTTATTCTTCTTTCTTTTATATTTTTTTGCCTTACATTTCCATTTTTCTTGCTTTGTCTCTCTCTCTCTCTTATTGCTTTTGTCTTTTTTCTTTCTCATACTTTCTCATTTGTCTTTCTTCTTATTTCTTTCTCTTTATCTTCATCCTTCTATCTCTACCTCTACTTCTTCCTTTCTCGTTTTATCCCTCTCTGCTTATAATCTCTCTCTAACTCTTGTCTATTTTTCTCTATTCGTCATTCTCTGTGTCTCATTTTTATGTCTTTCTTCATCCCTCTTTCCCTCTGTCGTAATGACCAGAGCAACAGAAAAAGAGGAAATTCACTTCCAAAGGACCTTGAAACACTGGATGCAGCGCAATAAAGTTCGAAGAATTGGGGCAAGCAAAGACGATAGTAAAACTGTCTACTCAAATGGCATGAGGTCGTATAACACTGGAGTACCCCAAGTATTGAACACATTAAAGAAGACATTAGAGATGGAAGCTGTGCCAACCACCTCCGACCAGAGAAGTTGCAGTGATACGTTATAAAGATAAGCTTCTTCAGCAGATGCTGCGAAATTACTTCATATAATAAAGGCATAAGGAAATATACGCAGGATGATCCATCACCTTTCATAATCAAGAAGAGAGTCCTTTGTCCTTTTACTGAGACAACTACAGGTTCTTAAGAAAAAGCATAATTTCGAAATAATAATAGTATATCAAATATTATTATAAGTTATAACTTCTGAATCAATATACAACAGAAATAAACGTAAAGAAAGAAAATGATTATCTCACTTCCATCTTTTCTAGCTTCTGTTACCTCCCGAATAACCAGTGGAAAAAAAAACAGCGCCGTAACTTATTTTTTTTTCTGGGGGCCAAGCATTAATACGCGTATTTGGGCTCCCTAGAAACGTTGTTTTTCTAATTTTGGGTCCCCTCTTTACATCTATCTCTTATTTTTTATGAGCCTCCTGAGCCTGTGGGACTTCCTGCACGGCAATGTCTGCGGGGCCGTTAGTTACAACTTTGGGCCCGTTCCATACATGACAAATTAATTTAGGGGACAATGTAGAAAAATCTCAAATCCATACTAATAAATATTATTTCTAGAGCCCCTAATACTACTAGCAGTAGACAGTTTTGCTGAAATGGGCCCACAACTTATTTTTGTTTTATTGACCTTTTGTGTGCTGTTTTGTTTATGTAATGTAGTGCACCTGCTTGATGTTTATAATTTCATGTTCGTATCGTATATGGAGTAAGAAAATTTTGCCTTAAGATGGGCTCCACTAGAGCGGTTGGAAGCTTCACTGGGGGAAGTTGCCCCTTGTCCCCTACAAGTTACAGCCCTGAAAGTAAAGCAATTTCATAGTAGCATTTTAGTTGGAAAAAGACCATTGAGGGACAAGACTATAGCGAAGTCTCGTGTAAAGTACAAAAATATCGCAATCTATGTCTTTATGTCGTGCGGAGCCAGAACTCAGAACCTTGTAAGGTTAGACTTTTTGATTCATACTTTTGTGACATGGGCCGCTTCTCCTAATGCTTACTTCTCTGCTCCAAGCAGCTTCAACACAGTCTTTTTCTCTATGGTAGCCTTCCAAACGCAAACTCCTCTAACGTAGTATCCCTTTAATTAAGTTTTTCATACTGACATTCTATCTCCCTTCTTTCATGCGGGACCTTTCAACTCATACTTTTTTGATGGAGAATTTTCTGACTTAAACTTCTCTTAACTACGGCCGCTTTAACTCAAGCAATTTGATACTAGCCTTTCTGACTCAAACTCCTTTTACCCCTGACCTCTTTTCAGATGCAACTCTATCCATCACGACTCTGGAGCTCACTAAAGAAATAATAAACACTTCTGACCAGAGTATATACACTTGTTTATTATAGTTTTTAATAAACAAGTGTATATACTCTGGTCAGAAGTGTTTATTATCTCTTTTCAGAATATTCTGAATCTTGCCTCTCTGACTCACAATACTTTGATGCAAAGCCGCTTTGAAACAGACACTTTTCACGATGACCTTCCTTTTGATTGAAGATCGTCTGATATGGAGCTCTTTAACTGAATTTGTTGTGCTGCCCTATATGACTTAAACTTCCGTGATGTGAGGCCGCTTTAATTCAGAATTTTCGGTGTCGCTTTAACTTAAGCCTTTCTGACCCAAATCCTGAATTAGGACCTCTTTAACTCAGGCTATTTTGGTACTAGTAGTTCTGATTCAAAATTTTCTTATCCTGGCCGTTTTAACTCAGGATCTTTTGCTGCTGGTTTTTCTAACCTAAAATCCTCTGTTTCGACACGATTTAGCTATTTTAATACTGGTGTTTTTCATTATTATACTTGTCTAGTGTAGAGCCCTTTAACTCAGTATCCTTCATACTGCTCTATCTAACCTTAATTTCTGTGATGCGGTTTGCTTTAACTCAGGATTTTTTTTAATGCTGACATTTCTGATTCAAACTTCTCTGATGAGAGGCCTTTTATGTCATGGATTTTGCTGGAATTTCTGATTGAAACTTTCCTGAAGCAAGGTCGCTTTAAATCAAGTTATATTGATACTGATTTTCCTGACTCAAACTACTTTGGCACAGGGACACTTTAACTCTTCCTTTTTTTCGCTGGCCTTTTTGACTCACAATATCTTGATGTGAAGCCGGTGTAACTCAAGTACTTTTAGTGACCCTATTTTTGATTCAAAATTACCTTACACGGAATAACTTTAATTTAAGCTGTTTTAATGATGACCTTCTGACTCCCAGTCCTATTATGTGAGGCCGCTTTAGCTTATGTTTTCTTAACGCTGGATTTTCTAATTTACACTCGTCTGATGTACAATCGCTTTAACTCATGCGTGTTTCATGCTGGCCTTTCTTACTCATATTCTTCTGATGCAGGCCGGTAGCCAGCCCAAAAATGTAGGGAGTGGCCGGCTGAAGTTAGGGGGGCCTATCCAACCATATTATAGTTGATCACCATATTATAGTTCATTTGCAAGCCTACCGTGAAAATTTTCGGGGCCCGCAAAAATAAAGGGGGCCGGTCCTCCTAGACCCCTCTGGATACGGGCCTGTTCTGATGCCAAACGTGTTGAACTCAAACTCTAATCTTTCTGATACAAAATTTTCTGACATGTAGCCACTTTAATTAAGGCTATCTTTTTATGGTTATCTCAAAAACTTCTCAAGCATAACACTGCTTTAACTTGAGCATTTTGGATGTGTCTTTTCTGACTCACACTCATGGCCTTTCTGACACACTCCTCAGAACTGGAGACGCTTGAACTCAGGCTCTTTTTAAGAAGACCTAGTGATTCAAACTTCTCTGACGCGGCACTGTTTTAACTCAAGCTTATTTTATGCTAGTCTTTCTGAGTCACGTTTCTCTGATGCAAGCGGCTCTTTTCGTACTGACCCCTTTGACTCAAACTTCTTTGAAAGGGACTGCTATAAGTCAGGCCTTTTGGATCTGGACTTTTTGACTTACACTCTTTTGAAGGGGCCACCTTAACTTTGTCTTTTGACTCAAATTTCTCTGATGGGGGCAATTTTAATTCAGGCTCATATTTTATGTTGACCTTTCTGGCTTAAATTCCTCTAAACGAGCCATTTTGGTAGGAGACTCTTGATGCGAGTCCTTTTATCGTGGTTATTTTTTTTTAAGACATTGCATTCTTACCCAGGATAATTTTAAATTATGCCTTTGAATCGTTGCGGGCCTAATATAGCCTTCTAACCTTTTAACCCCTAGAATTATGGATTAGAGTCTTCTGATATGAAAAAACCTCTATGAGACCTTTTGGCACAATCTATATATATAAAAGAGAACGTACAAAATTTTGTCCGCTCATCACGCTAATACGGCTGAACCAATTTCTTTCATTTTTGGGGGGTTATTAGGATTTGGACCCTAGATGGTTTTTATCATATCACTTTAATTTTTAATTACCAGTGTCTTGAGATAATTGACCATTCAAGTGTCCATAACGTACAAATCCTTTGTTATTAGTTCATCATAGGTAAAAATAAACGTATTTATATGCAACCCGCATGACCGTGTCACTCGGCGGGTTAACATAAATGACAGGCGATATACAGCGGAAAATAGCTTGAATCTTCTGTTTAAAATTTTTTAATTGATTTGCTTATTTTTACAGACACTTTTACAATATGCCAGCACCGGGATGACCGCAGCGAAGCGGGGTGAACGCTGCTAGTACGTTTATGACTTATTTTTGCGTTTTGATTTCTAGTGATTTCTACGGTGCAGATGTAGTTTTGGTGCATCACATTTTGGAAGATTTACAGATAAAATACAATACTTTACATGAAAAGACATATTTATAAGAAACAAATTTCTGGAGGCGATAGAATTATATATAAAGTAATACAGCTGTATTTTAGGTTTACAAGTGTAGGATCACTGGTGTAAAATCATTACAAGTGCTTTACAATGAATAAAATATGTAAGTGCATATGAAAGAAACACTTTTAGTTGCTATTGTTCACGGACAATATATTTTTGCACAGTGTACAGAATTTGTACTTTATGTTTACAAGTTGAGCGTTTCAGTATGAAACCATGACAAGTACTATTAAAACTCGTATAATTGTCAAAACCGACTTCAGGCTTGCTGCAGAGATTTCTGTGTAAGATTATGACTTTGATTTAATAATAATTAACAAATGTAACGTCTCCTTACTTTTGTACATACCTCTATAATCACAGTACAGTATCCCTTAAATTATTTTATCATTGTATTTTCATAGGTGCCACTACTAACGTCTTGTAAAATATATTCATGCCATTGAAAACAATTCCTCTTTCGAAAGTTAATATTGCAGAGAACAGTCTAATTTACATTACACAAGACCTGAGCTAAGATATTCTTAGATACTTCAGAGATTTAAGAAAGGAAAGGAGAAAGAAAAGATCTCTCGTATTACGAACGCAGAAAGAGAGAGAGAAAAAAAACTCATTTTATTCCATTTTTATTTGAAGATCCTTCTCTTGTCCATAGATGGGGTATATATAGAATCTTCAGTTCATTTACATACACTTGAACAGCGGATAAATTACAGAACTTGGGGACAAGAAGATTTTTTTTTGTATTGAAGTTTCAAAACTTGTAAGCCATGTAAAGGTTATAAGATATTCCAAATAAGATAGAGAAGGATTGGATTTTTTTATTGTGCTAAAAAAATAAACAAATATTCTGTATTCTCAAACACTTATCCTGACCTCTTATTTCATATCTTTTTTTCGACAATTCAGGAAGAAATTTCAAGTTGAATTGAACGCAGCCTCAGGTGGATGCCGCACTGTTGCTAGGAGACAGGAAGGAACTAAGGCACATCATCTCTCCGAAACCCATTTCTTTCTCCAGCGTTATGTAAAGCATCATTCAACATTTAAAAAAGTCCCTTTTGATTCATTCTGTAGAACGAATTGGAATTTCTAACTTTTAAGTCTTAATGGCTTTGTTCTTTAGCTTAAGGAAGAGATGAAGCGATTACAATGCGTTATACGAGGGTTGATCTGAAACTAAGGTTACAAGGCCGATATTTCTGGAGTTTCGTCTGTTATAGAGGAATGAGACGTGTGCTTCAATTTTAATACATAGAGCTCGCAAACTGTCCAGAGTTTCGGTCATCCGGCACTTACAGTGCTAGTTGTATATAAACACAAATGGCGACTTGTTTGGAAAACTGGTCTCGCGAAGAGGTCCGCTTAGTTATTCAATTTCTGTGGGCGAAGCATGTAACCGCGGCTGAAATTTGCCGACAGCTGGTAGAGGTTTAGGGAAGGATATCTAATGTCTCGTCAGCAGGTCGCAGAATGCTGTAAAAAGTTTGCGGCTGGTAGAGAGAAAACTTCACCGACGAGGAACGCAGTGGCCGACAAACCACCACCACGCTGTTGAAGCAGTTTCGCTGTAACATCATCGACTACTCTCCCTACAACCCGGACCTCGCCCCAAACGACTTTCATCTGTTCTTGCACTTAGGAGGCCGTCGCTTCACTTCAGACGAACACTCCAGGACAGCATTTTTACTAGTGGTGAGCACAAAAACCGGTTTTTCGGTTTTTAGAAAAAAGGTTCGGTTTTTCACCTGATCCGGTTTCGGTTTTCTTCAAAACCGATTCCGTTTTTTTTTTAAATTTGTTTTATTTCTGACCAGAATGGTGTTTCGTTGTACTCCGGAAACCGAATCCATTTCCACAGAAATAGTTTTATATGTTTTCGAGAAGTTTTCACCGAAACCAGTTTCGGTGAAAACCTAACCGGTTTTGGAGAAAACCGAAACCGGTTTCGGTGAAAAATCGAACCGGTTTTGGAGAAAACCGAAATATGGTGTTTTCGGGTTTCGGTTTTTATAGAAACCGGTTTTCGGTTTTTATAGAAACCGGTTTTCGGTTTTTATAAAAACCGGTTTTGCCCATCCCTAATTTTTACCCGGAAGAACTCTTCAAACTCATCCCACGATGCGACAAGTGCCCCAATCGATGTGGAGACTATGTCGAAAAATAACCTAATGTATGTACTATCTGTTGGCTGTATTAGTTGTATGAAACAATATATACAGGTTTCACTGTAAGCTTTGTAACCTTACTTTCCGAACACTCCTCGTATAATCATGTAAAGAGGATGTTGCATTATTTACAACAGGCATGTACATAAAAATTTATGTATAAATCAATCCTAAAATTAGACTAAATTTACAGAAAAGTCTGGGTGTGGGCGGTCAGAACCCCTAGACCGATCCGCTGCGTACGTCCCTGGCTTACAACTCAAATTCGAATCACATTAGAAGAATTATAGTTGTCATCACACAACGTTGAAATTTGTATTGCAAAGACAAGACAGTACTCACAAGAATTGAGAGAACTTATATTATAGTTTGCTGTTTTGTGAAATGGAGTTCAGGAATTGCACCGGGAAAAGACGGAAGATTACTTGTGAGCAAAATACATGTAAACATAAATTAGATTAGATAAATTAATGTATTTTAAATAAAATCGACTCTAAATAGCTCCCACTTGAACTCCTTCGGCGTCCTAACCCTCTATTCTACTTGCTGCTTTTTGTTCTCATCACATTTTCAGGCTCCTAGAATCTGCGCTAGATCACAAAACAAATCTCCTCCTGCAAAACTCTAGTAAATTTCACATTTCGTGTTTTAGGCAGTTTGATTCCATTTTTTTTTCCAAAGAAAAACCTATATATATGATCATATTACTTGCGCTCTCCTAAAGTTAACTAGTGCCGAAGAATGCAACATCGGTTATCTAAAAAAAAAAAAAAAATGGTAGCACTGGCCCGTGTATACCACGTGAAAGAGTTTGGTTTGTATGGCGTGATGTGTTCTCAATCAATATTGAAAACAAAAGTGATAGTAGCTTTATACCACTTCCGGTTTTATTAGAGAGATTAGAATGGAGATGGAATATATTTTGGGGCCACTTAATTGATTATAGAAAACTGCATCTGTCTAATCTATTACCGCTTATACTCTGTAGCGATCAACGCAAAAAAAAAAGGTCGTAGTTTATTTGTACCACTTCCGGTTTGAATATCACTTCGAAAATCGAACCTGATTCATAGCTTATGACCCTCTATATTCTAACCAAATTTGATGGTGATGCATCAAGTAACTTTGGAGCTTTTGCTCACCCGGATAAACGTGAATGGACAGGTTAAATAAGAGTGTCCCATAAAGAATTCAACTTTTGAAACGCCCGCCATTTTTGTTTTAGTAAGTTGGTAGCACTGAACTTTGCACGACTTTCACCTGTCTTTGTGGTTGGTGGTCATGGAACGTCGAATAACGTATGATTGTCACTTGTCTTCTCAGAACAGGTAGGAATGGAACGCCTCACGACGGAACAGTGTGTTATATCATAGTGACCGAGATATTTGTTCGTCCTGAACCGTTCCATTCCTATCCGTTCTGAGAAAACAAGTGACAATCATGCGTTAGTCGTCGTTCCGTGACTACCAATCACAAAGACAGGTGAAAATCGTGTAACGTTCAGTGCTACCAATTACTAAAACAGAAATGGCGGGCATTTCAAAAGTTTCGTTCTTTATGAGACACCTTTTCTATAAAGGAGTTTTGGTAATCCACAATTCTTAAATATACTTTTCTTTTTAATCACTAAGAGTTAACTTATCCAAAAGCACTGTATATGTACTGCCTTTCTGTTGGTACACCTATTCTTAATTTCCACCAAATAAAGAAATATTGATTGTAGAAAAAATTATCGTTAAGTGTCTTTAATACAGCGAAATTAAACTACCGGTAATTTTAAAGCTTTTCTGTAATATTTTCAAAACAAATCAAAAATATTCGAAAAGTAAAAACGTAGTGAGCTATTTAATACGATTTTGCAACTGTAGATAGATTTAGCATTTTTTGCGGGTTCTGTAAATAGCGGCGTAACAAAAGCAGATAGGTAAATTGTGGTAAAGGTATCACATGCAAAATCGTATTGTCTAGTTCACTACGTTTTGGCTTTTTGAATATTTTTATTTGTTCTGAATTATTATAGAAAAACTCTAAACTTAGCGGTAGTTTAATTTCGCTGTATTGAAGACCCTTAAGGACTTAAAAAGTTGTAATCGAAGAATAAAAAAATGATCTGCCCAGCCTGGTTTAGGAATAGATTACGTTTTCCAAGTATTACAGGAAGAAAAATAGTTATTTTCTGAAGAAACACTTAAACCTAGGCTAGTGAATCTAATCTAAGCAAATTATCTAGGTTAAAGTGACCTAACAAGTTAATCAAAGATAATCTAAGTCACACTTAACAAAACCAGAATAAGCTAAGTTAATCTTAACTAATCGTCTCACTGAGCGAACACTTTATCTAACCTAACTTTAAATTAACTTAACAGAAGCTAACCTACATTGTACTTCCAAGGCAAACTATTCTAAGAGAAACTAAGCTAATCTGACTGAATGTGGCCGCAACTATACTTGCGACGACTCATTCTAAATAAGATCTGCTAAAGATAAGATCTAACATTACAATGCTCTAAGTTCCACTTGCCTAATTCTAATAACCGGAGTTAATCTACAACCAGTTTATAGTTTTCTCTGTCCCTACTAGTGATAGTGAAAAATGCCTACAAAATGAAGAGAACATTTCGGTAGGGGGTAAAATGATTAGGTGTAGAGGTTTGCAGATGATATGGTGCTTGCTGCAGAATCTGAAGAGAAAATGAATAAGATGTTGGAGAATACTTGAGGAAGGGCTGTGAAGAATATGGAATAAAAATAAATGTTAGAAAGACAAAAGTCATGATGATTGGAACGAAGCGGTCGGTGTCAAATATAAAAGTAGGAGGGAAGAAAATAGAACAGGTGACTACTTTTCGATATATGGGTAGTATTATTAGTAATGATATGAAACGTGAACGTGATATAAAAGCAAGGATAGGAATGGCGAAAGAAGCCTTTAGGAGGAAGAAAATACGATTTTGTGGGACCTTGAGTAAAGAATTGAGAAAAAAAAAGACTCATAAAATGATTCGTATGGAGTATTGTATTGTAGGGATTAAAAACATGGCCATTGCGCAAAAATGATGAAAAACGACTGGAAGCTTTCAAAATGTGGCTGTGGAGGAGAATAAAGAGAATTCGCAGGGTCGGGCGAAAAACGAATGAGAGGATATTGGAAATGGTAGGGTGAAAACGAACAATTTTAGATATTATTAAGAAGAGGAAGAGAAGCTGGATGGGAAATTGCCTAAGAAAGAACTGCATCATGAGGTACGTGCTAGACAGTATAGTGGCAAGAAAGAGAGGGAGGAGGCGAAGGAGACTTCAATTAATAGACGATATCAAAACAGAAAAATCGTACATGAAGATGAAGAGATTAGCGGAAGATCTTGGAGCATGGAAATTTCTCAGTTACAGCAAGTGTCCGCCCAATAATGGCAGAATACCTATGATGATGATGATGATTTCTGTCTCTTCCTAATACCAGGAGGTATCAAAATGTTCCTGCAACCACGTAGAAGAAATCCATTCTGTCGAACTCTAACATCATGATGGTATTTGACTTTCTCTACGTAGTCACCGTGACTAGTGACACATTTTTGCCAGTAGTTCTTCACTTTCCATAAGCCCGTTCTGTAAATGTCTGCAGTTTGGCTTTGAAACCACAGTTCAACCTTAGAAATGACGTCATCCCTACAGTCAAAATGTCGTTCTCTGAGTGAGAGCTTCATTTTTATGAGAGGAAGAACTCACTTCGTGCTACGTCCGGTGAGTATGGGGATGAGGCAATATTTCATATCCTAATTTCACTGCCTTCATTCTGGATACATAGGTGGAATGGATTGCTGCATTGTCTGCCAATAGCAGAGCTTCATTTGTAATCAATCCACGACGTTTCTTCTTTAGTTCCTCTCGTAACTTAGTCAGGAGATAGAAATAATGTGTATTAGTAACAGTTTGCCCCTGTGATAGGTAATCTGTCATGATGAGCCCTTCACAGTCCCAGAAAATGGCAATCATCATCTTGGCGACAGACTTCTGCACTCGTGCTATTTTAGGATAAGGAAGGAGGAGTTTTTCCATTGTTTGATCATTTTATTTATCTCTGGGTCATAAATATGAACGCGACTTTCATTCACTGTCACTAATATGCCGAAGAAATCCTCTTCATCCACCTATGCAACGTTTCTCTTGAAGCGTCCTCGCGATTTCTGTTCTAGAAAAGTGTGAGCAGTCGTGGAACCCACCGTGTTGAACTTTCTGAAGATGCAGCTGGTTGTGAGTTATTCTAGGCAGACCCATAACTCATACCTATTGTACACATAACATTTTGAATAGTTATCCTCCTGTCTTGCATTATGATCTTCTCAACTTTCTCCATTAAGGCGGCATCATCAGTAAAAGATGGTCTTTCAGATCTAGAGGCATCCGCGGTGGTCAAGTATCCAGTTTGGAATCGCCTTTTCCACTTGGGTACCATCTCATAGGATGGCTTTCACCCCCCCATAGTCGTTTTTTATCTCTTCGTGGATCTGCTTTGCTAATTTCCCCTGAAAGTGAAGGAACTTAACGACGCTTTGTGCCTCAAGCTTGAAAAACATCGTACCTTCAGTGATTTACCTAAAAAAAAGAAAAAAGAAAGAAAAAGAAAAAAAGAAGAAAAAGAAAGAAAGAAGGAAGGAATTATTTTAACGAGTTCAAAATTTGCATGGTTAACAAACAAGGGCTAACTATAAAACGCATGTTCGAGAGGGTTCGTAGTTCGTCACCTTCTAGGTGGTTGCAGAACTTTTTGATACCTTCTCGTATAAACAGTGGCGTATTTAGGGGGGGCTTCCGAGCTTAAGCCCCCCCCCCAGAAATCTTACTTACTATAGTAACGGATATAAAATATCTTGCAGAATTTTCACATTTTCAGGTAAAGCCCCCCCCCCCGAAAGTTAGCAAAGTCCCCCCGAAACAAAATCGTAAATACGCCACTGCGTATAAAGAATATATAACCTTTATTGAGATGCTTATTATGTATCTGCACGAAAAACCAGAATAATTTACCGTTTCTATTTTGTCAGGTATATAGGAAATCCTACATGATATACATACTGAAAGATTAAATGTTACTGTTTTATAATTTTAAAAATACTATAATACTACATTAGAATGTGCTGCAATAACAGAGCGTAATCCATGAATGGAACCGAACTTTGTGCGATTAGAATTAAAAAAAAAAAATGTACCAATAACAGTTGCATAAAGAGTAGTGGATTTTATCGCAATTTTGTTGTACGGTGACTGTGAATACGTTGGCCAATCAAGTATTCATGAACTGATCTCTTCTTTTCATACCCCCCCACCTTCTACCACCTGTCGCTTGTTCGGCAAAAAAAAAAAGAAAAAGAAAAAGAAAGAAGGAAAAAAACCCGGATGCAAATTGACTTTTCAATTAAACGGTGTCCACTAGGGAATTTCCCCCCCCCCTTTTTTTTTGTCCAGAACCAAAGCGGATAGTCACACCACCACGTGGCGTTTTATTTTACGCAAAGCCCCAATATTCGCAGTGTGCATTTTTTTTTTTTTTTTTAAGAAAAAAGAAGTAAGTGTTGCTTTCATATTTTGTGAAACTACGGTAGACTACTAAATTAGGCAAACTTAATATGAAATCAATAAACAATATATTTATAACATCCAGTTGCAATAGGGTGATAGAAATAAAGAGAGAAAATTGTTCTTCATACACACAAGCTGAATCCATATCAAAACCAGTTTCTTGCTGCTACAAACAGTAAATAAGAATAGAGTACTAAGTTTTGTTACTTCTGATTTCAGTGAAAGAATATAAGATCTGTAGACAGTGGCGTATTTACGATTTTGTTTCGGGGAGGGCTTTGCTAATTTTCGGGGGAGGGGGGGCTTTGCCTGAAAATGTGAAAATTCTGCAAGATATTTTTCATATACTTTACTATAGTAAGTAAGATTTCGGGGGGCTTAAGACCGGAAGCCCCCTAAATACGCCACTGTCTGTAGACAGGACCGGTCCTAGGGAATTTGCCGCCTCGTAGAATGGCATCATTTCCCGCCCTCTCCTTTCTCGCAAAATAACAAATTTTAAAAGCCACAATTTTAATTATGCTACCCAATTATGAACAACGGAGGGAAGGGAAAGCACTCGCACTCAGAATGGATTAAACACTACAAATACAATCTCGTTCTGTTTGTTTTTCCTGTAAATAATAATATATATCCACTATCTAATAATCATTTTTTCTTTAAATAATAATCTATTATGTAAGTGAAAGATAAACCAAACACACCTGCGGAGGAAAGATGATAATCCTTTTTAGAGAATTCAATATCGAGCTTTAAAAATGAAATGAAATGAAATCTTTAAGTTTTACGTCCCACGGTTATGCCGGTTAGGCTAAAGGAGACGGTGATGATGAGAGATGAGTGAAATGGTGGAATGAAAAAAGTGGGAGGAAACGGGAGAAACCGAGAAAACCCACGAGCACGGTGTTTGGCCACCACTATCGAGCTTTAATCTTAATACATCAGTTTGCAATTCGATTGCAACCAGCTTTAACATATGTTAAGAAAATTTTTTAGAAACTTGTTTCCAGAACTTGTTTGTGACAAAGACAAAACTAAAGCCTGTGACAAACATCTTGGCATTTCAGGTAAACGAATAAAACCCAAGCTCTGGCGCGACGTTGCCAGGTGGTAAAGGGGTGTGGCTATGGCTAAGCAGACAAACTGCAGCGCGATCAGGTGGCAGAGGATAGATGTGGACGTGTACAAAATAAACATGGCAATACCGCTGGCCTCTCATTTGCTAGCAGCATTTAAAGGGAACTTGGAGCACCGCCTTCAAATGCCAAGATGTTTGTCACGCCGTTTAGTTTTCATATCAAATACTGTTTAAGAAGTTCAAGAATTGATATCTTGTATCTGATATCCCGTATATCCCGTACGGATGGACACATAGTTCTTGAGAAATATTATCTCCGGACGGATGTACCCATAGTTCTTGAGAAATATTGTCTCCGGACGGATGGAAACATAGTTCTTGAGAAATATTGCCTCCGGACGGATGGACACACAGTTCTTAAGAAATATTATCTCCTGGGAGGACGGAGACATAGTTCTTGTGAAATAGTGTCTCTCGGACGGACGGAGACATAGTTTTTTCCCAAAATATTGTCTTCCGGACGGACGGACACATAGTTTTTGAAAAATACTGTGTTCCGGACGGACGGACACACAGACAGGCAGGGTAGATATATAAAGGAGGTTTAGTAAAACAAGTAGGTTTAAGTAGTTGTATTTAAGTAGGTTTATGTTGCGGACACTAGAGTTCTATTTCTTTCAAATGTGGGTTTCACAAATATTTGTTTTTTAGTAGCCCATAAGACTAACCTTTAGAATCCCTATTGTATTTTCGCACATTTCTTTGCGAGAAGAAAACCTATTAAAGAAAGGGTTGCAACGTATTTTCGTTTTCTTTTACGAACGTCAACACAAACAAGGAAAAGAAATGAGAAGAATAGTTAAAAAATCTTGGAAGAAAAAGGCCTTCATTGTTTTCTACAGCCAGAAGGGAGTTGATAATATTATGGTCTCCTTCGCAAAGCAAGCCACCTGACTTCTCAACGTTCACTGACATTGAGGTCCCTCAGGAGTTTAATCCCGGGAAGACGACGTCTCGACGTCAGAACAAGATGTAGACAAAGGCAAGTTGGACGGGAGACCAGCGCAGGGTTATGTGGGAAACCAGTCATCCGATTACATAGCCTCTCCTTATGAACCCTTGTATCTCTATAGAGAACGAACTACGGCTTGCTGTGACGCGAAAACACTCACACAAGCTTTATAAGGTCCTTGTTTATTTCTTTTATTTTTAATCGTTTTTCGAATAATTCTTTTGTTCTAAGGCTATGTCTAACAAACTTATTATTTTTCTTAAGAAAATGAACATATTTTTGCTCCTTAGAGATCAGCTGGTTAAGTCGTGTTCTCTCTGTGCGCGCAGCAACACAACTGTGCTAGTTGTCTCCTGAGGCAAGAACTTGCCTTAGCGCCCCCCCCCCCTCCCTCGATTAACCAAACCAAAAAGCTTTCCGACTACACCTGATATCGGCATCACACAGTAGTTCTCCTATTCAAGTTTTTCTTCAGGTAATAAAGCTTGATTTCGAAATTGCAGTACATAATTTAAGTTTTAGTACAAGACAAAACACCAAACTAATTAGTATTTGATTGCCAAATAATCTGACAAGGGAACATTCCGGTTTCGTGAATTCAATTGCTGAAAATGATTGCTAGCACTGGATTCAGCACCAAAAGAAACAGAAAAAAATTTGGCGTTTAGTGGTAGACCGTATACAGGGTGGGAGATAAGTAAGGGCAAAATGCGAAGATAGAAAATAGAAAATGTCTAGAAATGTCATGTTAATTTTGAAACGATTAGAGGGATTGAGGTCACATGTTGGATATGAGAATGCATGTAGAGCTCCACTGAATAGATGTAATGCGAATCATGGGAAACATCTGTAAAGCCGCCATGTTGGAATTAGCGCAAGAAAAATATACGGGAAAGGGATCATGTGACATATGACTCTTGACGCACACTGTCAATTCAAATCAATAGTGGTCCATACAGTTTGAGACCTCTGTTTAATTACAACTGTTATGGAACTTAAGAATGATTGTGTGGTTGACACGAAAATGAAGACAACAGTGGACGTAGTTGAAAAATGATAAAGATTGACCATCGGGACCGTCACAGCTGTCTCCCGACCAGTAGTCGACAGGTGTCATGAATGCATCAGGTGCTGTTTACAAATATCCAGTTTTGTAGAAAGCATGTCTATTCCTAGTTTGGAACCATGGTGCTGTATACTGGAAGTGGGTGAATGATTGCAAATTTTTTAAGTTGTCCAGTTGTCATATTTTGAAGTCAGATGACAGAAAAACGGTGTCTGTTATATATTTTACGAAATTCTAACACGGATGGCAGAATAACACAACCAACGATTGTACGGGTGACGTGCAAGCATCAGGGATAAGGAGTCGAGTAAAGAAATAATAAACACTTCTGACCAGAGTATATACACTGGTTTATTAAAAACTAAATTACAGTGTAACGGTTTGTCTTCATCAGACACTAACTGCTCAGCACGTTATTATGTCAATAGAGGTAAGAATCCGTTATTAGTATCGTGCTTTCTCAGAACATTGCCGACTGCTTACAGCAATGTACGCCTTATTTCGTGTCCCTCTAGGAACACTTTGTTTTGTAAGTGTAATTTCAGTATATGTGATTCCATGGCTACTAAATCAATTTTTGCGAAATACACCAGGGCTTGTTCAGGAGTGGCTACAGAAGACAAACATATTTTCATTTGTCCCACATGTTCCATGTTATATCAGTGTAGTTTTTATAAGTCCCAGTATAGTGACACTGTTTGTCTTCTTATGGACTGAAACTTTTCAGTTTGGAACTTCATTTCAACTGTGTAGATTATCGTTTTTACATTTTATCTTTTTATCTTCGTCTTGCACTTTGGTTATTCTATTTTTTTGCTTCAGCCATGTTGTGTAGTAATATTTGAGTTCGTATAATACGAACGATGTATGCAGTTACAAGATTTATTACAGTTTTCTAGTAGTATCCTAGACTTGATGTAATTACCGGCACGTGTTGGTAAATACGCCACTTTGCATCACGTTCTTCTTTTCCCTTGGGTACAAAATAGAAGTGAGTCCCATCATTGCCACATTTTTTTTTCCTACACGCGTAAAAGGCTACTCTGTAACGCACGTCTTGTTTTTTGTGTTTCATGAAAATTAAGGCCATAAAAAATACAACACGCTTAACATGGCGTATATATCTGCACCTACCTTATATCATAATAGAAATACAGAACTAACCCGATTATATCTATCATTGTCATGAACGTCGACTTTACATTGGTTAGTGTGCATATAAAATTATTTTTGTTCGGACCTTTGGTCTCTTGAGTTATATAGGATCAAAGTAAGGCTTTGAACTTAACGAGTTGATTGGATCGGAGATTAACATCTTTTTCAGCACCGAAGTTATATGATACATAGACCTACAGTTTAAGATAGAATTCAAAGCACTGAAATGCGTTCAAATTTCAAGGTTCTCCCACTAGGAATTGAGCCCAGAAACACGTGCATTAAAAACGCGTGCGCTAGCCCTAGACGAGCGGGGAAGACTAGCTTTGGACCTTAAAAGAGTTATGCTGTATGAGATCTACAGAACTCTGTATGATTTTTTAGTAAGCTGGGTGTGGAATTAAATCTTCACTTGTTTAGTACACGTTTCATTTTTTCTTTGCAATCATACGGTTTCTAAGTTATGGATCAGAAAAAAATTGTATTTTGACCCAAGAGTACATATTATACGCGATTTACAAATACTCATCTGGTCTGGACCAAATTTAGTATGGAGGTACAGTTTGACTTGTTTAGTATATGTGATATGTTTTCCTCTTCTACAAACGATGAATACCGCTGCTTTCGTGCCGTGGCCGTCTTGATTACCTGGCATAAAGCTTAGCGAACATATACGAGAGATGCAGTTGAATGTATCTCGTTCCTTCGCAGTCCTCCATTGATGTGTTATGGACTCCGATACAAGCATTATGGAACGTGATTCTTCAGGTACTTCCAGCACCCATTTCAATCTATGCTATGATGTGTAGAAACTGATTACAGCACGTGGTAGGCCTATAGAGACTGATTGCAGCACATTGTAGACCTATAGAGACTGATTGCAGCACGTGGTAGGCCTATAGAAACTGATTACAGCACGTGGTAGGCCTATAGAAACTGATTACAGCACGTGATAGACCTATATATACTGATTGCAGCACGTGGTAGACCTATAGATACTGATTGCAGCACGTGGTAGGCCTATAGAGACTGATTATAGCACGTAATAGGTTTATAGAGACTGATTGCAGTACCTGGTAGTCCTATAGAGACTAATTGCAGCATGTGATACCTTCACGTTATACTGATTTATCACGATTATTGATGTATAGTCTTGAAGTTGTAATAATTTCAATACAGTCATGCCATTCTCATACACAGCAGTGTGTATATATATATACAAGTCTCATACGTAATTTTCTTCTAAGTGTTTCCTGATTGAAAACGCAAATCATATAATTTAAACTAGTTTCTGCCTGCAAGACAGCTGAAAATCGATTTTGAACTTGTTGCCTGAAACGTTTAGCGTATAAAATTAACTAAGTTACACACAAGGTACACAGAAGAGTGCTTTGATGTTCCTCAGAGAACTAAACGGAAGCTGTTTGCTTTGTCCGTCAATCAGAACCTGACAAATCCTTCCAGCGACTCTTCTGAAGTAAGGAAATCTTATTATTTTATAACATTCAAAGATTCTAAAAAGGAAAGTAACTAGTGATGGCATGCACAGAAAAAAAGAAGTTCAAACGAAACCTTTACTTCAGCGTTACACGTATACAGGGTGTTTCAAAACAACACCGACAACGTTTGGGAGGTGATTCCTGACACCCAGATAAGACAAAAAGTATAGACCAACGTAGGTGCACAAATGCTTCCTTTCGGAGTTATAGGCTGCCAAAAATATATATAAAAATAAACTTTAAAGGTCCATAGCTCCAGAACTATGGGTCCTACCTTAGTCGGGTCAAAACTTCACTTAGGAACTAATGCGTGAATTATTCAAAAATATATGTTTCTGAATCCTAATATACTCACGCAACAATTTTTATAGAGGGAGTTTGGCCATGGGCATATAATTTGAGATACTCACCAACTACCTCTCTAAAAATTGTTGCGAAAGTACCGCAGCGTTTTGAAACTTGGATATTTGGATAGGGCACATACCAGTTCCTAAGTGAAGTCTTAACCCGACTATGGTATGTCCCATAGTATTGGAGCTATGGACCTTTAAAGTTCATTTTTTTCATGTTTTCGGCAGCCTATAACTGCGAAAGGAAGCATTTGTGCACCCAGGTTGGTCTATACTTTTTGTCTTATCTTGGTATCAGGAATCACCTCCCAAACGTTGTCGGTGTAGTTTTGAGACACCCTATATACTCCTTAGCAGGCACGCATCCAGAAATTCATGTTGAGAGGGATTCAAGCTTTTGGTGGAAGGTCGAATATTACGAGCTACTACGTCTATGTAGTATTAAACGGATATTATTCTGCACCCGAGAAGACGATAAGTAATTGTAAAATATTTCCATTTTCAGAAAATAAACACAGAAAATAAAATCCACTTGATAAACAATGTTCTCAAATGTGGGGTCACTAATGTGAGGAATGAAATTCTATTTTTTTTTCCCCATAAAATTTGCATTGAAAATTGGAATAACTTTTGTCACCATCAATCTTAGGTCCAAACAAATTTGAGTCAAGAGTTACTCCCAATGGCGGATTTAGGAACATATTTGGGGGTCTCATCTTTTTTCTTTTCATTTTTTTTTTTTGGAAATCCCAGATGTTTATAAGCATAGGAATGACTAACATTTACTTCTTTCCCCCCCCCCCCAAAAAAAAAAACTGGAATTGGTAGTAGTGGTGGGAGCTTTCCGCCACTTGAAGATGAAATCCATAAAATTCCGAGGCATCGTACAGTTACTGTGCAAATGCTTTTGAAAGTGTCCTAACAAAGAAGGAATTTCTGTCACTTTAAGTAGTTCTACATAACGGTTAACCAGCTTCAGGACATAAAATTAGTCAAGTAGGACAATATTTAATTCTACAAACGTAGGTATAATTTCTAATTGCTTTCTTTCTAGCAACTGAAAAAAAATACTTCTTGCATAAAGCTGCGAGTTCCAGTTTATTACAACAGGTTTCAATTTTTAGACGTCGCGGACTCCCTGGCTAGGTCCCACATACTTTCAGGGGTCCGCGGACCCCACTTTGAGAACTACTGCTCTATTCAAACAAGAAGTGGCATGAATAAACCCTATCAACCTTATTTTCGGTTTTAACGTTGATCACTATACAGCGTGGTCCGGAAGTGGGTGTACCCCTAATTGGTGTTTTCTAACGGTTTTAGGTTTCACCCACATTTATTTGGTAACATTGCTTGGCATTGTCTGGCAACATTGCTATCCATGTTCATTTATTTTCTGCTGTTTTCTGCTTGTGACTCCGGAGTATCTCCGCAAAGCATCTGCGAGAACTTGGCGCAGAATTCAGCTGTGTTACGACATGGATGGTGATCATATCGATGTTTATGACTCTTAAGACTTCAAGGTAACTGTGTACGGACATGGTAACTGTGTACCATAACTAGCACTATACTGTTGAAACTAAAGAGAGGTACGCCCACTTCCGGACCACCCTATAGAGTAAAAATGGTAATAAATAGCGAGAAGAACTTTTCTGCAATTAGTTAAACGTCTCAAGGATATATATATATCCTATCTCTACTTTAAGCTCTTTACTAAAACCTGATGTGATAAAAATCTACCACCACTTCCAGTTTTAATAATAATTGAGTAAACATCACGACAAACCAAACTTCTTTGTGTGGTGTACATGTGACACTGCTATTTATTATATATCTGCAAAAGAAAACACCCATTTTCTCGAAAACTTCTCACGAGGATTCACACTCTATCATTTAATTTGGTTCAGATCAATCAGATTTATTAATTGATGTGTATGACTTACTTTTGAATTATTTTTCCCGTTATAACACTACATAACTATCATTATTATACTCAATTAGTAACTTGCTTTGATAAATTATACTTAAAGTGTGCTTAGAGCGTAAACAATTAAATTTCTAGGAAGCACCTAACATTCTGTTTCTTGGTATATTTACTTTCTTAAATCTTAAAATAACACGAAAGAGGAAAAACAACTTATAGTATCCGCATTGTTTCTCTGAAGCTAAAAAAAAAAAATGATGTGTTTACTTCAGCATGTATGTATACCGAAACCCAATATGTACCTTAATATGTATTCCTTGGCGATTCACCAAAACTAATATAATTCCTTCAATGGTATTCAAAAATTCTTGTTGGAACAAAAGTTACGAGGGAAGGGACAATATGTATACGGTACGTAATCTATTATTGCGTAACCCGTAGCTTAGGATAACAGATTATGTAAGGTATTTCAAAATGAATATCAGGGTTTTTTAGGCTTTGTAATACTTATTACATTTAACGTACAATTATAAATAATATGTATTTCAAAATGAATATCAGGGATTTAAGGCTTTGTAATATTTATTACATTTAACGTACAATTATAAATAATATGTATTTCAAAATGAATATCAGGGATTTAAGGCTTTGTAATATTTATTACATTTAACGTACAATTATAAATAATATGTATTTCAAAATGAATATCAGGGATTTAAGGCTTTGTAATATTTATTACATTTAACGTACAATTATAAATAATATGTATTTCAAAATGAATATCAGGGATTTAAAGCTTTGTAATATTTATTACATTTAACGTACAATTATAAATAATATGTATTTCAAAATGAATATCAGGGATTTAAGGCTTTGTAATATTTATTACATTTAACGTACAATTATAAATAATATGTATTTCAAAATGAATATCAGGGATTTAAGGCTTTGTAATATTTATTACATTTAACGTACAATTATAAATAATATGTATTTCAAAATGAATATCAGGGATTTAAGGCTTTGTAATATTTATTACATTTAACGTACAATTATACATAATATGTATTTCAAAATGAATATCAGGGATTTAAGGCTTTGTAATATTTATTACATTTAACGTACAATTATAAATAATATGTATTTCAAAATGAATATCAAGGATTAAGGCTTTGTAATATTTATTACATTTAACGTACAATTATAAATAATATGTATTTTAAAATGAATATCAGGGATTTAAGGCTTTGTAATATTTATTACATTTAACGTACAATTATAAATAATATGTATTTCAAAATGAATATCAGGGATTTAAGACTGTAATATTTATTACATTTAACGTACAATTATAAATAATATATCAAATGAAAGACCAACTCAAAGAGTTTTTGCTACAAATATTCAATGTGAGCACCATTCGTCACACAGCACACATCGAGTCGATAGGCGAGAAAGGCCCATGAACTTTCCACGGGGATATGGCACAAAACATATTCAATTCAGGGGAGTCTCGTTGCAGCTGTACCATCCAGATGCGAACACTATGAGTGTTTCCATCGCCACTTAAGTGAAATATCGATTCACCACGGAAGATGACACGATCCAGAAAATCTTAACCGTCATGCAGCAACATTTCATTTACAAAGTTGGCACTTAACAGAAGGCAGTGTTGCCACACTTGGTACAATTGTGCCAAATTGAGCCCTTTTTGTCATTCATCGGCCCGTTGGTACCACGCTGGCATTTTTAGCCCTTTTGTGAAAAAGTTGGTACAATTCTACCCAATTCAGCACCATTTAAGAAATACTGTGTATTGGACTTAAAAAATGCTGTTTAACGTTCATTCTGTGATGTTGCACCGCATAACGCTACAAATTTTGTGTGGGAATTTTGTAATTCGTAATATTTTATTATAATGCACTGGTTACACACGAACTCGGAGATGATTCATTTGTTCCTCGTTTCATATATGGCCTCGTTATATATTTTTTCATACATGGCCATAATACCAAATGGTTTTGGTTTATTGGTCATTTTGAAATAGAAGCGCGTTTGGTTTCCTTACAATGCGTAAAGAAGATAACTGTTTTTCCTTTTAATATGCGGCCTCTGTTATATTTCCTACGTCCGAGAAAAGTTTCATCTACTTCCACGGTTGTTCGGGGTCCTCCTGTTTAGATATTTTTAAAAATAGCACTTTCTTGATTTGGACTCTTGGAAGAGGGGGGGGCGAGTGTTCTAGAACTTAACCTCTTTTAGTTTCGTCTTACGAAGCCACTGGTATAAAATAATGAATTCAGCCCGTTTTGTTTCAGTTTGGTATTATTTTTCAGCCCACTCCAGAGCTAGGACTGTGGCAACACTGGCAGAAGGGTTTAGAATGTTTAGCAGCTGCAAACTGATAAGGACGTAGTTGTTAACGTCTCCTTAAAATTCTCCACACAGATGTCTGCACTGTAACTACAGATTCAGTCTTTGCAAAACGTAAAACACAAAAAACTTCCTGTTCACTGGTCGCCATCTTTGTTACTAGCGCTTTCTAACGGCAGACGAAGGAAACTGCATGCGCATGCGTGCGTACAAAACTGTTTGAGTTGCTCTTTCATTTGAGGAATTATTTATAATTGTATATTAATTGTAATAAATATTACAGTCTTAAAACCATGAGATTTATTTTGAAACACCCTGTATATTGGTAAAAAGTAACGCGATTCCTAAATCTAGAACATATTTTACATGTTCTATTTCATATCAGTATGACCCCGATTCTCCAAAGAGTTCCAGTTGACATAAGTATTCACTTCCAACACTCACAGTTTCTATCATAAAATCAATTCCTTCACCGAATACATAGCTAAAACACTCATTTCAAATATAAACTCAATTGTAATCTCTATCTAAAGGGTGACCATCGAAAAATCGACCTGCCAGCATGTTTACAAGCGAACTCCTTATTGTTGTCGACACAGTCAGCACAGTCGGCACCAGTCATTGTTGCTATTGGTTATGTGTTGCGGCGGTTAGGAGGAAGGAAGTCCTAATTATTATTGCATAGGAAAGCCGTTTTTGAGAAGCGGGACCGTTTTTCGTGGGCCACTCTGAATGAAAGTAACTATGACTGAGGACTAACTGATAAACGCTCACACCAAACCGCTTAAGCTAGAAATTTAAAATTTTGAGAGTACACATAGAGTTTGTAACGTAAGGTACCACTAAAGAAGGATTTTTGGAAATTCGACGAAGAAGGGGGAAGAATGGCAGGGACAATTATTATAGTAAAATGTCCGTACCTCCAAATCTCTGAAGGGTAGAGACATGGCATTTGGTACATGGACTAACAATTTAAATTAATTGCCTTTTTCGGCTGAGGGAACAGATTATTAAGGCAAGTGAACGAACAGTGGAAGAATCCATGGAATGATAATGTAAGAGGAATCGGAAATACTCGAGAAGACTCACGGACATCATGTTGTTCACCAGAAGCTTATTTGGCCGGGATTCGAACCAGGGACCTCACACAGCAGAGGAAAGCGCTATAACTGAGCCGTCGTGCCCTTCCCCCATACAAAAGAAAATTGCTCCATTTTCCTAACAACTCATTTAGATCACATTTAGGACCTGAGAAAGATTACATGTTCGGGCAAATGCGGACGTATAGTAAACCTATTTATGATGACAGCCTATATACAGAGTGTTTCAAAACAACACCGACAACGTTTTGGAGGTGATTCCTGACACCAAGATAAGAGGAAAAGTATAGACCAATTTGGGTTGCACAAATGCTTCCTTTCAAAGTTATAGGCTGCCGAAAACACGAAAAAAAAATGAACTTTAAAGGTCTGTAGTTCTAAAACTCTGAGACTTACCGTAGTCGGGTCAAGACTTCACTTAGGAACTAGTATGTGCCCTATCCAAATTTCCATGTTTCAGAATCCTGCGATACTTCCGCAACAATTTTTATAGAGGTAGTTGATGAGTACTTGAAGTTATATGACCGTAGAAAAACACCCTCTATAAAAATTGTTGCGTGAGTACCTTAGGTTTCTGAAACATGTATTTTTGGTTCGCGCACATATTAGCTCCTAAGTGAAGTCTTGACCCGACTACGGTAGGCCCCATAGTTTTGGAGCTATGGACCTTTAAAGTTCATTTTTTCATATTATCGGCAGCCTATAACTCCGAAAGGAAGCATTTGTGCACCCAGGTAAGTCTATACTTTTCGTCTTATCTTGGTGTCAGGAATTACCTCCCAAACGTTGTCGGTGTTATTTTGAAACACCCTGTATAGTTAAGCGTCCCACTATTATGCTCCGAGGCTAGGGAGACTGTGATAATGAGTTGAATGATAATTATGAAATAAATAAAGTGAAAGGAAACGTGAGAACCCCTGAGAAAACCCACAAAGGTTGTTTGTCCACTAGAAAGCTCACTTGACGAGAGCTGGTATCGAACCAGGGTCCCCAAGCATCAGGAGCAAATACTCTAGCACTGAGCCGACGGAACCTCATTTTAAAGATGTATCACGAAGATGAAGAGTACTGCAATTATTAAATGAAATCTTTGAGTTTTACGTCCCACGTTTATGCCGGCTAGGCTAAAAGAGACAGTGATGATGAAAAATGAATGAAATGATGGAATGAATAAAGTGTGATGAAACAGGAGACCTCCGAGAAAGCCCACGCACACAATGTTTGTCAACCACAAAGTTTACCTGGCTTGAGCTAGGTTCGAACGTGAACCCTCTACCACTGAACCACCGCGGTCCCTAGGTACTGTAATTAATTGCAAAACCAGTTGTGTTCTATTTCAATAAATAAATACTCATTTTTCCTGGAAACTTGTACCTCAAGTAGTTCTAGCACTACTTAATGTGAACTGTCGTTTTACAATATAAAAATTATTGTGTACACAAAGTAATAAAATAAATAACCAAGACTCGGAAAGTGTTCGGGAAATTTCTGATTTTTTTTTTTTTTTTATCTCTGGTAGTGCTGGTGGCAAACTTCCTCTTTCGGGCGTAAAATTTTCATCGGTTGCAAATTAATTATTCCTGGCTTGCCATTGTGGATAAGTGTGTCATTTTGCTGCGGTCTGATAACGAGCTAGATGATAGGTTTCTATCTCTGTGTGTGTGTGTGTGTTAGTGCATTCTGAGTCTAGAGGCACGAGAAGGGGGAGAAATTTTGATATCCATTCATTGTAGAAACTGGTTTAATATATAAGCTTATCAGAATGTTCCCCCATCTACCTTTTCCCCTCCCCCTTCACACAGACACTTGAGTTTTACGAAAGACTCACCACACACAAATACACACACACATACTAAAAAGGGAATCGATGTCATTTGGACGGCGGTAGCCCCGCTTCCAGTACTGTAGCTCGGGAGCCTAATGAATAATGTTAAGGGAATGAAAAATGAATATTCGCGTTCATCAACTCGAGTGAGGAAAGTTCGCAGACGGTTTTTTTTGTTTGTTTCTTTTTCTTTCTTTTCTTCGTAGGGACAGCGCGAATGAAAAATGTTAACAAGGAGTATAAGCTGCTTAACAGCTTACGAGACTCAGGTGCCCAAAAGGCATATTACTATTATTATTAATAATAATAATACCAACATTGAAAAGAGAATGTGTCTCTTTTTTTGTTGACGAACAAATTTGAAAGTCATATTGTTTATTTTATGTAAGCGAAAAATACTGAACAAAAGTGGTTGTTTTGCTTTCGTCGTGTGTCAATTTATGTACCGGTACATTATTTATTTAAGAGACAGGATACGGTTTTGCTACTCCTTTCCTCAATTCTGCCCTCTCCTATGCATTATTTACTTACGAAATAAGATATGTTTTTACTACTCCTTTCCTCAATTCTGCCCTCTCCTTTACATTATTCACTTAGGAGATATGATCTATTTTTACTACTCCTTTCCTCAATTCTGCCTTCTCCTATACATTATTCGCTTAGGAGATAGGATCCGTTTTTGATACTCCTTTCCTCAATTCTGCCCTCTCCTATGCATTATTTACTTACGAAATAAAATATGTTTTTACTACTCCTTTCCTCAATTCTGCCCTCTCCTTTACATTATTCACTTAGGAGATAGGATCTATTTTTACTATTCCTTTCCTCAATTCTGCCCTTTCCTATATATTATTTACTTAAGAGATAGGATCCATTTTTGATACTCCTTTCCTCAATTCTGCCCCCTACTGTGCATTATTTACTTACGAAATAGGATCTGTTCTTATTACTCGTTTCCTCAATTCTGCCCCCTCCTTTACATTATTCACTTAGGAGATAGGATCTATTTTTCACTACTCCTTTCCTCAATTCTGCCTTCTCCTATACATTATTCGCTTAGGAGATAGGATCCGTTTTTGATACTCCTTTCCTCAATTCTGCCCTCTCCTATGCATTATTTACTTACGAAATAAGATATGTTTTTACTACTCCTTTCCTCAATTCTGCCCTCTCCTTTACATTATTCACTTAGGAGATATGATCTATTTTTACTACTCCTTTCCTCAATTCTGCCTTCTCCTATACATTATTCACTTAGGAGATGGGATCCGTTTTTGATACTCCTTTCCTCAATTCTGCCCTCTCCTAAGCATTATTTATTTACGAAATAGGATCTGTTTTTACTACTTCTTTCCTCAATTCTGCCCTCTCTTTTACATTATTCACTTAGGAGATATGATCTGTTTTTACTACTTCTTTCCTTAATTCTGCCTTCTCCTATACATTATTCACTTAGAAGATAGGATCCGTTTTTGATACTCCTTTCCTCAATTCTGCCCTCTCCTATGCATTATTTACTTACGAAATAAGATATGTTTTTACTACTCCTTTCCTCAATTCTGCCCTCTCCTTTACATTATTCACTTAGGAGATATGATCTATTTTTACTACTCCTTTCCTCAATTCTGCCTTCTCCTATATATTATTCACTTAGGAGATAGGATCCGTTTTTGATACTCCTTTCCTCAATTCTGCCCTCTCCTATGCATTATTTATTTACGAAATAGGATCTGTTTTTACTACTTCTTTCCTCAATTCTGCCCTCTCTTTTACATTATTCACTTAGGAGATATGATCTGTTTTTACTACTTCTTTCCTTAATTCTGCCCTCTCTTTTACATTATTCACTTAGGAGATGGGATCTATTTTTACTACTCCTTTCCTCAATTCTTCTCTCTCCTGTGCATTATTTACTTAAGAAATAGGATCCGTTTCTACTACTCCTTCCCTCAATTCTGCCCTCTCCCTCTAAGAGCATAAGATGTGCTAGGTATGTGCCATTTAGGTGTCCCAGCTACTTTTTAGGTACCCGACACTTGACACATATAATATTCATGTGCTAAGTATGTACTTCAGCTACCTACAGTTTTAGGTACTTGGTACACCTAATTAATAGATAGGGTCCGTTTTACTAGTCCTTTCCTCAATTCTGACTTTTCCTAATTTAGTCAATGGTTTAGCAAGTATACCATCCATGAATCCAGGATTACGCGTCCATTAGTAACTTTTACTTGCTTCATTCACCTACTTTATCACCTCCCCGCCTTTCCTCACTGTCAGTGTCATTATTTATGTTTTTTCTTAAATTATAAAATCACGCCGTTGTGTCATACATTGAAGCTGTTGAAAATGACTGAAGTACAGAATTGATGAACCTAATGATAACCCTGGAAGGGGGTTGTGAATTCCTATCTTTCTTTCGAAAAGCCGAATAAGCAGTTTAGATTACTTTCTTTGAAGACGCTAATCATAATAAGTGAAGACTTTACATCAACCAAATAAATTACACAAATCTTTGTTGCTTTTAATTGTATTTTAATATAGAGTTTACATCAACCAAGTAAATTACACAAATCTTTGTTGCTTTTAATTGTATTTTAATATAGACTTTTCATCAACCAAGTAAATTACACAAATCTTTGTTGCTCTTAATTGTATTTTAATATAGATTTTATATATCAACCAAGTAAATTACACAAATCTTTGCTGCTTTTAATTGTATTTTAATATAAACTTTACAGCAACCAAGTAAATTACACAAATCTTTGTTGCTTTTAATTGTATTTTAATATAAACTTTACAGCAACCAAGTAAATTACACAAATCTTTGTTGCTTTTAATTGTATTTCAATGAACACTTTACATCAACCAAGTAAATTACACAAATCTTTGTTGCTTTTAATTGTATTTTAATATAGACTTTACAGCAACCAAGTAAATTGCACAAATCTTTGTTGCTTTTAATTGCATTTCAATGAAGACTTTATATCAACCAAGTAAATTACGCAAATATTTGTTGCTTTTAGTTGCATTTTAATGAGGACTTTACATCAACCAAGTAAATTACACAAATCTTTGTTGCTTTTAATTGTGTTAATAAAGACTTTACATCTTTTTATTAGTTCCACTTACTTTTTATGCGTTTAAAAAGTGCTGTTGGGCAAATCGAAATTCACAACCACTTGGAATTTTGCTTTTATTAATTCACAGTAGCTCCTGTTCTGGACACTAGTGTATCATAATCGATAGAAACTGCGATATGACCTAGACAGTGTTGGCAGGCTAAGACTAAGAAGCTAAAACCAAATTATTGTTAAACATAACGTTGAGATGTCGATTAAAAAGGGGATAAAAATTTGATCTATTGCATATTTTCTCTGACTACTAAGTTACATTGTTCGGCTGTGTTTTTAACAGTGTACAAGAAATCAGTTCGTTTGATTTAAAAAGATTTTTTCGCACTAACTTGTAAAAACATTTTTAAAATGCTCAGGTTTATCATTTCTTTTCTTTATTAAAAAGCAGGGCAAATCATTTAACGAGAAAAATAAAAAAAAAACATAATATAAAATATGGCAGAAAAGCGTAAAGCTTACGGGGAAAATGTAAGAGCTGGTAACCCTATCTTGAATACAATTATGCCTGGTAAATACGCTCCCACAATTTAGTTTTCATGAAACTGAGGGAGATCTTAACATCGTTTATCATCACTATCTGCACGTTTCAACAACACGCTTCTGTTCTATCCAACCTGACGTACTACATATGATCACAAAACACAGCACTAATAACCACCAAGTGTTGCATTCGCATCACCAGTTTTACCACTACACATCTTAAGTGTAGCAAAAAACAAATGTTTGCATTATTATACAATAATACGTTATCAATCCACTGCTGGAGGAATGTCTCCTGCTTTTTTCTTCCACAGCTGCTTTTCCCACTTATGCAATTTCTGTAAAATGCCGTATTTAATCTCGACATCTTGTATTTGGTTCATTTCTAGTCCGCTTCTTATTTCTTGAAATGAAATCCCGAACATGTGTCCATTTCTCACCTGTTCTTTCAATTATTTGACGCCTCCATCTTCATTTCTGCTCTACATATCTTGCTTTCTCAGTCTTCACCCGCTCTTTTACCTTTGTTTGAAAGCTTTAGTATATATGCTCTTTAGGAGAAAGAAGTTGAAGTATAGAACAAGAAAAGTGAGTAAATTGTTATGATAAACTTCTGATTGTGGCGTGATTTTCTTTACAAAACTTGAACAAATGAAGTAAGAATTGTGAACGAAGAAAACGAAACGAGAAACTGTATTGAAAAAATGAATAATAATAATAATAATAATAATAATAATAATAATAATAATAATAATAAGAAGAAGAAGAAGAAGAAGAAGAAGAAAAAGATGAAAGAAGCTGAAAAGTATAGGAAAAAAGTACCAGAAAAACACAAAGGTTTCTGCCTTGGTTGCTATGGTTACATCATCCATAAGGGACAAACTAGGAGTGAGCAGGGGCGGAAAGAAGGGGATAGCAACCGGAAAACTGGAACAGCAATTAATACGATGACTCAACTCAACTTGCGCTCTTTTTTTTTACCCTGTATTTCTTATACATGTATGAAATCGAGCCTACTTGCTTGTTTTCTGTGTAAAGTGATTTTTTTTCCTCTTTGTGTTGTTCAGTTCTCGTTAAACTTCAAAGTTGTACCCATGTTCTGTGTCTTGTTGCTGGTACGCTACGAAAAACTTTCAACATAAATAAGCTTGAAAAAAAAAAGGGTAGAAGCATAACGCTATGGGGGCCCGGAACGTATGTTTCCTAAATTGTGTATATATGTTTCTCTGGCTCTAATTGAGTTAAACTTGTGATAACTCTTCTACTTTTTGCTCTATTATATTTCCTCTTTGGGTCTTTTTCAGAAAGTACTTGCTCTATTTTTTCATGTTGTATGATAGACACGATGGAACATTACGTACAGAGATGAGTTATGTATTTTGTAGAATGTGGTTACATATGTTCCCTTATATATATATATATATATATATATATATATATATATATATATATATATATATATATATATATATATATATATATATATATATATATATATGTGTGTGTGTGTGTGTGTGTGTGTGTGTGTGTGTGTGTGTGTGTATTCTGGGATTACTGGTAGGTTACTTCTCGCTAGCCGAGAGGCATCTATGCTTGTTTCAACTTTCAACTTAACGTAGTAATTTTCTGTTTTAATACTGCCCGTCACATAAGCGTCTTTTGCCTCTCCCTTTTTTTCCTGCCACTGTATCGGCTCTCATGCCTCTCAGAATATATTTCCTTCTCATACAATGTTAAAACCAGTTCTTCTACTTTTTTTAATTTTTAGTGACATCCAATATTGTAATGTGTCATAGACTATAGAAGTGGTGGCTCTAGGAGGTAAAACTAGGGGACCAGCCGGAACCCAGACTATGATAGATATATCATGACTTTACTATAAATTTTCAAAAATAACAGCATCAATTATTTTTGTTTCCCGAAAAACTAGGAGGACCTAATTCAGGTCGTCGGGCTAGATCCATCACTGAACTGTAGCAATGAGAATGAGAGGTATCCAAATCTGCACGTAAAGAGGCGTAAGTCAGTGTGGAGCCTCTAACATGTAATGTGGCACACATTACCCAATATAACCAAGGGAGGGTTTTAGCCACTTGTAACGGTGACTCCTTGCTGATGGCAAGTCAGGAGCCGTGCGCTAATCACGGCTTAGCGCGGCCTGTGAGAGTTTCCTTATTTAAAAACGATGATAAATGGAACTAGCTGATTAAGGGATTAATTATTGAACCAGTGCGCAACAGATTTAACAACTAAACATAATCTTTACACTATATATATATATATATATATATATATATATATATATATATATATATATATATATATATGTGTGTGTGTGTGTGTGTGTGTGTGTGTGTGTGTTCTATAATCCTTAATCAAGAAAAGAAAAAGGTCATTCGCTATATTTCTCCAAGCTCTTGACAACAACATTATCGAACGTTAGCAACCTTAGTTAGCTTCTTGTGGTGTTAAATAAGAATATCTTAACCTAATTATATACTATTAAGTTAATGTCATCGTGGAATGAAAATAATTATTGACTGGAAACATTTTATTAATATAAGCTTTAAAAGCAAAAAGAAAAAGAAGAAAAAAGTATTTATAATCACCTTGAACAGCATTATTTCTGTAGAACGATTAACTATAGTAAGGTTGTTGTGTATTGTAAATTTTATAACGAGTTGTAGATTTCAGTTCGCAAGCAAAACTACCTCAGTTGTCGTATTCAGATGACAGAAGATGACTTAATATTCGATATTAATATAAGCGCTGGAAACTTTCAAGGATAGTTGTATTCAGTCCAGAACTCCTTCATTCGGCAATATACATAGTAACACTTCAGACATAAACAGTTGAGTTCCAAGCACATGTTATTTCAGAATGATAAGTTGGAAACGGCACCATAAATGGAAGTAAACACATTGATGTTGCAACATTAACTAAGGTTCCGCTAAGATTACATTTCACCTTCCTTCAATAATTGTAATTTACACACTTCAGGCCTATCTATTATGACAATAACAGTTTCAGTTGCGTTGACGACACAAGATTTACACCATGCTCCAAATAACAAACATAACTTACTAACGAGGGGTTAGATTACAAATTAGGACTACTCAAGCGCTGGTCGAATCCTAATAGAAGCGATTTCCTTACATTTTCATTTACTAATTAAAACAATTATTTCCATCACTACATTGCTTCTTTTTATATTCGTATTTATTCATTTATTTACCCTTATATCACAACACTACGGAAAATTCTAATTACACTCACTTTACATCGTAGGCGTTCAGGTCAGACCAGCATTTCTAAGGAACTTGTGCTAGATAATCTCATCTCAACAATTGCAATTATATAATGTTACCCTCGACATAACGAAAAATGTCACAACAAGACGAGCATTACAGACTAATTAATTCATTACAACTGCTAACACTTAGTAGGTGACTGAGGAAGTGATAGAGAATTATCGTATTCAAATAGACAATCTTCATTAAAGACAAGTGTATAGGAATATTGGGATCTAAATAGTGGGTCGAACGAAGTGGACAATTAACACACTAAATGACTTAATACAACAGGCATATGCCGACAACTTGAGAACTAACACTAAATCATATGAACTAAAATCCTTGAAATTATAGCTATGTATGTATTCATCAGACCAACCTTATGAGGATCTAGGACATAGCGACAGTCAAATCTCGGTTAGATGTGGACTTAGATAGACAACATCGACAAGACTAAAATAATATATTATGCTAATTAAGTTTACTATACTTGAGAATACAATTATGTAATACGACAACAACATATGATAATATACGTTAGTATAAGCAACTTAGAAAACTGGATGCAGTTGGCTAAGGATAGAGGTCAGTGGAGAGCTTTTGTGAGCGCGGCATTGAACCTCCGGGTTACATGGGCCATAGAGTTAGTTAGTAAGCAATATAGAAGATAGTGTCATACGTCAACGTTGATTTGTCATACTGACAAGACGCAGGATATGACAAAAAAAATAACACGAAAGTACTAGTATGCAAATCTACTACAAAACAAGTATCATACGTCAATTGATTTTATATTGTCACTTAAATAGGACGTAGACACAACGAGCTTCGGTGATCCTATATGTTTAAATAACATGATATTAAAAAGAGAAGTGTCACATGTCGACCTACTAATTGTCATGTTGACAAGACATGGATCACAACATAAATCATCATTAACTCTCATGAGATAAAACTGTATTTAATATAAGTATAATACGTCAACCTATTAGCTATCCTTGGGAAGACCTAAGACACGACAAACGCTATTATGCAATGCTAATATTATATTCCTTGTACTGAACTTTAATTGAAAACACTGAAGAAATGAATAAATATACATATATTGACATTGGAGCGGCATTGAGAGAAAAGAGAAAGAACAAGCGAGCTATCGTTACATTTGTGTGGAGACGTGAGATTTTACTGATAGCACATGGCTAAAACATCAGAGTGTCCCTGTATTAAACGCATGTAGAGATTCATATTTGCGGATTTGAATATTGCTTTACGTTGGAACGGCCTGTATTACACAACGTTTGATGCAAATTTAGGTTTACTAGCTGAGGAATCATAATGGAAGCTGAGTATTCTTTAAATACACCAAGGTAGCTTTGTCCTACCTGTATCCAGGAAAAGAGAGGACCCAGGAACGGTCCCACACTTGGAATAAATTCCACAATATCATGTCCGGGTTATCCATGCATCCAACCACACTCTATAACGATACGCTTATTTCTAGCATAGTTCTGTTGTTCTTAGAAATTAGAATATGAATCTGGTTCCTCGTTAGAGAAAATTAAATAAAAATTCCTCGGTAAAACTACAATGTAGTCTCTTTCTCGTGGCGGTGTGTCTCTTCTTCTTTTTCTTCTCTCCGCGCGCTTTTTCTTCCTTCCGGAACGACAACCAAATTCAACTGCGTTTATTTGTTACAATATGTATATCAATTACACTAAATATTAATATATTTTTTAGTTAAATGATTACGATATATTTTAATAACGATTAATATAATTGATGGTTATTGACACGGAATTCTTAGGAGAGAAAATAACATAAACGATTAATATAATCAAATTCTGGAATGTTCTAGAAATTTCTCTCCCGGAAATACATTGCTTCTTGTATTCCTTCCACATCTATATCTACAAGACTCTTGCAAATAGAATGTACAACCTTTACATTAAAGAAAAAAGAAGAAAATTATTTTGCGATAACGAAACCCAAAAAGGGTAATTATACAAAATCTCATAAACTAGTAAACTTACGGATAAGATTGCAAAATATTCAAAAGGATTTATAAAAAAGGGAACAGTTAAAGACTCAAATTTTTATTGAGAAGAGCTAAACAATCTTGAGGAGCAATCAAGCTCGTCTCACACTCAAAAGTGGTCCAGTGACACAATTAGTATCGCTCATGAGTTGAGATGAGACGAGACGAGAAATAAGGTTCTGTAAATTTACGTAGAAATGTATGTACCAAGGTGGGACGAGACGAGGTTTCGTAAATTCATGTTCAAAATTTATTATAAAACAAATTGGTATGGTCAATTGCCCTGGGGTTTCGAAATTTGGATTTTATGTAACAAAATACGTCGAATGCATACGATGGAGTCTGATGAACAGAACTTTTGTTTTTTGTATAGCTGCGTTACGTGTGTTTAGTCCCAAGTTGCTTATTTAAATTGTTTAGTTTTGTTTAAAGATGTTTGTTCAATGTAACTTGTTAGATGTAGAAGAAGAAGAAGAAGCAAGTCGAGTAAGTACTTGTTGAAACTGTGGAGAAGAGTAGTCTGTGAGTGTGCGCGTAGCCTATAACTGCATCATTGTAGTGTTCGATGTGCATTTTATTTTAAACTGCGGAATTGTAAGAAACATTCATTGTATATTAGGCATTTATTCCGAAGTTGAGCGTCCGCTTTCGCCACGTTTTTTTTCGCTGTTATCTCCTTTGCACACTTTCTGCAATTTGTTATTAGGTTCATTAATCCGTGCTCTTCACAAACTTTTAAAAGATTTTGCTCGTTATCAACGTATTGCTTCACAAATGTTAAAACTGTTAGTTCATTCCCCTTGTACATTCGCCATGTTGAAAACATAAATGCTCGTTTCTTTCCCACAATGCAACTGTTCGGTTACCTTGCGCCAAGTAGTTCCCTCCGCTCGCCGTATAGTCCCATGTTTATAGCCGCTCATATATAACAAATAAACAGATTTTTCGAGACACTTATATATTATCAAGCACACAAACGATCAAATTATCCATATCTTTCCTGTAAATTTTAAAAATTTTGCTGGAAACGGACGCCCAACTTTGGAACTTAACCCGTATATTATATTAAAGCGAACTATTACAGAACGAACCAGCGTTTGTGTTATACAGTCCATCAACGTATATCCTTCCTATACAAAACTGCTCAAGTTTTTCACCAAAAACAAACAAACAAAAAAAGAAAAAAATTGACACAATCTGTCGTTTTGGGATTTGGAAATTTTGATTCTGTGTAACAAAATACGTCGAATTCATACCCTGGAATCTGATGAACAGAACTTTTATTTTTGTGTTTGTGGCGTATTTACGATTTTGTTTCGGGAGGGGCTTTGCCTGAAAATCTGAAAATTCTGCAAGATATTTCATATACTTTACTATAGTAAGTAAGATTTAGGGGAGGGGCTTAAGTCTGGAAGCCCCCCTTCCTAAATACGCCACTGGTGGCTGTGTTATTTTAAATGGGAAGTCTAAATACAACCATCTTAAGGATTCCAAGATATGGACATCTTATCATAACAATTCACCCTGTTTTACCCCTTTTCACGTCCAATTCGTAAAAAAAAAAAAAAAAAAAAAAAAAAAAAACTTTAATATTATCTTACATCGGAAATCCAGTATACTGTACAAATTTGAAGTTTATACCTTAAACACTTTGACCCAAGTGTTCACCAGTCACTCAGAAATTCTTATTTTATGCAGAGATTACCTTCAGATTAGTAAGATTACATTTAAATAAAGATTTATACTTGCGTCCTCTGTAAAGGCTTAAAGGATCTATTCCAAGAAATTTGGTTTTTCCCACAGGTTTTTATCTCAAGTTAGAATTCTTTGTGACACACTAGACTATTGGCCACACCTACACACATACATACATTTATGTATTAGTGTGTGTTCCATTTGTAACTCTTCTTACTTATCTTAGGGTTGGGCGGGTTCTGCCTCTTTGGAAGACTGATGGGAAACCACTAAAGCCTCGACTAAGAGGTTTTTTTTTTTTTTTTTTTTTTTTTTTGTCCACAACGGTCAGAAAGGATTTTATCTACCATTTTTCTTTCACTTTTCCTACCGTTCGTTTTTTACTTTCTTTTTTTCTGGAAAATCTTTTGTTGTCTGGCTACATTGTCTCCATGATGAATATTGAGACTTTTCTAAAAACGTATATCCTCATCTTTTCATGATAAGTTTAGAAGTTTAAAGTTCTTGCATTGCATCCCATAAATAGCTAATCAACCTCCTTGTCACAAAAACGTTATACGTGAGCTTAATACATAAACATATTGGGCGATATTTAGAGAGAATTCGTTACTTAAGCATTGCTCACGTAATTAGTTAGTATCGTATTACCTCTGTACTTAGGAGGGTGTACTTTTTCGTATTCAGAGTCTGGTTGGAGTGCAGCTAATAAGTTGATTTGGGTATGGTTAAGTAATATAACTCTAACATATTGGGTGAGAAAATTAAATGTGGCAACTACGGAAATCTAGACGTGCGCATGCGTAGTCTGTAAAAATGAAAATATATGATACACGAAATTGGAAAGGTTTTTATTTATGGTTTATCTCAACTACTTATAAATAGTTACAAAATCGGATTATACTTAACTTATTGATTTCTGAGGATGTATTTATAACAGGAATAAATAGAAGTCAATTAATATTAGCGACAATAGAGGGATTATGTTTTAATCATCAGGGAAGATAACTTATCCATCAGTTGTATGAATCCCTCAGAAAATGAGAAATTTTCTACTCATCTCTCGCTGTTCACTTTGTGGTGGACAAACACCGTGTGTGTGGGTTTTCTCGGGGTTCTTCCGTTTCCTCCCACTTTCTTCATTCCGCCATTTCATTCATTACTCATCATGACCGTCTCCTTTAGCCTAACCGGCCTAACCATGGGACGTAAAACTCAAAGATTTCATTTCATTTTCATTTCTCGCTGTTCACTTTAAGAAACAGCTGCTATTGCGGAGCTCGGCTTCATAGCTGCTTCATAGTTAACTACAGGGCCGTCGCGTGGGTTGTAAGCGCCCGGGGCGAGAATTCCCAGACGCCCCCCCCCCCCCCCGCAGTGTATTATGAAAAACAATCAGAGTTTGTTCGATACGTCTAGATTTAAATATGAAATGTAAGATCATAATGTAAGGCAAAAAAAGTTGGTATTATACCAATCTTTTAAAGTGAATGGCTTTTGTAGTTAAAACATAAAAGATAATGAAAACATGATTTTTGAATTATTGAAATCGAGTGATATTCTTGTTTACTTTGAACTTGATACACATCAACATAGTAATAGCATAGAATATACAAATAACGATACAAATATTAAAGCCTAATGTGTAAGTGATAACAAAAACTTTGTAATGTTCTGACTTACGTTAAAAACCAATAAAATAAACTTTTCTTTCCTTGCGATTAACACACAAATTTTTCAATACATTTATCATAGTGTTGGAATATTAAAGTAACTTTTTCAGTTGATCTTTGTAATTATTTGTGAATATTTGCTTCAATTCAATCCTACATTTATAATTTATTTTCAAAATCAAAACGTACAGTTTGTTAATGTTTGTTCTGCAAGACAAAGGTAACGAACGATATCCAAAAACATGTAGTCTAAAAATCATATGATAATAGCATAAAAATACTAATAAATTAAAATAGAAGTGAGCAAACGTAACTCCATAATGACATATACATACTTTATTCAATCACTAAAAATGGCATTCTCCTGACTTTTCTGTGAGCAAATATGGACAATATCTCTTTGAAATCTTTCTGGTTTCATCATTTTCAATAGCTACTGTGGCCAATTAATTAAGTCTTTTCTGGCCCAATCTTGAGGGTAAATACGTCTTTATCAGCTTTAACATATTAAAATGTCAATGGGATAGACATTTATATATACTAGAAATTAATATAATATAATTAATTAATATAATATTATAGTTATAATAATATTATAATAATAATTATATTATAATTATTATATTATAATTATAATATTATAGTTATAATATAATATTATAATTAATATAATATTATAATATATAATATAATATATACTAGAAATTAATATAATATAATTATATATATATATAATAGAAAATTATTTTTTAAAAAATAGATGTTTGTTGGACACGACAACAATTTGTGTTGTTGACATTGTAATACAACACAGGGACAGGGACGCAGCCAGCTTTCGATTCGGGGACACCGGAAAAGATCCCCCTGAGTACACGAAGTCCGGCAAGTACCCTTCAAAACTCTTTGTAAAACTTAATCCTTAAAATTGTATTGTAATGCCTTTTTAAAAACTGTTCAGTTTAGACCAATATAGGGTAGCATAAAAATAAATTTTATTAAGATTTCTTTTCCCATTTTAGTGGGGGGACCCTTGAGCCCCTTCCATGGCTACGTCCCTGATAGTTAATAAAGACAGTTGTTGTATGAGGTTAGTACAGAATTGAAGAACTGAAAAAATATTTATTCTGTTATTGAATTGAAAGTACGTGCTAAGTTCTGTTTGTGGTGCTAACCGGTTATTATAAGTGGTGTTAAAATAAGCAGATAATTGTAGTATTGCAGTCAGTACCGGATATATATATGTATCAGCTAAACAAGCTATAGCTTAGGGCCTCATTCCATTGGGTGGCCGCCCAAAAAATTAAAGAAAAAACTGGCGTTAATGTACAGTAATTTCAAAATAATGAAAAAAGCAAATACGATAAAATGCAGATACAACAGCAGTGTTTTGTATTATGTAACTAGTTTGTTATAAATGGGGCTCCTGTTTCCCAGCTTGGCTTAAAATTCGAGTCTGTTTCTCAGTTACGCTTGTGATGGGATGGAGCCCCGGTAACTCAGCCCCGCATGTAATAGAGCTGTTTCCCAGCCCCGCTTGTAATAGGGGCTTCATCTTCAATAGCTTAGGGTTCAGTAGCGTAAGTAAAGACTTGGGGGCCCTCCCGCCGACAGCGTGGTGTGGTTCCCCTTTCTACGTGTCACTTCACTATTTGGGGGCCTCCTAATGGCTTGGAGCCCCCGCAATGCAGGGTCTGCGGGGCCCTTATTTACGCCCCTGTTTGGGTCCCATCAAACCTAAATCCGGCACTGATTGCAGTTATTGTGGTATTACTTGAGCATTTCTTGGAAGGAATAGAAATAAAGAAATATTATTGAATTCTACTGAAGTTTCTGAATGCAAACTGTCATGCGGATAAGAAGGAAGTAGTAGCAGATCTCGCTCAGTTTTCCAAAATAAAATCTCTTCTCACAGAGGACTAGAGAGAGTTCCTATTGACATTACCGGTAATTTTACTTAGCCATGGCCTGGTCATTATTAAAATATCTGAATTAACATTAATTTTTTTTTAAAAAAATGATTTACCAACATAATCTAAATTCCTTAATACTGTTAATTTGTCGACAAGTTAATAATTGCCGTTGTATTCTCCTTTATTGTGGCTAAACCGTGGCTAATATAAGCCTGGGTACCATCTGCTCTAAATTAATTAGTCACATACGATTAACTTAGTCAACTACTACACGCTGACTAACTTAGAGATTCTGAATATACTTCTGATAAACATGCATTAGGCAAACCCTTAATATGGTGCTAATCAAACGTTAAAACGACACTGCATAAGACCCATTGGGCGGTATTCAGAGAGAATTCGTTAATCTAGGGTTAGTCTCAGACTAGTTAGTACTCATACTAACAATTTACTAAGGGAGATGCACGTTATGGTATTCAGAGTCTACTTTGAGTCCAACTAAAATGATGATTTGGGTATGATTAACTTATAGAACCCAATGCATCGGGTGAGAAAAATAAATGTGGCAACTAGGGAAAAGTAGATGAGCGCATGCGTAGTCTGTAAAAATGAAAATATATGAAATACGAAATATGAAATGTTGTGTCGCACGCTAAAC